>NC_065904.1:10320714-10641428 GCF_905147045.1 Nymphalis io
ACTTCCTAGTTTCACTCAGGATAAGTCAGGATAAATATATAGAGGCAATATTTTTAAATAATACATTTGCACAGGTAATTCTAGTAACCATGTATACAAAACATGAATTGCGTAGTGAGCGGAAAGGGTAGTAGGTGAATCAGACTTATGTATACACATAATATATACAGTTAGTGTATACGCAATAATAGATTGGGGAGTGCATGGGATAGTCTGATGGGACGGCAAATCAAAACGAAGGGTTAGCTATCAGGCGCAAGACAAGAGGCTTTATGTGGTTTCGTAGATACCTGAGTGTACCACTGCCAATATCTTAACTTAGAACTGCTATTAAGCATAGCCCAATCCACACCCCAAGCCTTTTTTTCATAATTCAGTCGTACAGACCAGTAACGAGGCCAGAAAGTAAATTCATATTCGATTATAGTTATTGACCATTCCAGGCCATCTTAACATAAAATAAAATAATACAACACAGAATTATATGTTTCATAAAAACTACTTCTTATTCAATAAAAAAAGTATGAACTTCAGACATTGACAATTTCCTCGAACAATTTAAATGTATTCTTATGAACAGTGCCTTTAATCCTTGTAATTACTTCAATTGAGTCATTGCAATAAGAAAAACGTCATTCATTTTTTGCAACCTGGCTTTTTTCCTTTGCAACTATTCTGGTACTAAACGGTCCTATTATCTAAAGCATTTTATGAATTTATCCTTATTTAAAAGGAAAATATCAAAATGGCGTCAATTTGTGTAATGGAGAACAGTAGGTATTCTATTAATTAAGAGGCCGTCACGATGGTCTACGACGGACCGCCCAATGAACGGCAATTAACCACGTGCGTTGATGTGGGTCACAGAATTAAAGCTGTTTTACACTGACATTAGCTGTCAAAAGATTACAATACAGATTATATCACAGTAAAATAGTAAAAGATAGTCTTACTCAAAACAAACCTAGAATTTACTTAAAACTACTAATACGGTTTTGAAAAAAATTTATATTAAATTAAAGTTATATACGTAGGCTATCATAGTCAATAGGTAAAAATGTCCAATGACAATTGCTCGTTTTTTTTGTCTATGATAAATTTTAAAAAATGTCCATGTTTTAATACAGTTAGCATAAAACAACTTGTTTGGATTAATAATAATAAATTAATTTATATCCTCGATTAATTCAAATATTTTTTTAGCAATAAATATTTACTGAATGAATTGTACCATTGCCCTTAATGCCTTACATCGTCACAGTCGGTTGAGAAATTAAATAATTGTCATGCCATTCGATCACTTACAACGTACACGCTCACCTCGAGATTCCAGCCGCTTAAGGGCGTAACTCAAAAACTAAAAGCAAAGAGTCACATATTAACATATTGGGGCCATTCTTAACATTCCAACATTCTTCATTAAACTTTGGAATCAGCTACCTACATTGTACATATGCTATTACATATATCTTTCTTATATAAATATATTATAATAAAAAATAATAATAACATAAATAAAGTTTTATAATTATTCAAATAGTATTCAATAATTTAATTATTCTATACAGATGGCGAGTGACCAAACATAATTCAAGTATTCAGAGAAAAATCTAACGGTAGAGATACATTAAGTAATATTTAATAAGCAATTATTGTAGTCTTGACTCTTAACGACTTGTCGCAAATTTTGCATGTATAAGGTGTTGCCATTTAAATTTATATATATATATATATATAGGTCGCTTAGCTGACAAAACACAATTTCTCACAAAAAATATATATACATATATAGGTAACTATTATAAGAGCCGACCAAAGTTCGGTTGCCCAGGTATAAACGTATAATAAGTGAGTTTATATAAACGATGTGTACTTGTTCTATTTTATGATTCATAGTGTTGTATAAATAATTTACTTGCATTATTATTATTATTTTAAACGTAATGCAATGATATTGCGTCCTATGACCACTTGAATATCAAGATTACCTTTTAATGAACAGTCAACGGTAAACTTTCAATTGAAGATGCTAAAAATACTCATTCCAGTTTCAAAGTTCAATTGTCTACATCATCAAATAATTGTTAAACGTCATACGATAGGGAAACAGTAGTGACTCGAATCAATTACACAGCATTATTAGTTGCATTGTATTATTATTAAAAGCCTGCCTAAAAAGTTATTAATAGCCTGTCACCTTAGATATAGGCTCTGTTTCAAGCAGTTGAATCCAGTTTTTATTGCAAATTTAATTAAGATTATTGTCGTGTCTAAATTTTGAAATTATCGAATAAAATATAAATAATAATGTTTGAATTGTTAATAAAACGTTTGCAAATGAAATCTGAAAAGAAAATAAACTCAAAGTAAAATAAAATATTATCAATAGGAATGTAAAGTGATGCGCAACACGTAACAAACGCACCCGTAACAATTTATTCCGTCAGGGCAATTCGCGATTTACAATAGTATTCAAATGTGGTCGCTGGCATGCAGCTTGGCTAGTGAGCGCCTTGCAGTCTGCGCCTCGCACGCACACTTACGCGTAAAATCGCTTGCGTAATATGGTAGTTTTAGATTCATACGGCGGCTGATCTAGCTACTACTATAAATATTAAAAGGAAATTCATGCTATTAAAATACAAAGTGCTAAATTTTGTAAATAAAGGATTTTATTTAAGGATATTCTTTCACCGTGTCCAGTGCCGATCCACCGATGAATTTTTCGATTCTGTATTTTTTTTACAAATGGCGTTAGTATTTTTATCAATATTTACGTGGTTTTTTTTTTACTAATTTGTTTTTGCCAATTCAAATGGTTATATTTCAATGCGTTATTTCGTAAGGAATTGTTTTTGTAACAGTACACATTATAATCCGTGATTGGCATAGACAAATATATAAATTGATCACGAATTTGCATATGTCATTGTATTATATTCAATCCGTTCTTTATATGACTAAGCGAAGAGGAATTCTGATATCAAATAGTAAAAGTTTTAAATAAAAGGGCAGTTATTGACTAGTAGTTACAGGACTTGACCTTTTAAGGTATATATAGTAAAGAGTATTGGAAAATTGTCGTAGTGTGAGGCAGGAAAGCTCAGAATATTCTAGAACACCTTTCGTTTATATAAAACGAACGTAACGTTCTCATTACGACAGGCGACCCAGAGTTAATCGGCAAGCTTTCGCAAGTTTAATTTCAAACTAAGAAACTGTTGAGCAATCAAAAAATGTTATAAACTAACTCGTTATAATAACTATAATTAAATAAGAGAATCGTATCATATTATATAATAAATAAAGACATAAAACTAACCGTTTTTCCGAGAATTAAAACAATTTTCATAGATATATGAGAATGTTTGTTTTATATAAAAAAATGTTGTTTTTATTTAGAATTTACTACATTTATACGTTAGGATACGTTCTATTTTTGCACATAGCTATTAATCGCGAACACCAGACCTCGATACGGATAAAAAACTAAAATAAATACATAAATGGCGCTTCGGCGGCAACCTTTTATTTGAAAAGGTTTTTAGAACTTTGACTGATATGCATATCAATATAAGGCATACAATCGCTTAAAAGAGAATTGATGAGTATAAATACATGTTGGGTTGAAATAACCAGCCCGACTGGTCGAGTCTAGTGGCGTTGAACCGCACAGGTGGTCCTTGGATTACGAGAGATAAATTTAATACAGCATAATAATAGTCTTTAGTAGGGTTACCATTTCAGTGGTATTTTGAAGGAATATGAGAAAAAAAAACAATTCATAAATAAACAATACAGTTCATAAGATTTTACGCAAATATTTTGGTTAAAGAACAAATATATATCTTTTTCTGTCTATTAATACATTTTTAATCTGTAATTATTTATTGTATGAAATTTTCGTGGTATTTTTTATAATGAAAGATTGTATGTGTAATGAATATTTAAAAAGTTACATTTAAAATCAAAGTATGTACAAATGTTGTTAATGACGTTTAGTTTTAAGTTTAACATCCTGTTTCGATTAATTAATATTATTGGTTTGGGTTATTTATTGAAACACTTTTTACCATTTAAAAGTGAATCAGTAAAAGTAATATTTTATTATTTCCTGTTTATCGAAAGGTACTCGTATCAATCGTGAATCAAAGTTCCAATTAATCTATTGGCTTGAAATAATTTCAACGTATCAAATGTTTTATCACTTAAGCGTATATATCATAGTTTAGAAACTAACTTGCGAGTTATAAGCCCAGAATTAAATTTTTCCTTTAGTGATTTCTTTTCAATGCATTATTACCAATTTTAGACATGTTATGACAACTTGGTGATTGATGGGATTTCGATTCGTCCACTTCATGACAGTTCAAATTATATATATATATTTTTATTTAACATAAGTAGGCAGACTAGCAAATTGGCTACTTGATAGTAATCATCACCGCCACACTTGCATTGTAAGAAATATTAACCATCCCTTACATCGCCACCAACCTTGAACTAAGATGTTCTTTCTGAAACATGTCGAACATTTCTCATCTGATTAATTTGTAATTATTTGTTTTTTTTGTCATAAAGTAACGAATAATGATAATGAATTAATGGTCATATTCATTTAAATACTCTGCGTAGTTTTTTTTCTAGAAATACACCGAATGAATGAATGAATGAATATTTGGTTATTTTTTTGGTTGTTATACGTAACATAATATTGTGTATATATATAATATGATGAACACAAATATTAATATTATGAGAATTGATTACTTTAAATAAGTATTGTATAAAAAATGAATAAAAATACTTGAACACGATTAAGTATTCATTAATTCGTTAATTTTATATTGTTAATAATCTCCCTAAAAAGTAAAATAAAGTAGTCTACTGTTTTTAGTGAGCCCATAATGCTATTATCTTATACTTATAAAATCGTTTGCCATGACTGACTATGAAGGCACAGTCAAAACTACTGAATCTAGAAAGCTTAAATTTGAAATATTTTATAAATAAGTCCACGTAAAAAGGGAGAAGTAACTTTGAATTTTAACCCTACGGATTCGAGACAGGCAGCTAATTAATTATAAAAAAAAATTCACAATTGCATTTCAGATTGTATTGTGAAAGAAAGCTGGAAAAACATTCATAAATAGGGTGCACTACGAGCACTTTTAATTTAATTTGAAGTTAAAATGCTACCCCTGCCTCACAAGGACCCCGAAAGTGTTCATGTGTTAAAGAATAACAAACTGAGAAATACAATTTGAATTTATGTATATTAGTTAGAATTTTATTCTAATTCGATATGTGATGGTTACCCTACAATCTTCTGATTGACGCATGTACCGTGGACCGTTGAAACTGAGAGTCAGCGATTTATGAGAAAAAATTATCTGCTTCTTACAAATATCATAATTACGGTAAATAAAAAAAAAAAATTATTCAATATGTGATAATTTCTTAAATACTTAGTACCTTACAAATTCTACCTAACCAAACAAAATGGCTTAGTAAGATTTTGAAACAGTCTTTTTTTGAATTGTGTAACTTTTAAAATAATTTGTAATAAATATTTAATACATAAAAAATGTTCTTTCCCGACAATATAATTGCAGTTAAAATGACACAAGCCGGAAAGAGACAAGAGGAAGCGGATACAAACAATTCTTACAGGCGTTATGTAAATGATAATTACTACCACGTTCTAAGAATATACACAAAACAACTTACTTGCTATACAATATATGTATATTAAATGTACTTTACCGCTTTACCTACAGAACATGATTATCCTGACAGGCGTAAAAAATCACAACACAATTTTGTTTTAAAAACAAACATTCTGAAACTTATCACAAAAGAGTTCTTTTAAATGAGTAATAAAATAATTGAAAAACTACGTTACCTTTATTTATTATTTTAAAATATAATCACACAAATTAAATTAATAAATGTAATGTAGGAACCTTTCTCCCGCTAAATAAACTTTATGAATGATTCGGTTACTCACAGATCGCGATAGAGGAAACTGCTAAACCTAAACAAATGTCCGAGTAACTATATAAAGTAAAATACGTGGGAACAGTCATTCATTTATGACGTTAACACGTTCTAATTGCAAAATAATAACACTCTTTAAATAAAACCCATGAATCGATTGAAATGTTATTCTTTGAATGCAATTATATATAATTTATTACAAGTTATTTCTGTACATCCGCATAATATTATATCTTTATTCATTACTTTTTTTTTTGCTTACATCGTCTAGAGAAAGACATAGCACGTTTTATCAAAGGAGGTTCTAATTAATCAAACAACTAGTTTACTCGATAATCGATCTCATTGGTAAAAGAATACATTTAAGCATAAAGCGCAATTTATTTTTTTCATTCTAAGCCATACTGGTAAGTCAAGTGATATAAGATATTGAAAAACTTGCGTATGTATGCGTATGTTATCATTAAAAAAAAAGAATATACTGTAGAAATTATAGAATAAAAACTGGCAACATCATAAAATATAACAAAAACGTTGACTTTGAACATGTATTATTATTAAACTAAATTAACTGATATAATCGAGGACATTTCCCCGGTTGACATATTGCAATGTCCACACTACTGTTGCCAAAAATATGACACCAATAATTATTACACTTTGTGTAAACTACGGACGGGGTGGTCTTTGATGTGTCAGATCTTGCAATATATTCATGCGTGTCTGGCTTTCAAAAAGAAAAGTCAATATACATCTATTTCAATATTAATATAAAACTAAAATACACGTTAATGATAAAATGAATAATTAAGTCCCATATAGACTATACAAACAGTACACACAGATAATAAAGAAACAATGTTTTTCCTCTTGTTTAAGTTTTATTTCTTTACTTTTTATTATAATTTCTTCTAATATATGTATTATATAAACCGATATAAATTTCGCGAAGTGGTCTATTGTGTACATTACGTAATATCGTGACGGGAACTTGTTTCGAGTCACTGACCCATATGAAGAGTACAGACCTTGGGAAAATAATTTTACAGGATATCACTTATGTTATTACAACATGCAATATATAGGGTTATAAGGCAATAATAATTTTATACAAGGACAATGACAAAATATTTCATTTATTTATCAATTATGTTTTCCAGAACACAAATGTAATACTTCTTATATTCGCTATTTCTAATAAAATGTAGCATCAGTGTAAAAAAAATAAAATATTACGAAAATATGAATATCTTGAATTTATCTCAATAATGAGTTAATGCTTATCGATAATCGACAATCGACATTTAATCGCCAATCGCCTTTTTTAAGTTAGTATAAATAGTTAAAAATATCGGAGCATCTCATGTGGCTGTATCGGCAAGTACTGGGTGAGAAAAAAAACACCAGCTGATAAGGTCAATAGCATTTAAATTGACTAGTTACAGAAACAACCATTTCTCAGAATTTTTAAGTGTTTGAGCACAGAGCACCGGTCGCTTCCTTTAAGGACTTTTGCAGTTATAGACTAAATAGTTTTTCAGTTTTTTTGCATATAAATATAGTTACAATAAACTGTATTCGATAATATATAGTAAGCAGCTCGTGTAATTAATAATACTTAGTTTTTTATACATAATCGTATATATTAAAAGTATGTTTCAGGAGCCATTTTGAAATTGGAAACAAATGTCGTCTGGGACATGACATGTTTATTTTTTATTTTTTCTTGTAATATTATCTGACTGTTAGTAAACGTGTCAACGCTGTCTGGCCAGTACCATTAACTTTATATTTATTTTCAAGACCGAATGTTCCCTGAGTGTTTAGGACTGGCATCATTCCAAATGTAATTATCGTTGCGAGAACCTTAAGTAAAATCATTCATTCGCGCGTTTGATGTGTAGGCAATCCATTCATAACTAAGAATTTTCTCGAATATTTAATAAAAGCTTAATTAAAAGACGTCCATTAGTCGTCTCATTTATTGTTCTTTTTTTATAAATAAATATATATACCTGTTATGCTAATGAATTTGTTACAGCCAGCTGGTGTCATCTGAACTTTTTTATGTAAATTTTTAAATAACGTATTTTCTTTTATATTTCTTATTTTTCAATATTTAGTAAAAATAAATTAATTTTAGAAAAAAACATTGACTTAACTTTGTTATATTATTTTGATCGTACAGTACTAGCTATTGGCTCCAATATAAACATATTCATAGCATCTTAGTTAAATAAACAAAGTGATTCATTCATTTTCTTACAATGAAGTAGCGCGTGTATAAACAACAGATTAGACGATTTAATGTTATAATATATGCGACTCAATGACGTTAATTTATTAGTTGTCTAAGACATAAGATGGCGCCACTTTCAGACAGTTATCAACGTAAAAAAATAACATTAGATACGTGATAAAATCCAGTAACAGTGTCACACTAAAATACATTAATTTTGTTTGAATTTTAATAATAATTGAAGCCTTAGTTTAACAAATTTTTTATTTATAAGACAAATTTCTTGCATTCTGTTTTCAAATTAATAATTAACGATACTGTACATTTCTTAGCTTCAATAAAGAACAGCAACAGAAGACACTTCGCTAATCAAGTGTGGTACAAGTAAAATTAAATTCGACGTACTATATATGTATGTACACAATCGACTGGCACACGAGACGGCGCGGATTCTACACTGGTTACCGTGGAGGTTACATCTGACCGCAGTATTGAATACACTAAGCTAAACAACTTCATATTGTTGTATGTGTGACTTTAAACAAAAAAAAAGCATTAAATGTTGCTAACATTCTAAATATTTATATCTTAAAAATCTTTATATCTTAAAAAAATTGTCTATGTATTAAACATTTATCATGAAATAGCGTATATGCTTAAATACACAACACGTACGATTAATAACTTCTAACATAATTCCTGTAGATTAACTTTCTACCTACGAAACCGTTTTAAAAGCAAAAACTTATTTAGGCCACATACAAAAACAAATCTATTATTAGTTATCAATGCCAAAAATTTACGAATACTTTTAGCATATCGGTTATGTGGAACTGACGTAAATTCTAATTGCATTTGACACGCATAATTTTATGAACACTGTATAGAAAATAAAATTATACCTACTTCTATGTAAACTAATAAAAATGCATAACAACTGATTAATTCCCGTTTAAATATCGAATAATAGTTTAACTCGTGACCGTATATTTATAGTTTTTGCGAGTGATGAGACAATTTCTATTGTCCTGCATCGCTCGTGTCAATGTACTTTCAATGCTATTGAAATAATGTGTCATCGTAATTACATATTTAAATATTCATAGACTTCATTATATATATATATATATATATATATATGAATGTATACTCCTTGGTACGGAATAATTAATCATCACAAATAATTAAAAAAAAGTATTTGCTTTAAATTCGCTCCCAGTGAACGTTTCATATTAATGGCTACATTGATATATTACTGCCCTTAGTATTTCTCCTTCCCTAATGGACCAGTGTAGCATATCGTTGTTATATCATTTATTACGGTCAATTGCCATTTATCATATATTTGCAAACATTTCAATCATAAGTCTTTGTTAATATTTAACATAAGAATAATATTTGTTTATTTGTTTAGTTGACATTATAAATCAAAAACCATATATTTATTTACACAAGTATATAAATTAGTGAAAGAATTATTAATACGATCGCTAAGATTCTGAAACACAGATAAAAATATAAAAAAATTAAAGAAAACAGAACTTATCTTGTTTTTGAGTGTCTTAAATAAACAAAGAAATTTTGGAATAAACTTGCGTCGATAAGTGTACATGTAGAAGGTTAGTCGCGGTTTACAGTTGACATTAAGTTGAATATATAAACATTATATCTTATTACAAATGTCATGTTGTAGATTTTTTTTTTCAATAAAATTATTAATTTGTAATTTAGTTTTTGCGCAACAGTATAACTTTAGATTGGAAGAATATCGACTTTTTTATATAACAAATCAAATAGTAAATTGAATGATTAGTTCATTCAACATTCATTATTTACGTTCATAGGCAAATAAACTTTAAGAAACACATTTCTTAAATCATACATTTGTAACCATCGTGTCTTTTGCACTCTACGTGACATTTGCAAACTTGGGACATCCAAGTTTCAAACAAAGAATTATGAATCAATATATACGTATTTAATATCAAAACTATTGTTTAAAATGTAGGTACATATATTAACAGTGGTCGGCTGAGTCGGGGGGAAGTTACAACCTACTCACCAGTCAATCTAGCGCCAAACAATACTCTAAATTATTAAGGATCTCCAACAAAGAACGCACACACACTTACTATTTACATATTTACTATATATGGCCCAGTGGTAAGAACGTGTGAATCTTAACCGATGATCGTGGGTTCAAAACAAGTACCACTGAATTTTCATCTGCTAAATTTGCTACTATAATTCATTTCGTTCTTGACGGAGAAGGAAAACATCGTGAGAAAACCAGCATGTGTCGAGTGTCACTGAAATTCTACCACAAGTGTATTTCACCAACCCGCATTGGAGCAGCGTGGTGGAATAAGCTCCAAACCTTCTCCTCAAAAAAGGAGAGGACGCCTTAGCCCATCAGTGGGACATTAACAGGCTGTTACTGTTACTGTATATATGTACATATTATATAATGTTAGAATACGTCGCAATATACTTGTAAGTTTAAATGATATAAACGATATTATTAGTTGCAATAAATAAGACACTGTCAAATTTATTTTTAGATTAAACCATCTTATGTTTCAATTTATCGCTCGAGGGAGTAACCTTACTTCATGTATTTACCAAGCAAATATAGGGAGGAGTATGATTTCAAACGAGATACACTATTTCTGTTTTATATATGTACGTATATTAGAAATTTGAAACTGAGAAAAGTCGCATGGTCTTTTAGTTTTATCCGTATTTTTTTTTAATACAAAACGACAGATATTAATAATTATTTTAATATTAAATTATTATCATATATATTTAAGCAAAGAATGATATTATGTATTCATAGTATATTTTTAAAATTTCGTCTTCATTAACAATACATATTTGTTACGTTATTTTCAAATACTTTTATATTTAGTTAATTTTACTTTACTAAATATAGAGACAATTAAACGAAAAATATATTATTTTAAAACCTCGATACCTTATCGCCAATGCACCATAACCTTGAAAACTAGTATGTTATGTCGCTTTTGCCTGTTGTTAAAATGGCTCACTCACCCTTCAAACCGGAAGGCTTCAATACTAAGTATTGCTGCTTAGCGGTAGTATAAGTGAGTGGGTGTTACCAATCTAGACGGGCTTGGACAAAGCCTCACGACCAATAATAATAAGGAATATTAACGATTGCCAGTATGCTTATTAAAACAATATCTGAAAGTTAGTATATTAATCAATATTAATAAAAAAAAAAGCCGAGATGGCCTAGTGGTTAGAACGCGTGAATCTTAACCGATGATCGTGGGTTCAAACCCGGGCAAGCACCACTGAATTTTCATGTGCTTAATTTGTGTTTATAATTCATCTCGTGCTTGACGGTGAAGGAAAACATCGTGAGGAAACCTGCATGTGTCTAATTTCATTGAAATTGTCACATGTGTATTCTACCAACCCGCATTGGAGCAGCGTGGTGGAATAAGCTCTAAACCTCTCCTCAAAAAGGGAGATGAGGCCTTAGCCCAGCAGTGGGACATTAACAGGCTGTTACTGTAATATATTAATCAATAGTGTGCACCTTCCTTTACTCAGATTATCTATACACAGTGTACTGGAGTTGAAATTATGTGGCTGTATAAGAAACAATAGCCTATGCACTTCTCGACGATGAATAATGAATGCATCTGTAATTTATCATTCGTATTTATCATCAATCACTCAGTAGTTAGTTGCCCTTCGCGGTTCTCAGTGCGATTTCTATCAGGAATATTGAATGACCACTGACCCAAATACAAGGTCTCGGGTTGCAAGATTTCAGTCATTCGTAACTTAAGTTGCCATAGAGAAAAATTAAACTACAGTCAAATCTAATAATATTATACATATTAAACTTTTTTTTTTTTTAAATTTGAATTGTTTTGAATAATGATATTTCGTAGCCATCTTCATTCTCGTTTTCATCCGATGCAAGAGTTCGGGGCAGTTGTAGCTAGCGCAAACTGGTTTATTTCGGTTATAGTCACTGTTTGCATTACACTACTACAAACGCAAAAACGTCTCAAAGCTGATTTGTCTGTACATTTTTATTTGATATGTATGTATGGCAACGGATTAAAGAATAATATTGATTTATTGTCACATTTTTAAAGAACTACAGTTTTAAGTAACGGAAAATGTGTCCATATACTCGTTATGTCAATAATTTATAGACTCAATAACATTCCAGGGGAAGTCTAATTTTTTATCGATAGAATTTCTTAAATATAGTATAAATATACTATTTAATTTTTAAAAAGACCGAATGAATCTTCATCGTTGATATGATGCATTCATTGCATACAAGTCACATACAATTATCATTCTTGTAATAATATATAGATTGATATAACTAAAAATTTTTTCATATTATGTTTGAATAGACGTGAGACAGTCTAGTATAGTTTTGAATGTGTCCTTACACAATTTTGTAATAAAATCTATATAAGGCGTCATTAAAGCGAGTTGCGTACGCGCTGGTCGACTGATTTCCCCGATGTTTGTGTGCGTGTATCGAGTTTCACACGTTGGGCGCGTGTGTGCGTGTGACTCGGCAGACTTCTTGGCAACGCACTCTGTTAGGGCACGTTTAGATTGAACCGTGTTAAACGGCTTTTTTTATTACTTATTAATAGCATTTAATCGCCCATTACAGTCCCATTACAGGGTAAAGACCTCTATCATTGTGACCGCGTCTAGTTTTTTTTAAGGCTAGTAATTGGTATAATCACCATCATGTATGGGTGATGTATAGGGCTTATTAAAGATAATAAATGTTAGAAATGGAATGCCATGTATCTACGCAAAGGTACAAACGATACGCTCACATTCAGCCCGGATAGCAAGCAGTTTTCTAGCCTCGTTATAGCCTTTAAACTAGATTGCATGTAGATTACAAACGTAATTTGCCTCAATTACGATCGGTTGAATTAACCGAAAATAACCGGTATGAACGAGTTTTAAAACAGATTTAACACACATTTAATGAGAAATACATATTCCGTTTTCTTGATTTTTGTATAATTTAATAATTTATAAACGCATTATTTTAAATGCATTACAAAATAATCAAAATACTACACCCGCTTTAAGTAAATCACTTACAAATAAAGATAACTGTATTAAAATAATTTATGCGATTTAATAAAATTTATTTGTCTTGTACGCACCTTAGCTTGGCAAGGAAAGCTTTTATGTGTGCGTAATCGAAATACATGGAGACTACACGACGCCGTGCATACGGTAAAATGTTGCATCTTTATAATCTACGTGAGAAAATTTAACTACAGAAATAGTTTTTAATGTTATTATTAATTATTTTTAATAGATCATTTGTGGTTGTTTTTATAAATGGACCGAAAACTTTTATTACAAGTAATTCTAAAAAGTATTATTTATCATGAATAAGAACAATTTGAATATTGAATGAACTCTATCAAAGTAGACTAATTGTATTTAATTGTAAAAATTAAACTCAAAGTTTGTCAAATAATAATAATAATAATAATTAATTATTTAGAATAAATTTTAATCGAGCAATAAAGAGAATAAAGAAACAACGCGTTACAGTTTTTTTTACAATACTTATACAGATACAAAATAACGACATAAATAATTCAAAAAATTAAAATATATAGTATATAAAAAAATATATAATATTAAAATATATATAATACGTGTATAATTAATTAATTACAAAAAATACATAGTCAATTTTAAACTACAAGTCGTATTGCTATTTAAACTAAAAGCCAGAGGCAGATGAACAGACGGATGTAGAATTTAATAAACATAGATATATGATGTTAGTGAATACGGATGAGAGCTGTGTCACAACTCACAAGTTATAATTATTCAGGCCAGTGACAGCTGTTGCAACTTCGTTAAACATATGTCTTTGCACGGTTTCGCACATGTCTTCAAGATGACTGCGTTCGAATATTGTCAGCATGGAACTTTTTTAAATATAGATTACTTTTTAATTAAATAGTATTGTCAGACTTAATTAGCAATTTAAACGTGTCAATAAATAATATCGTATTGCCATATTAAAAAAAGGCTAAATTTACAAATTGTGTCTACGTTCCATTTTTAAATTTAAACAAACAACAATAAATATATTAATAGTGGAAAAATTTAAGCTGATTTTAATATCATGCCAATAAAAATACTTTATCATTTTTTACAAGATCAAGGAAGCTATATCGCCCTTGAGGTCATTCCTTCCGCCCTTATGATAAAAATTTGTTAAGGTCATATTTGAATTTTATTATTACGCCTTGCTTTTATTAATATTTTTAACAGAATCGTTTCTTAATATATATACTTACAGATATATTTGTATCCAAAGATCATCAATATTTATGTGTGGATTCGCCCAGATAAGTCGTAAATTAGTTATTATTGCGTTGGCGTTGTAATTTAATATAATACAATTTATTTGTATCCAAAAATAGTAAATACAAATAAAATGTTTTAATGCTTATAAAAAATTAAATCTTTGTTAAAAATATGTTTTCGGCGAATTTTTAAATATTTGTTAAGTATAAAGATTCTTTATTTAAAGTACTTTTAAAAAGATGTACAATAAAACCTATTAAATTATATATTACAAATTTAAAAGTCATGTTTTTTAAATGCTAAAGAGTTATTAATTGCGTAATTGTGTATAACGTAGATCAGACGCACCCTGGGGGGTCATTAAGAAAATACATGATATATTCCGCGTATAGTTTTTATTTCAATAAACGTGGACCATCAAAACATCTTTTTATACCTTTTTTACAATCCATCGACTACCTCGTGCAATATTTGAAACTTAAAAATGTAGGACTTGGTTGCTTAGGTATATGAATTCAATATTTTTACATGAATCTAAAAAAATAATAATAACAGTAACGATAACTTTCTTTTATAATATCGTGTGATATTAAAAGTATATATAAAATGTGCATTAGCTATTTCCGTTAAAGTGTGGTAGAGAGATCGTGAACGGCTTCGGTGTGGCAAAATTAATCGAACGAGGGACGCTGCGTGCGATAGATTTAATTAAGATATCACCTTTCACTAACCAAGATACAGCATGCGCCCGACTTTGCTTTTATTTCAAGCTGATAACCAGAAAAATTTTAAATTACGCTTTTCTAGAAATTTTATATATAAAATTATATTTATTTAAAAATAAATTTATATATATTAATGTATAATTCATAAATGTAATTATAATTAACTGTACTACAGACATTTTAAATATATTAATCATTGAATTGAATAGGTTGTTAACATTTTGGTAAATATTAAAAAGGAAGCTATAACAGGACGTGCTCAAATAATGAGGAAAACCACATTTAGCTAATATCGATTACAATAATTAATCGATACAAATATATCCGTGGAAACGAATATATAAAATGTCTTTTTTTATTTTCGGTACATACTATTTTCGAACGAAATAAAAAAAAAAAATACTATCAGTTGGATATCAATATAATTTTAGTAATTCAGACGCCCGGCTGGTTTTATTAAATTTCATAATTATATAATCTTTTTAAAATATAAAATATATATTTAAATATAGTGGTAGAGTCGTAATTAATAGCATTGATATATTATAGAATATATAATATTATATTTATTTCATATGTTTTTGCTATTCATTGATTTAAATATGAATATTTTAATTTAATTTAATGTTATAAGCTGTCCGCGTCTGATTAAGAAATCATTAAGGCAGAGCGAGCCAACCAGTCTACGGTGAAAAGTTGGCATCTATCAGGGTTAAAAATAAATTATTTCCGTTTTATGACTTCAGTTTTACGTCTTTAGTTTTTTGTCTCATAATAACAATTTCGCGTGGGAAAACCAAAACGAAAGAACATCCGGAGTTCTTTCGTATTCGAAGTTTGAATTTAAATTTGACAAAATGAGATAAAAAAAAACATCATCAAATGTATTCATAATTTTGTGTTATCTGTATGTTGTAAATATGTTATTTAAGATATGATTTTGCATCTTAGTCTTTGAGTATAAAAAAAAAAACAATTATAAAAGGTTAAAGATTTTATAATAATGTGTGAATCAGATTTTAATGTTTTGTGTTATATATACACATATATATATGAACTCACTTATCATGAACGTTAACTGTATATTCGGTACATTATGTCTTATATAAGTTATATTGTAATTGGCACATCGTAAAATACGTTTTATTATTATTCAATAAATGGTGGATTCCATGTTCATATTTATTAAAATTGAATTCTTGGTTGCGATCACTCGCGATTCTTCGAGATCAAGTTATAAGTATGTGGAGTTTAATTTTCATAATCCTCAGCCCGTCGGTCCGGTTGGTGCACTCCTCTCGATAACAGCGTTAAGTCGCCGCCGAGTCTCGCGTCGCGATTCACATCTTTGGTTTGTGTGATTATATTGAATATCATATACTGAATACTATACCTTAAGTCACAAAGCACCTTAATTGCATTAACCAGACAATATTTACGAATCACAAATATTACACTTTTTTAAATTTATAATTTTAAAAAAGGATTCCAATGAAACTGTTTTACAAGAATTGAAACATTAAAATTTTACATTACATAATATAATAATAATTAATTTTAAACAATAAATGAATGATATTAAGAGCAACTCTCGAGTAATTCTCATTCAAATGATCTTTTAAGTGTTTGAATTTAGAATGAGAGGTTAGGAATTATTCGAGAAACTTATAACTGTATTCATGGGTATTTTATTCCACAAACTCATATATGTAATGAGCATACACATACACATACATACACATACATATTAGTGGGGTAGGTCATGTGACGAGTGACATTGCACCAATTTCCTGGTAATCGTACGGAGTTAGTTTACACGTTGTATGACCGCTGTCGAAATGGCATTCATTCTGTTGTCAAGTATCTTATATTCGTGCAAAAGTATTCAATTATTATTTGTTTTTTATGCAATGTGTTCTTGTATTTATGAAATTGATGTTTTTTTGTATAATTAACATTTCAAGACTGTGGTAGAGAACTACTAGATAAGTTAATTAAAAACTAAGCCACAAATACCATTGTAGAACCAAGAAGATTGTCTTTGTATTATAAAACCGAAAAAGACAGATAAAAAAAAATTATCAACTATTGGTCGTTTCCTATAAGTTCATAAAGTATGGATTGATGATTTTTTTTAAATTTAATATAATTACAGAATTATATTCCTTGTACATGCTTATATAAAAACTTGACTTTACACTTTTGCAAAATCTTAGAATACGTTATAAATCAATCTATAATAAGCCTTCCGTTTTTAATATTAAGGTCCTATATTTCGTTAAGGTCTAAGGTCTTATAAGTCCTTTGTTCGTAAAGGTAGGCATGGAATGAATCATTGATGTTTTTACCCGATTCCACTATACATTTTGTGTCTTGTTTTATTTGTTTCAATAAGCAAGTCTATTTTTAAAACGAAGGTTCAGGGTTATTCGTAACAAAGTTGTGAATGAATGAACGAAATAATGAATATATTGAGCTATATTGTAACTTAATACGTTATGATTGTTTAAAAGCAATCGTTTCATTGTTATAAAGTAAAGTACTCCTTGAGAATAAATATTTACACTATAACTATAATACAAAAAAAAGAATGACGGTGCGAATGACATTTACAAGAAGAATAAATGAAAAAGAAAACAAACTGCTTCGACATTCAGCAGTTATATAATATTAAAAAAACTATGAAAAATACATCGATAAGATACGTCGCCTTAAAAAATATTCAAAAATACATAAGACACGAAGCGAAAAAATAAAAAATAACATTAATTAAATAAAATTAATTAGCTATAAATTTTATGGTATTTAATATATAATTTATGGCGGTGCGCCTGCGTCGGTGTCGTCTTACACCCAGGTGTTCAGACATTTAAATTTTTTCCAAACACGATTTTAATATATGCCGAATCTGTTTTACAACGATTCGCCGACATTTGATTGTATATTTATGTTGATTTTATGTGGTTATAATGAGAACTTTTTTGACATCGTTCTTAATACGTGATAAAAGAGTACAAGTATTAATATTAATATTTTTAAACACAACTAAAATAAATTTCATTTTTAAATCAAAAGGTAAATGATGTTTTGATGGTTATGTTGGCTATTTTAAAGTTTAGTAAATATAAAATTAAAGCTCGTATTAATTTTTGAGACAGAACGAGCTATTGCGTGTTGATTGCGCTAAAAACCACTGGATATTATTTATACATTTGCTTTCTATGTCGATGAGGTTGAATGATTTATTTTAACACCATTTAAGACATTATAATCTATAAATATTAATTGTTGGAAAATATCAAATTCAAAAGGTTTAAAAGCTAAATTCTCAATGTTTACGAGTTGGAGACTCGCGGTAAGGCAATGCACTCCATTCTTTAGAATAAATTGACTTCCTCAAACTGTTTACTTTGTGCTCAAAGCAAGAAATAACTTGTTTAAATACGCAATAAGTAGTTTTAAAACTTAAAAGTGCTTTTCCCAATACCTCATAGTTTTGGCTCAGATATATACTATATTCCATTCACAGCAGCATCTCGGATTTTTAGCGAATACATATTATTACCGCTCTGTCAATATTTTTCATATGAGTTATCAGATAGAAGTTTTAGATCTAAAGTAATCAATATTTTATTATTATATAATCCAATTATCGTTTGTTTAATATTATCTAAAATATACAAGATATAATTGTTTTTTTTTTTTAATTTTCATTGTAAGCTGGTGGTAACTTTACATTTAATTAATCGAATAAAATGACGACTTTGACGGGCTTGTGATAGTCTTATTGAATAAAGAATATTAAATTATTACGGTCTTGTTTGTTTTTTTTTTTTTAAATCATAACTTTTACAAAGGCTTGTTGTTAACATACGTAAATATGTATATACTTTTTCAATAACATTTGTTGCTTGACTTATACAGCATCGCCCTTACTTACAAACGTTGTTCAGCGGGTGATTAGTGAAACAATGCCGTGTCTTTTTCTTGCGATTGTCAAATAAATAATGAGAGAAAAAGATAAAGTGTAGTGTTTGACAGTAGCTAAGTAACGTTTATGAAAAAGTGAAGTGGTAGATTATATTTAATTTAAAGAAATTCAGCTGATTGGTCTCCTTATACTCTCAAAGTATAGGTTTCATATTCAATTAATGATAAAATTAAATGAATTGTATAATATATTTAGCTCTTTTCTAAAATTATATGTTTTAGCATTTTTAAATGTTTACTACATTATATTAAGGATGCCAGTTTTAAGAAATTAAATTATAATAAAAACCATATGAATTATATTGACACCTAGTAGCTTTTTTTATAAGAGTGACATAAGGCTTAATGAATCCCGTTGAAGTCTTTTACATTGAGCTTTTATTGCTAAAATATTTGTTTAGTTCTTTATTCGTTTAGTAAATAGCATTCAAAAATAATACCTATGTACAGATTTGCTAGCAATTAGAATTTCATTGTAATTAAAATAAGAATTAAGAAAAATGATAATTTATTAACGTAATTTACTCGTATAAATCTCATTGGAGTAAGAATAAATTAAATTTATTTTAAATGGTCATAGTTTTTTTAACATCGCGTAAGCGTTCTGGGGCCAAATTCTACTAAACTATAACGATTACGATACGTTCCCGATTCAATTCCGATTCAAATTTGACTATTCTATATTTATTCTAATCGGAACCGAATCGATATGATGTTAACATATACCGTTATGTCAAAACCAAACTTAATTGTCAAAGTTTATACCAATAGTCGATAATTAAATTAAACAATAAGAAATTGGATAAACGGCAACGGCAACTTAAATAATAAACGGCACTTCGATTTGATAGCGAGAATTTAAAAATTTGTTAGTAGAATCGGTTAAAAGAAATAAAAATTTCGTTAAAAATTTGTTAAAAATAAAAACAAATGTAACACAAATACTAATTACCAGAAAGAACCGATTTTTAAACAAACCGCAAAAATTAACAGTTACATTTGATTACATAGACAAATACTTCGTCGCCTTAAGATGAGTGTGAATTTGTGCTCTTCACGACTTACGTTAGGGTAACCATTCCTTAGTGAAAGTAAGGACAAAAATACATGAAACCGAAGACATTATTTATAATATATACCAGAATGTACTCTCTTGACTGTACTAAGTAAATTTATAAACCCCTATTGTGAAAAAAAGCTTGAAAATATTTGAATGGTTTTTATATCATACATATATTTACTTGTAGGCCTATTGTTATTTTAAATTATCATTTAATAATAAATAAAAAATCTCATGTAAAGAACAGAGTATTAATAAATAAAACATATTTTATCGTAAAAGATTATATATAGGTGATAAAGGATATTCGTGAAGCAGAACTAAGAGGTTACATAAAATAATCGTACTAAATGCGAAAGTGCCTGGATATATTGAAATTTGGTAAAAAACAAACATAAAGTCGATATAAGGTATGTAATTATTATTTTGTATTAAAAAATAAAATAAGTGTATTGTCATGTATTGACAACGAAGTGATACTTAATTTATATGGATTTTATCACTATTTATTTTCCATAACAATCAATATTGGAAATATGTAAAGGTAGATTACCATATAATCTAATCTGATTGCGTACTGCCTCGAATTATATCTCGATAAAACATTGATATGACAGTTAAATATGATAATTTTTTTTCATATAACCCTATAATTAGAAGAGGATGCATCTCTTAATGTACGTATGTATAGAAGAGACTTAAAAATATTAATATCCTAGAAACAAAAGATAGATGGCTACACTGTCTTATATAAGATACTTAGCAGAGCTTAGTTTGACACAAGTCTAATTTAATTAGAAACAAATTAGTATAGAACTTTTCCATAATGAAGTTGTCAGGAAATCGTTCATTGCAGTCATTAAATGATTTTTTTTTACTTTTTTACATACATACATACATACAAGCAACAATACTTTACGTAGGTAATAATAGAACTTGGTTTAGATTATTGATTTCATTATATTTGAAAATTCATAATTCCGTTTTAATTTGTTTTAAATATTTGAGTATTTTTAAAAAAGTCAAGCAACTACCGCGTATATATTTTTTAACTTTATTGATCAAATTATTGTAATTTGTGTAAAAGGCGGACTTGATGCCCGAAGGCATTCTCTACCAGTCAACCTTTAGGCTAATCAGACATACATGAATGTGGTACTATAACTATTAAAGTAAATTACTGATCGACGCCGCGACGTTTCAAAGCCAGACACAGCGTCATCGGTCAATACATACTCAGCAGCTAACGTTTCGATCACAACCATAGTCGACGAAGAGTGCTTGCGTGTCGAGTTTATTTTTTAAATTTCAAATTTTGTACTGACGCTAGACATGACATTTATGTTACAATGGTTCGAAATAACATTGCCTACGATGTCAATATGCCGACATCAGCGGTTGAAAGGAACCATATTTCTATACTGAATTGACTGACTGACTGACTGCCTCGTTGGTCTAGTGGCTTGATTGAAGGCCGTAGACCTGGAGGTTCTGGGTTCAATTCCCAGGTCGGGCCAATAAAAAGTTATTGAGTTTTCTGTCAGAAAATTCTCAGCCTGGAGTCTGGAAGTTGGAAGTGTGTACACTCCCGTGCCTCGGAAAGCACGTGAAGCCGTTGGTCCTGCGCCTGAACTCTTTCCGGTCGTGTCGGATTGCCGTCCCATCGGATTATGAGAGAGAGGGAAGAGAGAGAGCACCTGTGTCTGCGCACACACTTGTGCACTATAATATCTCCTGCGTAGTTGTCTAATCTCTTTTGAGATTAGCCGCCGTGGCCGAAATCGGTCTGGAGGACATTATTATTTCTATACCATATCATGACGCGACGTATAGTTTAAAACTATAAGCACAATCGACGGCGTTTATAAGAGACCACTGTCTGCAGTCCTAAAAGTTTTGAACCGCGAATCAGACCAGGTTTATTTCCGACAAAATCTCTGTAGCAGATCACAGTTTGAAAGATGGCAAATATTATAATATAATGCATCGAAAAACACGTATATATTGTGTTTTATATCTAGTTTTAAGTTGGTCTGCGCCAGGAATCTCTTCGTCCGTCTCTTCTCATATTGGACATCTGTCTAATTGGAATATGAGATTGATGAAATACACCTGTATTTGCGCACACAATTGGCTATAATTCTATCTAATTACGAATCAAAAGTGCCTGTAAAATTATTCTTGAATAAAGTGTATTTTTTAGATGCTTGCACTACAATGCATCACGGTTGAGGTGTGACGTAAATTTACAGACAAATTTATATATCAGGGCAATTCCAATACTATATTTAGTGTCGAAGCGAATGACATTTTAAAGCGTTTTTCCGATACAGGAAATCTAATGAGATGCTGTTGGGCGTGCGATTTAATTGTATAGTTATATAATTATATTCCATTTTGTTATTAAATGAAATAATATTCTTATTACATTTCCGCTTGTTTAAGTTCATAATCTTTTATAGTATGTCAAGAATCTGTAATTGCAAATATTAATAATCTAAAATACGTAGTGTTCGTTTGTTACGAATCGCAAATATGAATAGAAATATTTTGATAAAAGATTATCTATTTTCTATAGAAGGTTCAAAGTACTTAGATAAGAGAAGAAACAAATGCGGTGACGTTGTAAATAACATCTAATTTTGTATTTACTTTTCATGTAAATTTAATTATTTTTCATGTAACCGCAACTTATACGCAATGTCGATGGGAAATGTAAAACGTTTTGGAAATATAAAAATCAATTATTGTCTTTATTCATTAACGCCTCTTGATTTGTAACTTATTATTACTTTATTTTGTATGCGAATACCAGAAGTCAAGTATCGCCTTTTATTAGCATTTTCCTTTATAAGTATGTAACTGTTATATACATATTACTTTCTTCGGCATAATTTAAATTATTTATTTGTAAATATTGCTTTCAACATTTTACTCTAACATTGGTAAGCTTTTATGTAAATTGTCAATAATTCATCAGTTCAGTTGACATAGTGGAACGTGTAAGGAACTTTCTAGAATATTTCTTTTCAGGATTAAAAAATATATATGTAGCGGGTGCGGGAAAACTAAACGTCATATCAGGTGATAGACTTGGATTTTTTTTTGTGACAAATTGTTTGAATTATTTTAAATATACGTAGTATATTTTGTAGTGTATTTTTAACTACTAGTCGAAATTAGCGCGATTTTTTGGACGAATTCCAAGCAATTATCTCCTATTAATGATACAATACCCATCAAATTATATTTTTTATTCGTTTTCGATGAATACATTATATATAAATTTAGTTTGTGAAATATTGCTAGAATTTAACGAAAATAGAGAACAGTTGTCATTTTCATTTACTTTGTAGGTAATGTCCCTGACAGGCGTTTTGAACAAAGAGTGATTGACAAGATAAACGTACAACAATGATTACGAACTATAACATGTATGATGTAAAGTGTAACACGATACCATATAAAAAACTGGAACAATATCGTATAAATACCGCATTTATATTGCTTTATAATTGTCGTATATTAATTATATGTTTTTACCTTTAACGCTTCAAGGAGGTCAGATAGTAATCGCTCTATATTGTTAATGCCTGTCAACTTTAAGAACGAATTATATGTTCATTCATTATTATTAGAAAATATTATCATATTTGTGTAACCATTCGTTTGTAACAGTACTTTTTTTGTTATTACTTATTTTTTATATGAACAAGTATAACCAGGCCGAATACAAAAAAAAACCTTTTTATAGCAAGGAGTTTTTATGGCAAACTTTTATTGATCGTTTTTATGTTCCTTTTTTAATTAAAAATGTCGGATGAGATATCCAATATGACTGATCACGAGAGATATCAGTCGGATTACGAAAGTATTTTTCGAATTCGCCAACTTTTTTCGATATGATAAATTTTCATCTCTTCTGGCGCCATTATTTTATGTAACAGATAAGATTACAGATTATAAGTCATAGGTGATTTGTTAAGTTTTAATTGAAAAAATTTAGTTTTAAAACATTTATAATTTGAGGATGCACACATACACATGATGATCGATGCATTTTATGAGGTGTTTGCTTTAATGCAAGTTGTATGTATATAAAGAATTAAATGTATTTAGTTTTTATTTTCAGTTTCAAATAAAGTATAGCTCTGTTTTTTAGGATATGTTTACTTGTAATTAAAATTAAAATATTACAATTAAATCAACTTTGATCCAGTTTCAATTACGCTTCATGGCCGCTTATCAGATAATCAATAAAGGTAAATAAACCCTTATAAACATTGAACCGCAATTATTATGGATCGCACGCAAATCTACGATCTGTCAAGTTGGCAAGCAACAATAGTTCTTAACTCTTCATTTAAAAGACGTACAATAGCGTGTACCCGTATGTCAGCAAGTAAAATGTTAAATGTATTTA
This sequence comes from Nymphalis io, assembly GCF_905147045.1. Taxonomy (NCBI): domain Eukaryota; kingdom Metazoa; phylum Arthropoda; class Insecta; order Lepidoptera; family Nymphalidae; genus Nymphalis; species Nymphalis io. Next base: position 10,345,518 of record NC_065904.1, read on the forward strand.
AAAAATATGTCTAATAAGACGTTAGAGATAAACTAAAAATGTACTCACTGTTAGATCCGATAGTAGTGATGTACACAAAACACTTTCGCGTAAGCGAACGTTAAGAACGAATGATACTTTATACGTGACGGTCACCCGCGATATTGCAGTGCGTGCGTTCGTAGCAGCGTGCGTTCAAAGTTTGAGCGCGACCGGTCCCCGTTGAAGTATATATGGTAGGATAAGAGCCACTATTGGTCGGCCGGCGGCGCGCCCGCCTGACTCATTCTACGTCACCAAGTGGAAAGCCTGCGTTTTTTTTTAAGTTGCGACCGCGCACCGACACCTATATAACTAATGAAAACGTATGCTTTTTTTATCAACGAGTAACCGTTTGTTAATCTAGTTTGATTTCGGTTTTTTGGATTCCGTTATCGCGTTGCAAAAACTTTGATTATTTGAAAAGCGAATCGATAATTGATTTAACATATTCCGGTTAGTTCATCATCATTCATTTATTAAGGACATCATTTACATCGTGTTATGGCAAAATAACATCTCTACGAATTGCTCTGCGACAAACATTATTTTATTCTTTTACCGTTGTACAGAATAAGTCGTTAAAAATTATATAAAAAAAGGCTTATTTTAAAGTCGAAAAGGAATTTTTTAATTATTAAATTATTATCAATGATATTTAAAATCAATAAATTTGCCCTTGATTGAGATTCGGCCGGGATCTACAATCGTAAAAGCCTTAACAATGTGTATATAGTTAGAAGCTTAATGAATACAGCCAATTTTTGGCTATATATTTTTCTAAAAAACTGGTACAAGATAAAGAGTTTTTTTAGACATTTTTAAAACATTGGCATTGTAAGAAATATTAACCATCGCTTACATCTCCAATGCGCCACCAACCTTGGGATCAAAGATCCGTTGTGCGTGTAATTATTAAGTTAAATCAAACATATTGATTACATTGGTAGCAATTAAATAACCCTTTTTTAGTTTCTAACGAAATTACTTTCTAGTTTAGTTTTAATTTCTAGAAACTAAACTTTAAAAAATATATAAAAATAAATATGAAGTTTGCTTTAAAATAAAGTAGGTAAACTAACTTTTTTCAGCTCTTAGCTAACCTTTTTTTTATCGCTGGAAAATCGTATTACGCGTTTCCCCCACAGGTACAGTACCCCCTCTTCTTTAAAAGAAGAGGTGGCTTTTCCCTATCTGTGCGATAATAAATGGTTACTTTATGATACATTGTCTTATGGCCTCCCAATTTACTTAGTTTTGAGAGTAGCTAAATAAATATAGAAACCAAAAACACATTTTTTATTTAAAATTGTGAGATCAAAAGTAATAATTTATATGCTTTAGTCTCACACTCTATTCCTTACTATATAATCTGATGGGACAGTAACTCGACACGACGGGAAAGACTTCAAGCACAGGACCAACTCAAAACACTATCCACTACCAAACATCGGCTTGTTGCTGAAATTCGATGATTTTCTCGACAGAGATTCCAACTTTTTTTTTATTGCCCAAGCCTGGAGCCCAAGACCTAGGGGTCTGCAGCCTTATAAGCTAACCATTTCATAGGCTGTTTTTAATATAAAAATAAATGATCTTAATGTGATAGACAAATCAGGCAGATTTAATAAAGTTTGTAAATAATAAATTGGAAAGAAAGAAAGAAAAACTGTATTTAGGACAAAAACAGTACTTATTACAGACATAATACTAATTAAATAAAAAAAATATATATTAAAAAATACACCAAAAAAACAATTAAACATCTAGATATTAACAAAAAACACAATGTATAGTCACTCAATTCTCGACCACGCCTCGATTGATGAATGCGTTTGTAGAAATCATTAAATTGTATAGAAATTATATAACTATTTGTTACTCGTCCAACGATAATCGTTTAACAATTAAATCGTTTCATTATGATTCGAATATATTTGTCTAAGCCTGGTCGTAAAATTTTGGAAACCTATATATTATACGTCAAGTTACGTTACATATTTTCACACGTTATTACGTACACATATTGACGATAATAATTGTAATATTTAAAGTCAATGTCACGTCATATCTGTGACTTATCTAGTTCCTTCAACATCGATATTCAATTTTGATCATACGGTACAGCTTAGATTTCACAAATCTCACAATGCAAATAAATGTGAAAAAAAAACATTTAATAAGCACCAACTGAGCAACGCCACCAAATAAATCCATTATTAACATTTTCATTAAATGTTATATTTAAAGATTGAACTAGTTACAGTTGTATAATAAAATTAAACAATTTATAATATTATATTTTATGCAAACAAATATACACAACTGCTCGAAAACGAACAAAATATTTACGTTTATTAAATAAAAGCGGAGATAGTTTCATCGTGATGTTATCTCGTTACGTGAACTGATATACTGGGTTATGTGATCCTTATCTCAATGATATATAATTTTGTATTCAACACACTCCCGCGCACGGGTGATGTATGCGGGCATAGTGAGAGGTATACATTTTACTAAGGTTATTTTATGTAACTTTCATTGTAATAGATTTTTCTGTAGGTAATGTAAATATGATTGATTAAAGCCGAGACGGATGTAGATAAAACACATGGATTACGTACAGGGAAGCAGCTTGAAGCAGCGTGGTTGAATTAGCTCTGAACCTGTCCAAGGTTTTGACATGGTGCCTTATTAATATAATTTTACAAATTAATTTTTTTAAAAAATATTCCTTTTACTTACGTAAAAAGTTTATGGGAGTATAAAACATATAAAATAAAATGACCATGTGAGCTGCTTAGATTCATGTATGCGGTTTTTATTCAAATAGGAAACGTAAGCTTGCGGTCTGGAGCCGGGGCATGTGTATGTACACGGTGCTATGTACACAAAGCTTAAACTTTTATTATATTCTATGCGAATTGATTTTAATATAAATGTTTAAATATTAACATTTACGAGAAAACATAAAAAGGTATTGTCGCTCAATTATTGAACACCGGCGATCAAGCTTCGATTGATTAATTCGTTTCTAGAATACGTTAAATTAAATTTATATAAAAATTATATAAGTATTTGTCATTTGACTCACGATAATCGTTTCACCATTAAATTGTTTCATTACGTTCGAATGGATTCGTCTAAGCCTGGTCGCAAAATATTGGAAACATATATATACGTATGTACATACATATATATACGTCACGTTACGTTACTTATTTTCATGCGTTATTACGTGCATAAAAATTTTGACGATAATAATTTTAAAATTTAAAGTCAACGTCACGTCATATTTCTAAAAGCCTAACCTCTCGTTATATTTCATGTGAATTGAATTTAATATAATTGTTTAGATGAATATTATAATATTGGTTAATACGTGTAAATATTTTAGTTGTTATCATATGACGCCACAATTTAAAGGGCATCAGAGATAAGGGCCAGACCTACAAAGGTTTGTAGGAATAAGGAAGGCGGAAGTTTATATTTATCTCATCTTAAATAATATGATAATCACTCTAAAACTTTTTAAGGTTGAGCAAACACTACACACTTATGATTTAGTTTTATTATGTAACTTTCTTACTACATTAAAAGAAAATTAATAAAAAAAGCCTTCTCTCTCGCTCTCTCTCTCTCTAAATCATAACATTTTTTTTATATTTTCCACCAAATAATACTTGTAAAGAAAATGGAGACCTAGTTTTCAATTGGCGTTTAGCAAAATATTTTGACGTTTAAAGTGTTACCCAGATAACTGGCTTAGTATACTCTCCAGATAATCCGTAATTCATTCATTCAGATAAAAACAGAGGCTTACGAAGAACAATCGTGAAATATAATAATCTATCAAGTGAGAACCTTTTTAAATAATAATAAATTCGAAAAAAATACTGTCTATCAAAAATTTAAAATAAGCGTATATAAATTTACCAACAACATTAAAATATATAGTCGCAATCGCTAGAAGATGATGATATCGCTGTACTAAGAAAAGAAAGAAATTTAAATATAAAAGTTTTTTTTGTAGTTTTTAGTAGGTATGCTTCAAATTAAAAACAATTAACAGTTAAGTTAGCATAGTATTTAGCTAGAAGCTACGTTGCTGTAGCCTCGTGCTTTAAAGTAGTACAAATATGATTCAATGCAAATTATAACAAATATTGAAAAAACATAACATATTTAACGTTACAGCAAAGTTTGACGTTGCATTCCATTAATTGCATATTCGCGCCGTACTCGCGGTATTAAGAACGGTATGCGGCTGACGCAACTCACGTGTTCTCTTGGTGTATACTACGTGCTATTATATCAGAGCTTGCACAGAAACTAAACTTAAACTTTCAATCTATCCCTGTCCAACCTATTGTAGTGTTTACGTTATAGAAAAGGACTAATTATATTAGAAGTTTCATAGAAAATGCCTTTAGTTTTTAATAGAACTGACCGCGTTTCGAGGAAAGTGAAACGGTCAAGGGCGGACACATCATTCTGTAATTATAGTTATTTTCACATCTATGCTAATAGTATTAAGACCTATTAAGAACATATGAAGCGACATTGTTTCCTTTACACGAGTTACATATGTACTAGTACTATTTGCTTTGTAATATATTCAATTTAAAACATTGACTTATGAAAATCCCAAAAATGAAATTAAAATAAACGGACTAAATTTGGCAGACGAGTGATTGGTACCTTTCACCCGTACCCATTTCATTTCATAATATATATAAACCTAATTGAATAAAAAAATATTTGATTTGATTTGTTCTTCGTTCATAATATGTGGAATCTGCAATTCACTTCAGGAATCTAATTTAATTAATTTTCATATAATCTCTTAAGTCACATTTACTTGTAATATTGTGATATAAATAAATAATTGGCAAGTCTCGTCCTCGTCCGTTTATTTATAGAATACTACTTATATACCTAAAATAACAGCGCACTTAGCAAAGACTGTCGATACTTAGCAATTTTAAATATCAATCAATAAATACATGCATACATAACGCACGGACATGTTTGCGCATATACAATTATCTGACGAAAAAAAACAAAGTTAATTTTATAAAGTTGATATTTTATGTCAAAATATTTTTTTTAAGTTTAATTCATATGTATTAATTTATTTTTAATGTAAAAAATGAACTTCCAGTTAATTAAGTTATTAAACGTAGTTTTTACCCTAACAACGAATATCACGGTTACTACCAGGACCATGAAAAATTGCATACGAGTGGGTATGGAGTAACCCTATGGGCTAGCACTAAAAAAGGATTTTTTAAATTTAAATTCTTGTGGTAATAAAGGGTATGAAAGATTGTCGTTTTTGAAAATGCTTCATTTTTGAAGATGATGATTATAATGCGAACTAAGCAGCGGGTAAAGCGCTAGTTTAATTATATTAGAACAGACGAGCAAGTCGGCCACTTGATAGTATTTGCGACAGGCACTGCGAGAAGATAAAAGCACACCTCACACCGACATGCAACGGGATCTGAGATGTTATGTCCCTTGTGATTGTAACTACTGACAACATTGGCTCATTCACCTTTCAACCCGAAATAAAATAATAATTATGGTCACAAGTATTTTTTTTAATGAAATATAAAATGAAACATGCAAGAAGTTTTTTATGATTAATTGTGAAACTTAACAATAAAATAAAATAATATGTTTCCTAAAGTTCTTAAATGCAATGTGTTAGTATTGTCTGTCATATATGTCGCAATGCCTATATTGATCTACGACAATATATTTGTGTATTGGTCGAAATTTTTTTTTCGAATAATTATTTTACTATTTAAAAAAACTGGTTGGATTTCGCCTAATTTGAATACCATTAAAAATACGCATAAAATTATTTTACTAACGTAAATTGTACAGGTTTTCCCCGTTCATTTTTCGATCATTTGAGGTCACGATTTGCGTCATCGAAATAAGGGTTTATTTTCTTTTATAACCCGTATAAATGTATATGTAATTTATTATTATCTACATAACGACCGGCGGTGCAATGGTCGGCAATGAAACCTTCAAGAACACTTTTGCGATTGTAGTGCGATTTCTTTTTTGTTAACACTAATTCAGTCTACACTTTCATGAGCAAAACCACATTTTTTGTAAATAACGATAGCCGATAAATTTGTAATCCATTGAAAATAGTTTATTTAAATATATTTTCTTCTTTCGTTAATAAACAACAAAAACTTTTTGAACGAGTAATATTGTTATTTAGAAATATTGTAAACATTAATAAATTAAACAAGTATTAGAGTATGAAATTTCAATTATAAAAATGGTGTAACTTATGAATATCTTGCCAATTCTCCTCGGTACAATTTATACTTCGAACTCGTAGTAAAACGACGAAGCGTACTTGAAAAGGTATATCTCGATTTTATTGTTATATTCCGTGTCTTGTTTAACTATATTGAAAATAAAAAAATGAGTAAAAACCTTTTATATACATATGTAGATTTTTTTTTCAGCCTTTTGCCGTCCACTGCTGGACGAAAGCCTCCCCCATAGAACGCCAACCATCCCGATCTTGGGCAGTCCGCATCCATCCTGAAACCTGCCACCTTTTTTAAATCGTCGGCCCATCTTGTCACAGGGTGTCGTTTGCCTAAGCGTGGTCTCCAGTCCAACACGTGTCGGCTTCATCGGCCATCAATGCGCCTGGAGACATGACCAGCCCACTTCTACTTCAGCGAGCTAATTCTAAGCGCGATGTTGGTGACTTTAGTTCTCTGGCGAATGTCCTCATTTCGGATTCTATCTGCCAGAGAAACCACGAAAGCTTCATCAAGCAAGCATCGCACGTTCCATTGCTCGCTGAGCGACCCTAAATTTGTGGACCAGTCCTACGGTAAGTGTCCACGTTTCGGCACCGTAAGTCATTACAGGTAGGACGCACTGATTGAAGACCCTGGTCTTAAACGACTGTGGGATCGACGATTCAAAAATATGACATAACCTCCCGAATGCCGCCCAGCCCAAACGTATTCTTCTTTTAGCCTCCTTCTCAAACTTGTGCCGGCCAAGTTGTATAGTTTGGCCCAGGTAGATATATATATATTTTTTTTTATATGCCCCGGGATGGCAAATGACTCTACTCCACCTGATGGTAAGTGGTAGTAGAGTCCAAACGCGACGACGGCCAGTACAGTCGGGAAGAATGTTCTGTACTAGCCGTCCCCGCCTTGCCGGCCCGCAAGATGCCTCTTCACGCCTCGTTTGAAGGAACCCGGGTTGTAAGATTAGGGGAACACGTGAGCTGGTAAGGAATTCCATTCTTTGGTAGTGCGACAAAGAAAGGAGTTGCCAAATTTCTTTGTGCGCGATGGAATTGATGTCACAGTTAGGCGGTGACATCGAGAACCAGCTCGCGTGGACTTAAGAAGGAAGGGGGAAGCAGGAATTAGAGAGAATAATTCCTCAGAGCACTCGCCGTGATACAGACGATAGAAAGCGCTCAGTGCTGCTATCTCGCGACGCAATTGTAAAGGTTCAAGGGTATTTGTGACCTTTACGTCGCCAATAATGCGTACTGCACGTCGCTGCAACCGGTCCAAGGCCTCCATTAGGTACTTAGCGGAGCCATCCCAAAGGTGCGAGTAATATTCAACGCAAGACCGTACCTGTGTTTTGTATAACAGGCACAGTTGTTGTGGCGTGAAAAAACGCCGCACCTTGTTCAGAACTCCGAGTTTTTTTTTTTTTTTTTATATCGCCGGGAGGGCAAATGACTCTACTCCACCTGATGGTAAGTGGTAGTAGAGTCCAAACGCGACGACGGCCAGTACAGACGGGAAAAACGTTCTGCACTAGCCGCCTTCGCCTTGCCGGCCCGCAAGATGCCTCTTCACGCCTCGTTTGAAGGAACCCGGGTTGTAAGAGGAGGGGAATACGTGAGCTGGTAAGGAATTCCATTTTTTGGAAGTGCGACAAAGAAAGGAGTTGCCAAATTTCTTTGTTCGCGATGGAATTGATGTCACAGTTAGGCGGTGACATCGAGAACTAGCTCGCGTGGACTTAAGAAGGAAGGGGAAGCGTGTTTCGTGAAGCTGTTTTTATAATAGCCTCGATGTAATCCCTTGGACTAAGGTCGCAGCGAACGTCCATCCCCAGCATGGCGATTTTGCTTTGTATCATCAGCGGTGTGCCACAGAGGGAGGGATGAGGGTAAAATGGTGACTTTTTCGCTGTGAGAGCGCACACCTGTGTTTTCTTGGCATTAAACTCAACAAGATTATCAGAACCCCATTTGGCGATGAGCTCTAACGTCCTATCGAGTTCAATGACAAGATTCTCCCGCCTCTCCTCAGTTTCCGCCCGCCTAGCCACTGCGCGTCCGTGGTATCCACCATGCACTGTACTATCATCTGCATAGCAATGTATGTTCCCAAGAGAGAGCATATCATTGATATGCAAAAGAAAGAGTGTGGGAGATAGCACAGATCACTGGGGCACCCCAGCATTCACTACATAGAATTGTGAAGCGCAACCATCTACTAAAACACGAAGGCTACGCTTGTGTAGGAAGCTGGCAATCTAGGTGCATAGCTGAGCAGGCAGACCATATGCCGGTAGCTTGGAGAGAAGACTTCTGTGCCAGACCCTGTCGAAAGCCTTGGAGATATCGAGGCTGACAGCCAACGATTCTCCATGCTTGTCGATAGCTTCACCCCAGTGAATTCCTGCACAACTTCAAGTGGAGAGCCATTTACGACCACTGGTCTCGGGGAAACATGACGGTTTGCCATAATTTTGGTCTTTTCAATGTTCATCCCGAGACCTAGTTGTCTTGAAGAGTCGCTCAGGCTGTTTAGCATCTCTTTCAAATCCTACAGGGTCTCCGCCATGATGACAATGTCGTCGGCAAATCGCAGATGTGTAATGTGTTGGCCATTTATATTAATGCCGCGTCCGTTCCAATCGAGCGTCTTGAAGACGTCCTCCAATGCATTGGTAAAGAGTTTCGGTGATATTACATCTCCCTGTCAAGCGATGCAATTGGATTGCTCTTGTGCTCTGATCTTGTACTTGGACGGTCATGGTTGCGGCTTCGTACAAACACTTCACTACCTGGACATACCGACAGTCAATTAGGCATCTCTGCATGGATTCCAGAACAGCCCAGGTCTCGATGGTATCGAAGGCTTTTTCGTAGTCCACAAACGCTAGGCATAGAGGCTGATTATATTCCTCGGTCTTCTGTATTATTTGCCTTAGTGTGTGTATGTGGTCTACGGTACTGAAGCCTTTTCGAAACCCAGCCTGTTCCACGGGTTGGAAGTCATCGAATTTTCGGGCAAGACGTAGATGATTGTGAAAAATTGTTACTACTAATTCATTTAACAAAAATACTAAGATACCTAACTAACCTATTAATTAGTATTTGATTTCTATTTCTTTATAAGTCGGCGTAGGTTTTAATATACCTAATAGATATTAATATATTAACATATCACATATAGTGTACATTGTTCAACATAATTAAAAAAATAAAGTAGTCAGCCCATAAATGGATATCGGCTACTTATCAGAAGTTTTTCCTATTAAGGTGAATAGCACAATAAGTAGATCCGACATATTGTGCTATTAATAAAATGATAATCATTAAATGCTATAGATATATTCTGTACTAGCTGGGTCGCTAGGACCCGGCTTCGCACCGGTATAATAAGGTTCTACATGAAACGTTTTTATTGTAATACATATAACACTATTGTTTTATGCGGCGCACGCTTATATATCTCCCAGTCGGCATGATTTTTTCCAACATTTTCAACAATAACGTCATACGGGCTGGTTGGCGTGGTTGGTAGATACTTGCCTTTCACGCCGAAGGTTGTGGGTTCGATTCCCACCCAGAAAAGACAATTATGTGCCCGACCATGTCTGTTTGTCCTGAGTCTGGGTGTAATTATCTATATAAGTATATATTTACAAAAAAAAAGTAGTATATGTAGTATATCAGTTGTCTGGTTTCTATTGTACAAGCTCTGCTTAGTTTGGGATCAGATGGCCGTGTGTGAATAATGTCCCAGGATATTTATTTATATTTTAGTTATTTCACATCAAACCTTTCATTAATTATACACCTAAACTTTCCTTATGAATCACTTCGTCATTTGTCAAAACCGTCTGAATTCGGTAGTTTTGGAGTTTATCGCGTTCATACAGACAGCCGTAGCGGTGTGTCGGTGGTAGGGATTTTTGCGGACCCGTATGTATGTATGCTATCTGTTCATTAACTCTATCATGGCCACCTATAATAATTTGTTTTTATATATGTTAAGGCTCTTATTAAAGGCACAAGATACAGAACATCTTCAATCCAGAATAAAAAGTTGTGGAGATTCTTACATTGCCAGTGTGTATGGTCACATATCACAAGGCCACCATGCTCGTCTGGCTTCCTACAATAAACTTAAAACAAACGCCAGGTAGGGACACAGGTAGACATGGACCAACCCAGACAATTCCGTTAAAATTAATCATAATGGCGATCCAAAATTACTGCTTCTAAATTAAAGATCAATTTTTAAGGATCCACTAAGGGTCCGTTCACACAGACCGGCTCGGAGAGGAGAGCAGATTTTTATCACGTTGGAAACAGTGTTTTGAGTGATTGTAGTAAAGTTTATTTTTGCATTTGCACCTTTTTTGTCATTAAAAATGCCTGAACGCGCTTCGTGTGAAGTAATAAAAGGAGCCGACCGGCTCCGCTTGCGTGCTCTTTCTCGCTCGCACCCGCTTTCAGATCTCTTCCAGCCGGTCGATGTGAAATAGTTGGCGGCTCCGCTCCGGCCAATTCCAAGCGTATACGACCCGGTCTGTGTGAAAAGAAAAAAGCAGGCCGATGCTCTCCGAGCCGGTCTGTGTGAACGGACCCTAACTATTCTCATAGGCTATGAAGTAGTAGACGAAATCCGTAAGTATCAAAATTGAAGGAAATTTGCTTTATTTTAAAATAAATAAATTTATGAACAAAATATTTTTTTGTCTATTTCTTGGTTATTCACACTAGAATTAAAGTTCCATTTAACTTATGAATTACATTCGCTTTAATCTTTAGCATGTAATTGTAATTGTGAAATAATCATTACTTTAAAAATTAATATTCTTACTACTAAAATACTCTATATAATAAATATAAAGGACTTTCATACGAACCAAAAGTGTGCAAAATTTCAGATCAATCCGTTGAATTGGTTGGTTTGAAATTCAGTTTCGAAGTTCAGTCCACACGAACCAACAGGTGAAGTTAAATAAGATCTTTTAATAAAATATAAACACTTGCCTAATAGACGGTACCTATTGTAATCTTGAACGAAAATCTTAAGGCATTTCAATGTCTCTCGGTTATTTACTTTGTGTAATTACAAAATATATCAAATAATATTTTAATAGCACTTGTTGTCATTGCGGCACTTTATTTTTAAGCCATGTGCGCACTATTTATTTATAAAAAATATAAAAGTACCATAGACAATACTTTCTTGAAAAAAAAAAACAGAGCTATAATTATTATTCAGGGGTCCGTAGTCAAGCTAGAAACATCCACAATTCGATGATCGTCTGTCTGATTCATTTTATATTAATGAATTTATTTTACTTTATTCAAATAAGTTCTTGACTCGTCATTTTCTAAGTTTAAGCAAAAAAACCCAAACACTTCGACCAAAAAGTCTTTCTTCTTTGTCTCTAAGTTTCCCAAATCTGTGAAACATATCCGTCTGCGTAGCTTGATCGGAATTCAAATAAAACATTGGGCTGCGAATTAAATTTCTGATTACATGATGATTCGTTTTATAGCTTTTTTCAATATATTTGATTTAATACCGTATATAACATTTTTGAGATAGTGTAGAGATCATGTAGAGACTATATTGTTTAAGAAAAGAAAGAACCAATATTGTTTAAGAATAAAAATTATAGGGTTAATTACTGACAAAACGACAATTACTATATATATAACCAACGATTTTAATTTGCTCAAGGTTATATCCACTTATTGTTTATTATGAAATAATTTTTATATATCATAGTGAGAGATTATGTAACTTCTAAGATCCTATGCTTGGCGGCGTATTAACGATGTAAATAGTATTTATATTTCTTGCAGTACAAATTAGTTAATATGTTCGTCTGTCTTCCTAAAATATATAAAACAGGGTGGTTTGGACCACGATTGGTTTATTAAAAAATAAATGGTTAGCAAATATATAAGTCTGATGAAACACACTCATTAGTATACGCTGTTTACATTTCGGTGTTATAGAACAAGCCTTATTAGTAAAATGTCATATGACCACTGTATTGTTTGGCTACGTCACGGGTCACGTGATAACAGACAGATGTGCGTACAGAACAGTAAGTACGCTAAAGAGGACATGCATGAAGTTATCGCTGCTTTCATTCATTTAAATCATTTTATACTAAATTTATATTTATGAAAAATTAAGCTTACATACCATTTCTATATTTTGTTTTGCTTAGTTAACACGTATATTTATATTCTTCTTCAGAAGAGGCTGATTAGTCATACTTTAGAAAAAATGACTAATATATTTATAATAAGCATCTATATGTAAGTTTTTAATACAAACATTATTCATTACGATTTTAAAGTTTTTTTTTTACCATCATATTCGTAATTTCTCAACATTTTAATGTCACAGTATTTGCTAATATTTTGATGGTACAGTCACGTTATAGTATATTACACAATAAACAAAAAAAGTTGTAATACAATAGTTGCTATTTTTAATACGAATACGAAATAATTAAAAAAAATGTCAAAATAAAAAACAAACGTATAACTGACGTTACCTCTAATATAGAATTTCGTATTTAAAACTATGTGCACTTTACAGGTGCGCATGAAAGATGACTATTTACTTTTGTTTCATTAAACTAATTGTCATATTTTTCCCTCCGATATTATGGTAATTAACGAATAATGTAACATTCAAATCTTGTAGTTACTGAGACCTTCGAACATACAATCTGTCGCGCTGTATTAATAAATTAATACTTTATAATGGCAAATGTATTAATGATAGCAATGTTTCTTACTAAAATGCGTGAATATAATATTGTATGAACTTGACACTACGTAAATTTTTATGATTCATTTATTTTACTTTCACAACGAAAAATATCTTTCCTGCGTTCTGAGGGTAAGCATCTCTGAATTTTCATGCGCTTAATTTTTGTTTATAATTAATCTCATGCTTTTCGGTGAAGGAAAATAATCGTGAGGAAACCTCTATGTGTCTAATATATATATATATATATATATGTATGTATGTATGTTTCATCGAAATTCTCTCTGCGAAATGTGTATTCCACCAACCTGCATTGGTGGTGGTGGAATAACCAAAGCTTCTCCTTAAAAAGGGAGAAGAGGCCTTAGCCCAGCAGTGGGACATTTACAGGCTGTTACTGTTCTAAGGTCGAGTGATCTGCGAATGCTCTTAACATTCGAGTCTTTTAGTACAATATATATTATGTGTTGTGCATTCAAGTGTTAAATAAATAAATTCATTTTGATAAATATTACATTTTAACTTAAAGATGAAAAAACACGTCTGCCCTAAATAAAGAATGACACTGACAGCTGGGCGATGTAAGGATTCTAACGATACTCTACAAGTCCAAATCGTTTAGGCGTTTAAAAGTTATGATGTAATGTACTCGTATACACATATGAACACTGAAAACATTCTCCTTCTTTGCGCAGTTGTGTAAAAACAAGCACAAGTAAAGCTTCTAATCATATATTTTGTATTGCAGTAGTCCAGTTTAAAGAGCAACACACTAGCCATTACTTACAAGGATATGTTCCTTACATAACATCTAAGATGCTGTGATTGGCGATTGATAGTTCAAGGATTGATTTCTGAAATTCGTCAAATACCAGCATGAAATATAGTATATCCAGTGTCTATAGTATTTCATAATATATTTAAAAAAAGTTAACAATTATTTTCTAATTTACGGAAATAAAACTGAAAGGACTTTCTCTATCTTATAATTAACGTATTCTAAGTAATATGCATTGGTTATTTAGGGATTGCCGGTGACTCACGTGGAACATCGCAAATATGCTTTATTTGCCTTACCTAAATAAATTCAATAAAGATTTAAAATACTAACGTATATATATACCTTTTTATAATTTAGCACATACCATTGTTTTACGTTTGTTATCATTGTCTTTATCACATGTGTGGGTAAATTAAATTAAATTTATCAATTACGAGAATATCAACTAACATTTAGGCACAATTATATTTATTACCAACCTTTCAATAGGACGCATCTGATACAATAAAAGAGACCACGTCTGATATTAAAAAAGAGTATTTTATTTAATGATTTCATAATATCAATAATATTTAATTTTAAATTCAAATATATCCGTTTGTTCATTTCTCAAGCGAGTTGTCTATATGTGTATCGTTTGAGAAAAATTTGTAACTACTGAGTAACTACTGCTTGGTGGTAGGGCTTTGTGCAAGCCCACCTGAGTCACTCACTCATCATATTCTACTGCTATGTAGCATACTTATCGCTATTATGTTGTGTTCCGGTTTGAAGGGTGAGTGACCCATAGTAACTACAGGCACAAGGGACATAACATCTTAGTTCCCAAGGTTGGTGGCGCATTGGCGATGTAAGCAACGGTTAATATTTCTTAAAGCTTCAATGTGTATGGGCGGTGGTGAATGCTTATCATCAGGTGGCACAATTATCCGTCCGCCTAACTATTTTATAAAAAAATAAAAAAATGACAGCACTATAGTAGCGGGCGGAAGCCCGCGATTTCGCTTGAATGTGAACGGGTGTTAGGTAGCCTGTGTTAAGTCATATATATTCTAAATTTCATCCACATCTATCCAGTTTCATATTTTAAACAGTAGTAGGATCACAAGGTTTATTATAAACTATTTTATTGTCAAAAGATATGACAATTTCCTTTTTCTTTGTCTGGTGTAATTCAAAAAATGTAATATAGAGATTTGGAAGCGCCGTATGTCAAAAATAATTATTTATTATTAATAATTATACGAAAGGTCTAAGTGCATTTAAAAATACAATAAAATAATAGATGTAAAGAGGAATGGCGCGACCGCCATACTTTCTATATTTATTTTCTTGTGAAATTCGATGTCATAATTAATTAATTAATAATTAAAAACAAAATTAGAAAATTGAGTATGTCTTAGTCATTATTGCCCAATTTTGTTTATCCTTATTATTATAATAAATACTAACTATAATAAAATTATCCTGTTATATGAATTTGGTGGTAAATTCTAATAAATATATTGTTTTATATTAATTATTATGAGTTATTTTGCTTAATTATTCCCGAATTATTAAAGCGCCTATCACATCAATACTGTTGTACCCTACGTGTTATCGTAGAAACAATATGTTTTCTTGTAAAACCACTGAAAACAAGAATCGAAAAGAGAAAGAGCGTTGAATTAATTTGTTACTAAATATAATAGACAAGTAATATGATGCAATGATATACTTTCAAACGTCAGAGCATGGCAAGATCGTTTTGAGTTTAAGGCCACGATCTTAGGCGACTGACGTAATTTTTGTAGCGACTTACCTAGCGTTACTAATTTAATTAAATGTAGGTGTTGCTGGAAAATGAGTGGGGTTGATAAGATAATGGTGTAGTATTTTTATATCTGCATAAATAGGGCTTTGGTATAACAAAAAATTACAACATACTTAATATAAATAAAAAGCTCAGAAGTCAAAAATAATTTAAATGAAGGTTTTTTTATTTAAAATAGATACCTAGACAGTCAGGCAAATGGGCCACCTGATGGTAGTATTGTTGTTTTCCAGTTTCAAAGGTAAGTGAGCCTATGTAACCACAGGTTCAAGGGACATAATATCTTAGTTCCAAAGATTGGTGGCGCATTGACAATGTAAGAAATTGTTGATATTTCTTACAGCGCTAATGTCTATGAGCGATGGTGACTACTTACCATCAGGTGACCCAATTGTCCGTGTGCGTTTCTATGTTATAAAAAAACATCCAGGCTGTATCAGGGTCGCACACGCAATGAAGTTCTGTCTTGTCTGTCTGTCTATGAGTACAGCAGGGCTGTAGCCAAACCAGCACTTACGGTAGGTATCTGCACTACCGAGTAATGGCTTCAATCCTCTAAATAATAATTATAAAATAATGCCGGTAGGAGCTAAACTTTTAAATTGATAAGCAATCTCGCCATATTTCATTACATTTGGTTTTTGCAAGTGACCCCTACTAACCGAAATGAAAGACATTTCACGTAAAAAAACCTTACTTCCAATATAAATAATAAAAAATCATTTAAGATATAACCTTAAACATAACTTTGATTGCTAATGATGTAATACATTAAAAAAGTTAGACATGCAATTACATTCCTTGAAAAGCAAGTTAGCAACCTGTGATCGCTAAAGTAGTATTACGTAACCAAGGCACCGTACTGAACCGTCGAATCGGTTCACGACCGTTGGACAGCGGTCCGACCAACGACCGCTTACAAGCCACGACTTAAAATAAAATAATCCTTATCGTCAATACAATAGAGAACAATATTATTTGATCTCGTACATTATAAGTGCCGAAAAATATTAATATATTACTCGGCGATCAGTCAAAACGTAATAATTTTGAGAAATTATTTTTTTTCCTTCGATCTCCCGGTTGGAAGGCCTTTACGTCATCGTCTGCGCGCGCGCCGCTCTGTGTTCGCTGAATCCTTGTATAAAAAAAGGAACATTAAAATATGGCACGCTAACCTCAACATGAATGATAGCTACAATATTATCTTTACATGTGAATATAAATTATAATTTCTTTAATATGACGAGTTTTTTAACTAAGATTGGTAATAATAAATTGATTTGATTGATTTAACAAATAAAACAGCATCTACTTTTTTTATAGATATTTAAGTATAGAGTGAGTTAGACTAGTTATAAATTAAATACGTATTACAAGAGTCAGAACAATCATTGCATAATATTGTGTAATAATCTAAAGTATTATAGCTGCGTATTAAATATATGTAATGCGGTGGTACAAAGGTTAATTCATTAGCATTTACAAAGATGACATGTCATTCCAGTAGGGTTATTCTGTAAGAACAAACTCATTGCAGAAAACAGTCGTAAAATATCAGTTAGTGATATGCGACATTGACCATAATAATCATAAAATTTCAAGCAAACACGCATCAGAATAGTATACAACCATAAATCGGTTGTTTCATTGCTGTTCTCAGTATTTAACGTATAATTGAAACTAATTTTATATAATGAACACCTCAGTAATTATCACCTACCAACATGGAAAAATAAATAAGTGGATTTGCTACCGAGTATTCTATTGTATATTTTTTAATGTTACGAGATTGTAACGACACGACATTATGAGTTATGATTGAACCGTTTTTAACCAACCATAAACATGCAAAAGAAATTAGAGTACAGATAAATGCATTATATTTATGTTAATTTTTATGATAGATGAATGATTTTATCAATATAATCTCAATACAGGTAATTTTATTTATCTTTGTTTACATGTACACAAATATATTATTAGCAATGAGTTGTAGTAAGTATATACAGCCTGTCTGAAAGCAGTCTGCCAAAAATAGAAACATCTTCGCCTAAGTATTTCACTACCTTTGTAGAAAATTTTTATAACTCTTTATTGTCTATTGTCACCTTAAAAACGTAAGGCCGTGATATGAATATTTTATAAGAAATAGAATGAATATTTGTAAACAGTTCTTTATATCAGTGATTACCACATTAAACTACTAGCTTTCCATATCGTTCTCGTCACGTGAAGCAAAAATCGGTTCTTTCTTTGAACTCGAGTAATTTACAGACGCCCCACGCGTTTTACACGGAACTCTAAAGCAAACATTAGCTTCCAGTTCAAACAATGTGACAAATACAGTATTCACTGTACACAATATTAACTGATTTTAATCCTATAATTTCCTAAATAAGGGCCAAAATCGCTTAAAGTGTGGGATAAACAGGAGCGTCGCGAGTAGACGCGCTGTCTGCGGTCGTCTTCACGCACATTCTACGAATTTCACTATTCATTTCACTTGTTTCATTACCATTTCCTCATTAAGATTTACTTGGCTTTAGAACATATATATCCAACGAGCAATGAAAAGTTGACACGCGGAATGTTCCTCCAGCCTGGTCGCAATGTGTGCTCCAGCCATTCAAAGATTCCGATAAGCGAAAAGTAAACAGTGCGCTAGTAGCTCTCATAAACGCCATTGGATGAAGGTTGTTTGCACTTTTAAAACAAATAAAATTACCTAATCTTGTCAAGACCTTTAAGCCACTGGTAATTAAATTATTGGAATTATCAAAAATTAAGTTAATAAAAAATAACATGAAAATAAAATAGCTGGTACAACTTTATTAAGATCTTAACTGGATATATTATACATAGTGCATTCTTACTGGCAATGTTTACATAAATAAAAGGAGTATAGTTAATGTGGTAACGATAATATATTCAAACAAAACCGATCAACCTTTCCGGTCTTTAAAATAGAGTCTGTCCGAACAAGAACTGAGTGGGCTTATCGAAATAGCTTAAGTAATAAACATTCTTCAGGAATATGTTGCTATTCAAAAAGAATTTCACATAAAATTTATATTCGAATGTTTTTGTACTCTTTGACGTGCGAATTAGAAATAGATACTTTATAGTCTACACGCACACGTCCAAAAGTGTGCATCTCACACATGGGTAGACACCTTTATTCTAGGCTTTTATTATTGAATTACAATTGACACACTGAGACCTACAGTGGCATAAGCACTGGATATTTTATGACGATTACAACTTTTTATTTATTTATTTGAGAAACATACAGCATAATATAATACATAAACATTTGGTAACAAAATAAGTCTCACATAAGCCAACAAAGTTTCCACTTTTACATTCAAACATGGAGTGAACCTAACAATAACAAGTTATTTAACAATTAATTAAAATTTATGAAAAGTATTTAAAATGTAATTTAAAAAGCAGAACAAATAAAAATATAGGAATATTAATCACAATTACAGTTTTTTAAGGCTTCTAAGAACTTAAATAAATTTCCTTAATGATATCTATATTAGAGTATTGTTTATTATAATTGTCCCATGCTCTTACCAAAAAGCGATTTTTAGCATAGTTCGTTCTACACATTGGGACATAAAAGGTATGTTTTGAACGGGCAATGGAATGTGAACACTTGAAATAAATATTGTTGACTAGGTACATTGAATCGACAAAATTATTTACAATTTTATAAAGAAAAACCTGATCTTTGCATTCCCTGCGTTTCTCAAGCGACAAAATATTAAGCTTATTAATAGAATTGGACCCAAATTTACGCGTTAATCTTCTAATAAATTTATCCTGTACATTTTCGATAGCCATAATATACTTAGAGTATTGTGGATTCCAAACCGTTGAAGCGAATTCCAAATTAGATCTTACATACGAATTATACAGCACATTAAATGTATTGATATTTTTAAAGTCTCTTCCCTGGCGAAATATGAAACCCAACATACTGTAAGCTATTGCGATAATTTTATTCACATGTCTGTCAAATAATAAATTAGAATCTAGACGCACTCCTAGGTCCCTAACCTCGGTTACCCTTGAAATTGTGTAATCAAATAAAATTGGATTTTTTTTCTAGAAAATGTTATTATATAACACTTATCAAAATTAAGATGTAGGCCATTAGATGAACAATATTGCACTAAAATATCTAAATCATATTGCAAATTTAATTTGTTAGAAGTAAAGTTAATTTGAGCAGTCATCACTTTTTTTATGATTTTAAATAGTTTTGTATCATCGGCATATAGAAGTATGTTAGGATTATGAAAATTTTTCAGCATATCATTAATGAAAATGTTAAACAATAGGGGACCGAGGTGAGAGCCCTGAGGAACCCCAGATGTTATTGGGACAAAACTAGATATGTGTCCTTTGACAGCAACTGCTTGAGTTCTGTCACGGAGATATGATGTTATCCATCTTAGCAAATCACCGTGTATACCAATATATTCAAGTTTTTTAATTAATAACAAATGTGGAATTTTATCAAAATGCTTTTGAGTAATCAGTATACACAGCGTCAACTTGATGTCCTCTCTCCATAGCTAAAAGAACAACATCGAGAAACTCAACAAGATTTGACTCAACTGATCTTTTATTCACGAATCCATGTTGTTGGGTAATGAGCAGAGGTTGAGATACAAGTCTATCTATTGAACATTAGAACACAAACTATTAAACTATTTTGTCGGAAGTATTTTTCAAACACTGGTGTCTACGCACACACAGTAACTTTTTCCATATACCGCTGTTTTTAAATTAGATTTTATATATATTTTCAATCTGTGATTGTGAATCAGAGGCTGATTCATATTTTTAGTAATATGTTTTTTGCTTAACCAGAACTTGAAACCATCGAGATATTGTAAGGAATTGCCAGGTTTTAAAAATTTTGTTATTGCGTTGGAAAATTTGTTGATCAAGGAAGGTTTATGGGCTTTATCTGTGAAATTATAAAGTTATAAAGTAAGGCTGATAAGGATGAGAATCAGAGCAGTTAAAGCATCAACTAATATCGCAAACATAATATGAAACAGGCATAATTAATCCAAGTAAAACGCGAGTACGACCTCGTAACACAGCTAGTTTTTTAAAGAGACAAAAAAAAATCTTCTGTATTAAAAACTGTACAGAACTATTACACTTGTTTTTTCTTGTTTATTCGAAAAGGCATCCAAGCTTTTATACTTCTAACACATCAAAAGTTAACGCATCTTGTTTATAATTAACTACATATTTTCAGATTGTTTTAATATAAATCAAATTGA
Organism: Nymphalis io; assembly: GCF_905147045.1. Classification (NCBI taxonomy): domain Eukaryota; kingdom Metazoa; phylum Arthropoda; class Insecta; order Lepidoptera; family Nymphalidae; genus Nymphalis; species Nymphalis io. The sequence goes on from NC_065904.1 coordinate 10,366,512, forward strand.
AAATCATGTGCGCTTAGTAATAGTGTATGCTTGAAAAAAATATATGAACCTAAGTTTGACTTAAATTGTTGGTATTAAAAAAACCTAGTAACATGACACATAGAACACAATTTTGAAATGCGAAATATTAACAAGCTTCATAACAGCTTATACAGTATTGATTTTACTTCGTATGCTTTATAAGTGAATAATCATAGACTAACAAAAAATTGGCGCCATGTTATTAAAATAAAAACACAGTCTTCTTCACTCGACCTTCAACTTGGATGGTAGCGTTTTTGCTTCTTAAAAAATAAATAAAGTGACGTTCTTAAAATATTGATTTGTTATTTTAATTGATTGGTTTTGAAAAAACCAAAAACGGTTATTTTTACTTGACCAAAAATAAACTAATTGACGTCGATCTATAAAAACTTTTACAAATAAAACCCGTAAAAAATATGCTAATTTTATTGTAATATAATGATAAGCTAACGGTACATTAAAATAATATAAATGGCAGTTAGAGTTTTCGTTATTAAAGAGAGGAATACTCGTACATAAGTTAGGAGTAAAGTTAAAAGAATTCATCAAGTACCCATTTTTTTAACTTCCGCATAATATACATAAATAATACCTTTGATTAAATAAATTTCTTTAAGTTTACATTTATAGTAATTATTTTTATGCTTACTAAAATATAATATATACAATTTAAAAAAAAAATCTACGATGAAATAAATAATCACTACTATGCTTTTGTAAAAATATTATGTTAAGCGATGAAGTGTTCTTCAAGCACATATTTAAAAACTATAATAATTAAAAAAAGTAATATATCATTGACGCATAACGTGTCATTATAACCATCATATATAAAAAAAAAACGAAAAAAAAAACACAATCCGGATCTTATTATAGAATAATAAAATCATAGAGAATAAGCGGTTACGATTCTAGGTAAGTACTTTGCGTAACTGCTGAAACCATTTTTACCAACCAGCAAAATATAATGCATTCAAAAAGATTTTCTATGAAGTAACTGACAAATATTGAAACGAAAAATGAGTGGATTTTCTCGTCCGTCTGTTTGTTAACTAACTTATAGACTTCACGATGGATTCGGAGGCGGTTTTTATACATAAAAATATTTTTTTCAAGTTTAAGCAAGTTTACATTCTGCAAATTGACTATAAGTTAGAGAGAAGTTTATATCATCCGTACCGTAACAACCTGTGAATGTCCCACTGCTGGGCTAAAGGCCTCCTCTTCTCTTTTAGATGAGAAGGTTTGGAGCTTATTCCACCTCGCTGCTCCAATGCGGGTTGGGTTGTATTCCAAACATGTGGCAAAATTTCAGTGAAATTAGACATATGCAGGTTTCCTCACGATGTTTTCCTTCACCGTAAAGCACGAGATGAATTATAATCACAAATTATATAATCACATAAAAATTCAGTGGTGCTTGTCCGGATTTGAATCCACGATCATTGGTTAAGATTCACGCGTTCTTACCACTGGGCCATCTCGGCTCATATCATGGATAGAGAATTATCTCTAATTATTAAATTAGTAGAAAAAGAAAATTTTATTTTGTATTGGATAACAATTCTGTTTAAGTATTAATTTATACATCCTTACTAACATTATAAATGCGAAAGTGAGTTTGTTTGTTACGCTTTCACGTTGACGTTTTGCATTCACGTCAGTAGTACAGAAAAAGATTTACGGTCAATAGGGAAACGAGTTATTTATATTTGTATCATATAGGACAAACGAATAGGCCAATAATAATCGGCGATTATTTTACCATTCTATATTTAAATCATTTTCTTTTTAAAATAAATAAATTTCTCGTAATTTGACCGTAAAAAAGCTATCCTGATTAACACGTCTACTTGCATATCGCTAATACATTGGACCCAACAGACATTCAAGAACTTCCATACTAATCTTATATATATGAAAGTTGCTCCGACTGTCTGTTACGATACAACGGCTTATCAACTAAACGGGTTTTAATGAAATTTGGTGTGAAGCAAGCTTGAAAGGAAGAACATCTCATATTTTTTATATGTATAGCTAACACCTGTTATACCTCTCACCCTCCAAACGTTTGGACGAAGCCACGGTTGAAACCTAGTGACAAATAATACGCATTTCTATTTCATTGTCACCTTTCAAAACACGCCGTGAAGTTTTTTAATTATTGACTTGATTTAAAATCGGTAAACTGTTTTATTACTAGCCAGCACAAAATTCAAAATCTCAAGCACAATTTTAATTTTTTTTTCGGTATGAACTGTTGTTTCTTTTTAAAAATTGTAATATGGATAAAGATATAAGTTTTGATTATGACACCGGGCAATCTTATTTCTGATCCTGACTTTATATCAATAAAAAAAACAATTTATTCATCGAACATATTTTAAATAAAACTATGTCTCATGATAGAATTAAAAAATGGTAGAGTTGGGATTCATGGTCTGTTGTAGTTTTGTTATAGTATACATTGTATCTATATTTAGGATTGAATAAAACCGGATAGTTGATACTGTATTTTCCCAATAGCAAAATGTACTATTTTTGTATAATACGTATACTTTCTTTACCAAGAATAGTACAATGATTGTTACATTCACAAATCAAGGCTTTATTTTTATTAATTACATTTCAATAACAGCTGGACAACCAATGACTCTACGTACATTTTTTTCCTTGTAGCATGATATAAAACAAGCTTGGTGGTGTAAAAATATTTCTTACTAGCAACCCACCACACACCATATAATTAAGATGTTATGTTCCATAAGCCTTTTATATTTATCTTCACATATATATGTATAACTCGTCAATTTAAACTCAAAACCTGGGCTATCGAGGATTTCAATGGAGTTACTGTAACCGAAATCAAGGATATTGTTGGTGTGTGGAAAGGATATTGCGAGCAACTATTTACGGACGACAACATAGGATTATCGTGCAAGTTTTTATCACAGACTGCATATAATACCATGGAACCAGCTATAGAAAAGTGAAGTTCGAGCCGCAATCGATCACCTGAAGAGGAATAAAGCTGTAGGAGCTGACGAAATCCCAATAGAAATCTTTAAAGCAATGGGTGAATACGGAGTTGATATGCTACACACTATCTGTAATCGTGTCTGGGAAACAGAAAAGTGGCCAAAAGACTGGACACACTCCGTGTTTATACCACTGCATAAGAAGGGATCAACAAAGAAATGAAACAACTACAGACTAATAGCCTTGATATCACACGCCAACAAAGTACTCCTTCATATCATCAACACCAGACTGCAAGCTTTTCTGAAACCTGAAATAGCTATGGAGCAAGCAGGATTCATCAAGGGTCGAGGGACAAGGGAGCAGATTTTAATTCTTCGACAGATGAACGAAAAGTCTAGAGAGTTTAACAGCCCGCTCTATATCTGCTTCGTCGACTTTCGCAAGGCCTTCGACACCGTGAAATGGCACAAGTTATGGGACGTACTCATACAAATGGGAGTACCTAACCACCTAGTTCGTCTAATTTGCCGACTATACGAGGACGGGACTGCGATTGTTCGAATAGACGAAATTGACTCAAAAGGCTTTCAGACACATGCTGGTGTTCGGGAAGGGTGCATACTCTCTCCACTCCTGTTCATACGGAGTGTATTATGAGAACATTTTTGAAGCAAGGGCAAAAGGGAGTTTCAGTAGGAGGTCGTAAGATATCCAATTTAAGATACGCCGATTACACTACTCTTCTCGCTCAAACAAAAGAAGACATGAAACACTTGATGACACGCCTGGAAACAATAAGCCTCTCCTTTGGACTTGCGATCAATAGAATCAAATCCAAGATGATGATCGTGGACCGTGCTGAACTGAATCACCCAGATATATCTATGATTGGCAACTGTGAAGTAGTTCAAAGCTACGTGTACCTCGCCTCCACGATCACGAACACTGGTGGATGTGAGGACGAGATTCAAAAGAGATGTGCTATCACAAGGTCTGCTGTTGATAGGCTAAAAAGAGTCTGGTGCAACCGCAATATAACAAAAGCCACCAAAGTTCGCCTGATGAGAAGCCTGGTCTTCCCTATATTTCTTTACGGCGCAGAAACATGGACGGTTCGACAGAAAGACCGACGCAAAATTGACGCACTCGAAATGTGGTGTTGGCGGCGACTGCTGCGGATCCCTTGGACAGCATTTCGGACTAACATCTTGATCTTGGAGAAACTAAATATCAAAAAAAGACTATCGTCGACTGTGCAATCACGAATTCTTAAATACTTCGGACACAATGTTCGAAATGAACACTCCATGGAACGATTCGTTGTCCAAGAGCAAGCGGAAGCCAAGCGGTCGCGCGGTCGAGTACTCAAGCGTTGGACAGACATTATAAAAGCTGCAACACAGACCTCCATAGTCCAATGTTCTAGAGATGTTGAAGACCGCATCAAATGGAGACACAAAGCGGGGGCTACATTAGCCAAAAACGCGTCATCGTCAACCACGACCACTCTGTCAAGAGCGAACGACTGATGAGAGATATATGTATATAATTCTTCTTCTACACGTGTGTATGTCCCTGTCAACCCGCCTTGTTGGTCTTGCGGTTAAAAATAAGGGCGCAAATGCCGAGGTCCTGGATTCAGACCCTGGGCTCTGCTCTCGCTGGGACTGGAGAGCTGGGAGACCTGGGCTCGGGCTCTAAGTTATTAGGTTATTTTGTTGAAAAATTCTCAGTGCAGCTCGCAATTTGGAAGTTGAAAGTGTGAATATTCTCGTGCCTGAACTATTTCGTGTCAGGTGTGCCACCCCATGGGATTGTCAGAGTGAGTGAATCCAGAATGCAATTGTGTTTGCTACTTGTGCACTATTATATGTCCTGCGCAATTTGGAGTCTCCTTTGAGATTGGTCACCGTGGCCGAACATGGTTTCGATGAACTCCTACACGGCTGGACCGATTTTTTGTGTGTGTTTAAGTGGGCAGTGGACAAAAAAAAACTTATTCGACTCGTACGAATACTACTTAACTAGTTAAAGAATACTTCAAACTGAAATAAAATTCAATTCTAGTATAAACCCATAAATATGTGGCTAATACTTTTTAAAATAGTAGCGTTGGGTAGCGAATAACACTCAATATTGTAAGGCCAATTTGCTCGTCTGCCGTCCTATAATAAATATATGATTGATTTATATCCTTCCTTAAGCATACTATATATATTAGCATAGCATTAGTCTGTATATGATTATTACTAGCAGTCCATTTAATTTATAATTAGCCGACACTTATGTTACATTAGTCAGAAATATTATAAAATATATATAGCACCATCGTTTTTTATCGATTTAGTCATGAGATGATAATGATTGGGAAAAATATGGAATATTTCTAAGAAGATAGACGCTGTATGAAACACAAAATAATAATAAGCCTTAGCGCTCATAATAATAAGTATAAAAATAGCATTTCAGATGTTCTTTCAATTGTACCCTTTTACCTTGCTATTACTTAAAATATTTATTAGGAAGTGACACATTATTGTGGTATATCCAAGTGGTTTCTCAAAGATATCGTGAAGGAGTCACTTTTCTTGGAAATCGGACGGGATGTCTTTTTTTTCTCATGATCGTAAATGATAGCTCAGACAGCACAATTAATGCAGAAGTATCATAAAATTAATGCACTTGCTAATTCAAGGTTATTATTAAACTTATATGTATATAAAACATCATAAACTGTTAAAAACATTAACAAAATATAAATTTTAGTATTCGTTATCCGTTTTACACCGATTAAAGGAAATTCATTAATTAAAATCGTATCGTAAATACTTTTATAACATGCCACTTTATGTAATGTAAAGTACGTTAGTAAGTATTGTGGTGCAGTGGAATATATAAAAGCATTATTGTTAAAACATACAGTTTTTCAGCTTAGTATCAGCCTGTGAATGTTCCACTGCTGGGCTAAGGCCTTATCTCCTTTTTTTTTTGAGGAGAAGGGTTTGAGCTTATTCCACCACAATTCTCCAATGCGGGTTGGTGGGATACATGTGGCAGAATTTCAGTGAAATTAGACACATGCAGGTTTATTCACGATGTTTTCCTCCATCGTCAAGCACGAGATGAATTATAAACACAAATTAAGCACATGAAAATTCAGTGGTGCTTGCCCGGGTCATCGGTTAAGAGTGACGCATTCTTACCACTGAGAAAAAAACACATACATAAAATATATTATATATATAACAGAGAATTGTAAGGAACTCTAGTTTTTAATCCCATCTAGCGAGATTATCGATGGAGCCGAGATGAATTATATAAAGAAACAAGAGTTCTCGAATATTTCGCGTTCAAACCCCAATTAACTCCATTGAGTTTTCATGTGCATTAAAAACATGGTGAGCAAACATGCATGCTGCTGCTTTGGAGCAGTGTGGTGGACTAAATTAGGCCTCCTGAAAAGGAAAAGATTTGCCCAGCTTTGGGATTTTGAATTGTTATTATATTACTGTTAAATACTTATACTATGCAAAACTTGGTAGACGTTGTCCTGTTTATGTATATAGTCGTTTTCATGGTGTCATGATGCTAGTTTTCAACTAATTTTCATACAATCTTATAAAAAGAACATTTATAACAGTTTGGAATACTTGATTTTTTTTCAGTTTAAAAATGTAAAAAAAATAATAACTATCACGATAATTCTCGACATCTTACAGTATGAGAACTCTAGGATATCCATATATCCTCCTCCTCCAAGTTGCGTAGCAGTCAGTAGTCAGCATTTATAATAGCCGAGATGGCTCAATGTTTATAAATCATCTCGTGCTCGGCGGTGAAGAAAATCATCCTAAGGAAACGTGTTTTTAATATCACTGAAATTCTGGCACATGTGCATCTCCTCGCATTGGAGCAGAGTATTGGAGCTCCAAACCTCCTCCTCAAAGGCAGACGGCGCTTTAGTTCATCAGTGGGATATTAACATTAATAACTTTATGTTTTATTATATTCTCTTGAATTTACTTAAATTAACTTCCTGTGACTGTAGAGTAGCATTCCCCTGTGGTTTTCCGTAAATACCTTTTGTCTACTGCAGTTATAAATTTCCTATAATTATAAACTAAGAACAGTATGCCATTATCTTTGTCGGCATGAAAATATTTATCTCGTTCACCTCTTTTTCCATTACCTTGAAGTAACCTAACCGCTCGTAGCTTGTAAGACATTCAATGAGTAAATTATATTTGAACCAGCGAATTAAATTGTACGATTTATTACCGTAATTACTAACACACTTCTCAGAAAAAGGTACATTCAATACGCGCCTGAATAACGAAGATTTTTCCTTTGATAATAGCGGTAGATTTTGTATAGGTAATTTGAATTGAATAATTTTTTTATTTATATTATCAAATTTTATCATGTTACTTATATCAACTAGATTCATCGATCAGATTTATCAGAGGACTGAATAAAACAATAAGTAAAAGATTCACTTGCACGACAGCGTATCCCTATACAGTGGTTTCAATAACCCGTCACACGAATAAATTAATTACACCGTAACAAGTACAGTAAGACGTATATTATCACACTTATTATTACGACAGTGATGACGCGGTGGGGAAACTGTTGAATAGGACATAAATGGCGACTACCAAAGAGATTCTGGACTGTAACCTTAATGGCGATCCATTATAGAGATGACTCCATCATATAGAGGCTAGCCGAAAACTGTCCAGAGCAGCCTAGCAATCTAGAATCCCGTAAGACAAAAACAAGGAACACAACTGATGCAAAAGATAGAAAAAACTTTGTAATTCACAAAATTCTAATTGTTAATACTGCCTGGAAATAAAATTATGTAGGCATATCAATCTGATAGAAAGACGTCTAAGTATGTCAATACAAGACACATAAAAAAGACTTAAGTAAAATTGTAGCCAAGATGACACAGTGGTTACAAAACGTGGATATTATCTGAAGATCAAGCCAATAGAGATTTATAATAGTAAAATCTCTATTGGCAATCAACTTGGTAGTATTTTATGCAATCCACTCATCATACATTCTAGCGGCAAACAGCCTTAGTGTAGTTGTGTTCCGATTGGAAGGGAGACAGTCTAACAGCCGCCATACAGGACATAAAATCTTAGTTCCCAAGGTTAATGGAGCATGGGCGATGTTAGGAATTGACATAATTTATTAACACCGGCAATGTCTAATGGCGGTGGTGACTACTCACAATAAGGTGGCCAATTGGCTCGTTTAAAAAAAAAAAACAAAAGTGTAATGGTGTTCAATTTATCGTTATTCCTATTTAGTGGAATTTCAAAACGCATCCGAAAAATGTGTTTACATATTGTTATTTTTTTTTTTTTTTTCGCGTCATTATGTTAATATTAAAAATAGTTTCGTGAATTTTACTATCAAATCTTCATTGTCTTCATAATATTATAAGTTATTCCAGTTGCACTAACGTTCATCGACATGCTTCGGGAAAATGCAAGGATTTTGAGACGCGTCCGCTACACGATGATGGGAACCGTAGTCTTCTTCAAGCATGTCGACCGTTCCTCGATAAACTTAAAAAAAAGTTATTTAAATCAATATATTAATGAAATTTAGAAGCACTTAATAGAAAAAAAAAATAGGAGCTAGCTTCTAGATGATAGTAATTTGAGTTAATATTATGGTCATTAAATTTGACAATAATAGACATGAAATTCTTTCACAGTTTTTCCTTCAAACTCGTTCGGTGTCAGTTATCTTCTACCAAAATGTTGAACTACAATAACTAATTTCAAGACATATTCTATTAATCATCCTGTATAGGTGATGACACTGGGGACGCGGAACACTTGACGTTTAAGAAAATATTTAATTCATTCAATTAAACACTATGATACGTCAGAACGCAGTATAATGAAGGAAGTGATGTTTCGTCATGTGATACGATTCATACGAAATTATTTTAACCCTGACTTAATACCATAGTTCCTGAATCCCACACCCGGTACCTACTAGATTAAAGAGCACTAAAATCCAAATCAAATAACTATAAGTTTTGTTTAAAAACCGTTTAATTTTTTATTTACATATTATATTTATATAGCTAAATACATATTTAGCGTATTTATTTTGTTTATTTGGCTATTGAATCTTTTAATATTAAAGATAATATCATTTATTTTTGGGTATTTACCTATATACTATATGTAGTTTATTTATTTATTGTTTATTATGTGATACCCAAAGGTTGTCTGGAAGATATCGCTTTTTTGTAATGAAACCGCATTTAGTACCGCCTTTTTCTGGGTCGTCATTGTTTATTTTTCTCGGGTTTTGTGTCCAATAAAGTAAATTAGTATTGTATAATAATCATATCTACTTAAATTGAAAACGAGATAATCGCGAATAAATCGTTGCACTCAACGTTGCGAAGTCCACGCAACGATCATTAAATATGATATATATTAAAAAAAAAAATTGTTTCCTTTCAAAACATAATTCAATTGTCAATGTCAATTATATTTTTCTTCGACAACTGCAAATTATTTCCAATTGTAATTCTAATTTTTAACGTTCTTTTAGTAGGTAAGGTTTCATAAATTGTCTCAAATTATCCAATATTAAAACAATATAGATTTTATATTTTTTTTAAATATATGATTAAAAACTAAAAACTAAAAAAATCTACCTACAGCTACGTACATAGTATATATTTTTTTTTTATAATTAATATCTAAAAGGAACAAGAAGCGTAGGTACTATACATTCCATTAAAAAATTGTTTGGAACGTTATGACATTAAAAGGTTATGATTACCAACTGGTAAAATTTTCCATAAAGGTAAACCAATTATTTTTGGAAGAGCAATCACAAATTACAGAAGGTATGGAAAATTTTACCCCAATATCTAAATAATCATGACGCGATATTTCATTAAAAAAACAATTAAGTAGTAATAAAAAAATTACAAAGGCCTTTACAAATTCATAAATGACATTTAATTTATGGACGGTACTTTTGAATTAATAATAAAATAACGATACAATTTATTTGTATTACATTACTATTTTTTTATTGATTTAATTTATAACACAGTTACATGACATTTTGTTAAGTTAAATCCTACATCTTATATTTTGCTTATTAACTTTGTTCTCACAATATTAATTTCATTATCACGTGTAATCTTTTATTTTATATATTCTTGTGAAAAATTCCTTTCTTTTTGTATACGGATTTACGCAAAATGATATATCTCTCGGAAACACCTATAACATAAAATTCATAATCGAAATGTATAGCATAATGGTGTGTGTATCTATTTAGGTAAAATTAAAATAAAGGTTCATTTGAATTAAAAATAAACATTTAAGGTACCTATTTGTTTGCTCTTGTAAAGTTGAAGTTGATAGTTTTGATGTAAAATAAAAACCCAAGAGAAAATAATTTGATAAAATTAAAGTTTAACGCCATCTACTGAGGATCTCTTGCACTACGTAGTAAACAAATAGAATGAATACTTGAATGAAATGATAACATAGGTACAATAAAATATTTATAGATTAGTTCCAACTTCAGACAACTTCTAACTTCACAAATCACAAACTTACATCAAAGTTCAACAGCTGATAGCGTTAGGTCGAATTAGGCACGACTTATTGTGTTGTATGCTAAAAATATTAAAATGTAGTAAACAATTGTAAACATATCAAGCGCGTTAGTCTTAACGAGGAATTGTGCTGTGCTATACGTACTTTGAGTTTGAAGTGAGTTTGCTTACTAATGGTTAATATTATTCATAACCTCAAATTGTAAACAAATAAAATATTAATAGGGGTAAGTAAATATAAAATTAATTAAAATACTGCAATTTATATAATTTAAATTAAAATCTGGCTTCGATACATCAATCTTGCGTAAATTTATTTCAATGTATAAAGGTCAGTGATTATTTAAAATTCCAGTTAAAGCAGCTTCTATTGATTAGATTATGAAGTTCAGCTAATAATTAATAAACTAGTTCATGCGAGAAAATAATACTATCGAATAATAATATTGATAATAATATAGAAAGAAATTAATATGGTCACAAGGCTAGTGACTTTTCCAACATAACATGTTTAAAAAATGAATTAAGTTACAAATGTAAAATGAACGGTGTTCGTGTAATAAGGATAATAATAACAATACAATCTAACTAAACGCAAACTGGGATAATGATTTTTTTATCAATATTGATCTATTCATTTTTGAGACTTGCTCGTGTTGTTATTGATTTTTAATGCATTGATTTTCTCACGCGACTTTTTTTTATTATACGTAGTAAGTACGTATTTAAAAATGTTATAAACATGAAATAACTTACCTCGACAGTTATACTAAGTCGTAAGTACTTCAAAACACATTATGGCTATTAAAACAACACACCTGTCCACGTTACCAACCCAGAATGCTCATTAATATAAAGGATACCCCACTTTGCACTAATGGGTTCTAAAACGCACTTACCTAAAACGTTATCAAGTAAATGGAACTGTGCGACTGACTCAATGACTGAGCCGGCGAAAGTGACTTCTTTTTCTTTACACTGGATACCAGTCGTCGAAGCGCAGGCATATCCGTTGAAATGTACAAACAACGACAATTCTCTTCGAAAGTACACCTTGATTCAACACTGCATCCTCAACACAACATGCGAAAGAATTAATATTTTATAAATAAATAGCGATTTTCGTTAATGTTTTCGATATTCACACGTACACATCGTTAACTGATGGCGTGCGTCGGTCGTCATTCGTCAACGCAGTTACAGTATATAGAAATAATGTTATATATAGAAATAACTTTGTATTTAAGACAAAACCCACGCAAGGATGTGAACAATCAAGCCGTACGTGATTACACACGATGAAGGAAACGAACTAAGCTGTTTTTTTTGTTTCTCTGGAAAGAGACGTGTTACTGAACTATACAGGAGCGAGAGAAACGGGCTCTTAGCACTGACTGGACCTGCTTTGACTCTGCAGGATGCGGTCCATTAGGCAAAAGAGCGTCCATTATTGTATTGTCGTGGGCTTATCGTAACGCCTGTCTCCTTATATTGCCGGGAACGATAAACGGACCTCACTAAGAATTCGGGTGACAAAATATATTTTTTGTCTAAAATCAGTAATATATCTAAAATATTCTGTTCGTTACAAAAGTTCTATAACATATATTAATTAATAAGCAGATAATTGACCTGTTCCCTCGATACTTCCATCAATTTTATAAATATTAAAAAAAATAATAATATTGTCATTGTTATTATTAATGACTGCCGCTGTTAATCGGCTACTTCTGTTTTGTGAATTAGGTGGATTGTTGCGAAGGGATTGAGTTAACAGTCACGGGACCGGATCCAGGATTACTCACGCTTGTTTGCTCAATTAGTTATGTACCAAAGAAGCTCTGAACCCGGTCGTTTCCGCCGTTGTTTCACATAGGAATCATAGAGGACACTTGTGCCTGATGTTATACAAACAATATCTATCAACAACCCATCAGTCTACTATCAACAATCCATATAAACTGATGTCTATATGTTTGCTCTAGATTCCTTATTATTCTTTTAAACCATTGATCTTATTGTTGTGCACATTTTGTGGGTCTTTATGCGAACGCACGCGAAGGTTCCTGACACAAAATATAAAAATGTTTTCTCTTTAATACAAGATTAGTGATAAAAAATATTAGGAACATTATTATTGTACTGCACTGTTCCGCCTGCATCTGGTTAAGTTGAGATAAGCAAATTGAATTAAAAGTGGTGATAATACAGAACCAATTTTTCAATAAAATGGCCTGTAGAGCGTTGCTAAAATAAACTTTAGAATGATAACTAATTTATAGTCAAAACAATAATAGGGATAGATAAGGAAGTGTTCACAACATGATTGGTTTGAACAAGATGGGTCATGGTGGAAAGCTATGTTGGGCGACATGGATGAAGGCTCAGAATCAAATTATATTTATTTCTATGGTTTGATAGCTTTTATAACATACGCTTAGGTCTGGCGTATTCAAAGGCCGCGTTACACTGTACAAGATATAACACTAACAACTATATATTGAACAAATAACAGTTCTCAATGTATATCCTTGGGATAATAAATCGGGAAGCGAGTTCGTGGTATACTATATCGATGTCATCTTGTCAAGTGTGAACCAATCCGTGAACCAGCGTCAGGTAACGGTTTCAGTCAACTGAGTCGACCGTTCGATGACGCGATTACACCACCTCTTCCCACCAATCACAATTTCGCGTTCATTTAAATTAATTAATCCTTTTCTTAGAATGTGATTAAAACAAATCCATAATACTTTTGGTGATGTAATTCTAAATCTTAGACGATTGTGTACTTTTATTAAATTTCGGTTACGACTACAACTTTGAAGTTCAACTTTGCGGTTAAGCCGATATTCATATATATTTAAATATTAGATATAGCTGCTTGTTGAATTTTCTTTTGTTACGTTCAATCATCCATCTATCCTATTACACATACTTCGATAGATGTGAAATACAAGATTTACACGCTTTAGAGATTTCTAGATTTAGAATTTCTGTTTTTCTTTGAACAAAGCAAACTTTAAAACTGATTAAAAATAAGCAATGAAAACCGTAGTTGTAAGCAAAATAATAATTGTTTTTCTTTCAAAGACAAAATTGTTAAAACCGCTGTCTTTTTTCCTTGTTTGTCTTACTCAGTATTTAGTGTTATCAACACTTGACACGAAAGTACCTGAACTCGCATGGACAATTGCGTGTTATCGTTTTAGTAAACATTCTCACTGAACTAAATTGCATCTGAAAAAATCAAAGTCAAGGTCAAAATATACTTTTGAATCATCATTATACAATTTTTTATTTAAATATAAAGCTTCCACCGGTTCGGAATGTGGATTCGACTGAGGAGAACTCCCAAACTCAGTATTGAGTACGAGTTTTTCGCGGTTGTCAAATTTTTGTGTCTTTTCTCTTTATTCTCTATTCTGCTGGTATCGTGTAACGGTGTTAAAATTGACAATCCTACAAACTATAAAGATTGCAATTCAAATCCTTTCCATATTGATTAAATTAACTTAGCTTTTTTTATAGATTAGGAAGGCGGACGAGCATATGGGCCACCTGATGGTAAGTGGTCACCAACGCTCTTAGACATTGGCATTGTAAGAAATGTTGACCATCGCTTACATAGCCAATGCGCCACCGACCTTGGGAACTAAGAATTTATGTCCCTTGTGCCTGTAATTACACTGGCTTACTTACCCTTCAAAGCGGAACACAGCAATATCAAGTACAGCTGTTTTGCGGTAGAATATATGATAAGTGGGTGGTAACTACCCAGACGAGCTTGTACAAAGCCCTACCATCATTGAAAAGCAAGCTTAGAAAAAACTAATAAACTATTAACAAAAGAGTGAATACTCATTTATTCGAATACTGACACAAGGTTCAGCTTAAGCCGGCTGGTCTATGATGAAATTATGTAAAAGATAGAACTTGAGCATTAAGAAAATTCATAATTTAATAAAAAATCGAATTTGACTTTGAAATCTATTGATTTATAAATTTAATTAATAATACATATGAGTTACGATGACGGTCTATCGAATTGTCAGCTATGACTTTAAGAAAGGCCCAACCAAAATTAATTTATCATGTACATATGTATAATCCGTTTCAGCTAAATTTCAATGAAATTTTTCATTTATTTTTATTTTGGACAACCAACAATAGATACATTAGATAGACAGTTAAATAGAGGTTAAAAAGGTTTATTGACAAATGTTCTATTTGCTAATTAAAGGTTATCACATCATTCGTAAAAACATCACAATATAAATAGTCATTAAATAAAGTTAATAGTTAACAATTACAAGTTCATAAAAATACAAATAAATTAACATCATTAATATTATTAAAAATATTTTGAAATTATTTTTAAATTTTAATTAATTTATTATATTATTAATTTAATATTATTAAAATTATAAATGAAATATTTATTTAACCTCCTTCAGCGATCCTTTTATTGAACTTTGCCAATTCTAAATTGTCACTTTATCGCAATCAAATTGTAGCGAGATCATTGTTGTTATCCGTTTTCCTATTCTTTAATTTAATTATCGACTATTGGCATAAAAGTTAAAAATTAAGATTGGTTTTGACATAATATGTTAACATCATATCGGTCCAGTTCCGATTTGAATAAAAATAGATTAGTTAAAGTTGAATTGGAATTGAATCAGAATCTTAATCGTTATAAATTAGTATAATTATCCCGCTGTGATCCCTATCAATAAAAAATGAACGTCAAAAATTAAGATTTCTTTAAGTTGAAACATCCATGATATCTATGTATTTTTTACTTCTTCTACTACTTACATCGCTAATTCGCCACCAACCTTGGAAATTATAATCCTATAATAATAATAATATCCTGGGACATTTTTCACACACGGCCATCTGACCCCAAATTAAGCTTGTACAAAGCTTGTGCTATGGGAACCAGACAACTGATATACTACATATACTACTTTTCTTTTGTAAATACATAATTATATAGAAAATTATACCCAGACTCAGGACAAACAGACATGTTCATGCACACAAATGTCTGTCCTGGGTGGGAATCGAACCCACAACCTTCGGCGTGAAAAGGCAAGTATCTACCAACCACGCCAACCGGCTCGTCATTTGACATGTTTGTCCCTCGTGCGTCTAATTCTGTACAATAAAAATATAATAAAATAGCCGAGAAACAAATTTGTTTCTCGGCTATTTTATTTCAACTGATCTAATTTATAATAGTATGCCTTGAAACGTTTTATAATGATTTATAATGAGAGCTTTACTACATTGTTACATGTTTGATAAAACTCAGGTTCATAGATCTAGGTTTAGGTCATAGCCATTCTGATGAAACTATAACGCGTGCCATTTGCTGAATTATATTGAGCTAGTTATGAAGTGAATAATCGGATAGTGTAAAAATGCCTTTTTTATCGCTGGAAAAACGCATTACGCGTTTCCCCCACGGGAACAGTGGGGGGTATGTGGGGCTCGCCGGTGTCCAAGGCGTCGAGTGCACCCCGAACATCGGAATACCCACTAAAAAACCAGCGGTACCCTTTCCGTCTTAACGAGGAGCGCCAAGGGATCGCTTTCGCATGCTACCGTGAAGTGTAAAAATGCCTGTCTGACGTGACGGTGAAATTTATATTTGCATGGCAAACCACATGCTCTTATATATTTATGCTTTGCAATACTTTTTACATCTCACTCGATTTCGCCCTCGTATGAGGGGGGGAGGGATAGATGTGTTCGTTATTTTTGTACTGACAACATATATAAAATTTCATGATGATCAGTTTAGTAGTTAAGACCTGAAAGCGTAACAGAGAGACAAATAAACAAACTTACTTTCGTATTAATAATATGGAAACCACAAGTCTAATTTTAACCTAAAAGTTTTATAGATACATGAAAAATAATAAAAAAGCAGAATATATACTCGCAAGTCGAAAATCATAATTAAAATGGCGCGTAGTAAAATGATAGTGTTTTATTTAATATAAATTGAAAATATTCTCCGAATATAATAAATTTCAAATTTCTGCATCGTTTAATCAGAGAAACGTCAAATTAATTACTTTTCAAGATAAAATGTTTACACAGCGTAATATATTGTCTTGTAAAATTTTCCAATGTTAATAAATAATTTGTGTGATAAGAATAAAATACTTTACGTTTTGTACCTAACGAAATTTGTTCAATATCGGTCTCTATAAAATATCTTTTAAAGATTTAAATTAATTTTTTTTTTTGGACAGTAATAATTAAAATAGCGTAGAATCAATTCATCCTATTATATTAAATAAATTAACTAATTAAGTTACCTACTTGTAGATATACATATATGTTATATGTTTTCTCTGGTACTTATATAAAAATATGTTTTATATTCAGAAAAAAACCTCCGTAACAAGATACAAGTTTTTTGAAATCTCAGAAAAAAAAAGATCGAGTTTTTTTTTAAAAAAAGCAATTTTATTTAACCGGCTCAAACGACATACAGATAAATAAAACAATGAATCAACACAGAGCAAAGCTCGGTCGTTCAGCTAGTGAACACTAAATTAATTATACCAGTTAAAGATAACGATATCTCATGTTACTACAATTATTATTTGGTATGGATATTTTAATTTATTATTATTATTTACAATTAACAATTAAAAAACTGTTAATTGTAAATATTAATTGTATGTGCAGTTTTTTTTAAAGTCAATGTCCGATCTGTATTGTCTATGGATAGCTGATTATTCTGTTTATAGTATCGAGTTAATTTAACTTATAAATTAATAATATTTTTTTTGTTTGTTGTTTATGTTCTATTTGTGTATTTTAATAGATATTGAACTATTTTGTCTTTGCCTTTGTATTTTTATACAGATATTATACCATTGTATTTTTAATTTAAAAATATTAAAAGTATTACTTAGTAATTGAGTCGAGATGTATTGACGAAACACGTAATTCGACGGATTCAAATCCGAACGAGCTCTTTTAAGTTTTCATGTGCATAATTTTATGCTTTTAATTATTAATGGTACCCCTAATCTCCACTGGAGCAACATGGTAAAATAATCTCTAATCCCATTATTTTATGAGGAGAGGAGGTCTTTGCTCTGCTGTGGGATAGTAACACTTGTCTGTTGTTGTTACTGCCTCGTTGGTCTAGTGGCTTGACATAAGGCCGCAGACCCAATTCAGAGGTTCAATTCCCAGGTCGGGCCAATAAAAAGTTATTGGGTTTTTCTGTCAGAAAAATTCTCAGTAGCAGCCCGGAGTCTGGAAGTTGGAAGTGTGAACACTCCCGTGCCTCGGAAAGCACGTAAAGCCGTTGGTTCTGCGCCTGAACTCTTTCCGGTCGTGTCGGATTGCCGTCCCATCGGATTATGAGAGTTAGGGAATAGAGAGTGCACCTGTGTTTGCGCACACACTTGTGCACTATAATATCTCCTGCGTAGTTGGCTAATCTCTCTTGAGATTGGCCGCTGTGGCCGAAATCGGCCTGGAGGACATTATTATTATATTATTATTATTATTATTTTATTTTTTAACCGACTTTAAAAAAGCATAAGATAATGGTTTGACTCGTGTGACTTTATGCAGATTCACCGATTGCTCGAAATTGGCTTGACCGATTCAGATAATTTAAACTAATTTAAACGGGAACGCAGATTTTTTATTCACGTTCACTCGCTATACTATAATAGTAATTGACAAATAAATATCTTAAAAAACAACATGATTTTTTTGTATTCAATTGTTTAAATTACTGTAGGTATTTATTTGAAAGATAAGTATTTAAACTTAAAAAATGATATTATATTGTTAGTAAATATAAACAATATTGTTTACGCAATAATTTGTTAAATTATTGCGTAGATATGTTCAATGCTTAAATAAGGTAAGTAAAGAAATTGAATATAAATATGAAATTTGCAAATAAAACGATTCATAATTTCGACGTTAGTAAATAACCTTCGATAGCTCAGTTGGTAGAGCGGTGGACTGTAGAGTATTTCCAAAGTTATCCATAGGTCGCTGGTTCAAATCCGGCTCGAAGGATATTTTTTTTTAACTTTATTTTTTATTTTTTCGTTAATACTGTAAATATTTCAAATTCTTGACAAAAATCACAAAAGAAGGCACGAAGAATTGTCCCAAATTATTTTATTTTATTTGTAATCAAAAATGTTGGTTATGTTTGTAAAATAATTATTTGAAATTGTAAGATTATTAGTAATTATTAATTAAATGTATTATTTGATTTTTCAATATTTGAACTGTGAAATTAATCATATTTTATTTTTAAGTTACTTGAATAAAGCTATATTTACATAAAAATTTCTAACTAAAAAGCAAGTAACATCGAAAAAAAATCTGTTTCCGCCCGGGATCGAACCGGGGGCCTTGTGCGTGTGAAGCACACGTGATAACCGCTACACTACGGAAACTTGAGAATTGAAGTCGAAATTGTGAAATGAATGCAACTGCTCAATTTTCGTTTTAAAATAATCTAACATAGAATTTTTAAGTAAAATACCGCCTATAAAACTTTAGAAACGACACATTATATAAATATTAATCCATGTACCTTACCTTTGCTGATGCAAGTGACTGGCACAATGTACACCAGAATATATTCGAAAAAAAAATTTAAATCACGGGACTAACGCCTTCGACGACGGCGCCTCGGAAAACTTTGATCATGGATTGTGGACCCATCTTTTATACTAGAACAAATTACAGTCTCATTGACCACCCGCTGAATAAACCTCATTACATTTCTCCTGAGGGTGTGGCTTATGTGGCGCAAATTCGTAATCGGTCTCGCACCCTATTTTCATGCCATCTTTGACGTATAACGATATATTCCCAACACACATCACTTTCCGGTTATGTAATCCATTGCTTGTAATGTTTGGATTTATTAAATGAAAATGTGAACTAAAAGAGCAATGTATCTGAAAACTTTTAATGTATCGTATGAATATAGACTCGGAGATATTTGCGTCTTGAGCGTATGATTAGTATCTTGAAGATGAAAGACTTCATGTCACTGTAATTGCATTCGAGAATTGACTATTTATTTAAATATTACGATTATTAAAATTGTAATAAAAATATATATATTTGAACGCAGTGCACACGAGCGTATTTGCGACCCCGTAAGCTAATCAAATATAAAGTTTTTTTTTTATATTTAAATAAATTCTTTATATTTTTCTTTGATGCTAGTTATTTGTGATGTCATGGATTCGGCTCTAGATATGGAGACAGATATATGAATAATATTACAATGGTTTCAGACACGATTATGGCTATGAAATTATTTTGAATTATCCTATTGTTTCGGATAGCTTACAACTTTTACAATACAATTAATAAGCATTTTTTTACTTAATACTGATATCGGAACTCCATAACATCCCTGCCAATTATCGCCCCTCTTTTTTTCATTATTACTTCAATATTATACCCTACTGGTGGTAGGTCTTTGTGCAAGTTCGTCTGAGTAGGTACCACTCACTCATCAGATATTCTACCGCAAAACAGCAGTACTTGATATTGTTGTGTTCCGGTTTGAAGGGTGAGTGAGCCAGTGTGATTACAGGCACAAAGGACATAAAATCTTAGTTCCCAAGGTCGGTGGCGCATTGGCTGGCTATGTAAGCGATGGTTGAAATTTCTTACAATGCCAATGTCTAAGGGCGTTTGGTGCCCACTTACCATCAGGTGGCCCATATGTTATGTATGTATAAAAAAAAAAAACTTCTACGATTTATCAAAATTTCTTAGATTATACACAAACTCCTTATTTATATTGACGCGTTATGGTTAGTTGCAATCCCTTATTTTACTATCTCCTTATAATCGTAAAGGTTAACTGTGAAAAATCGATTCGAACTTAAAAAATCGATTATAACTATTTATATCCCACAATAAATCATTTACTCTAATGATGACATTTATTTTCAACACATATGTACATAATCACGCTCGCGTGCGTTTTTGTATATACTTATATATACATAAGGCATGTGATTCAATTGAGGACAATTCACTGTTTAACTCTGCAAGTATTCTAACCATCGCAGTACGAGTACGTTTACGCTATATATAGAAAAACTGCTAGCGACTGTAACGGATTTATTTATAGAAGATATATAGATTAACACCTTTTGTGGTCAAGATGAACGATGATGTAAAGTTTTATTAGATTTATCACAAGAAGCATCGTGTGAAATGTTTATCTTAGCATTTACACAAATAGTAATCCTGCTTTGATGATTGAATGATTTGCAAATCATCTATAAAAAAAAATGGCCAAAACTTTTGGCAAGAAACCAATTAAATCAAGAATAATAATAATCATAATATTTTTAACAAAATTGTGTTATTTAATTAGTGGAAAAGAGTAACTATTTATTTCCCGGCTGGTTCATCTGGGTAGACATCCGATTCGGCGGTAGTTTTACATTAATATCTAACATTTAAAGCTTTTTCAGTAACAATCCAAAAGTGCTTGAAAGAAACTACTTAATTTATGTATTTTGATTATGTAACGCGGGATTAGATAAGATTTCTATATACCTTTTTTCTCTACATTATGTTTCAAGGTGAAGATGGGTGTCGAAGGAGTGATGGTCTCCTATAACTACTCAGAGGATGGGGAACTGGCAAACATCCTCACTGTATCAGCGTCAGGAATTAAATTCTCCAAACGATGGGTGCTCACGCATGGATCCATTTTATCTCCATTAAAACAAGCGAACATTATAAAGCATGCACGTGGCAAACCTATTCTGAACGAGCAGTTCTATGACAACCTTCCAGAAATTTACGTTACTTGTGAAAAGACAAAATCCAAGTTTCCAAATGTGTATGAAAAGGTTGAGAAAATCAGCAGGGAGAGGAGCTTGGACAATGAGGTCGACTTTGAACACAGTAGCTACCAAGTCAGAGTGCTGACCGGAAGGTAAATTTAATTATATTGAATATTTAGATTATATATTGGGTTGCTGATTGTGTGAATACTGTCGCGATACTTATCTTTATTTATAGTTACTATACTGATGCTTGCACTCTTGAAATATTATAATTATTATGGTCAATATCGCATATCACTCTGTGACATTTCACGACCTTTTTCTGCGGTGAGTTCCGAGTGTATTTTTACATATTAGCCATATTTTAGTATCATTTTATTAGAACTTATTCGGTATTACTTAAAATATTGAAAATAATCAAACTTTATTTATTTATTTAGGATCACCAACTTTATAATTTATAGAGCTCAATTTATGTTTTGATCATGGAATAATCTGTGCCATGCTTATGAAATTTACCAGCAATCATATTTTACAATATCGGCGTTTCATATAAACGTTGTAACACTTATTTCTCTCTTTTTATCATCATTAATTTGACATTCAGAAGAAAGAGACATAGCATTGTTTTACTTAACACTCCATAAACAACATTTATAGATAAATTATAAATTAAATTCGAGTTTTTATAATATCTGTAGCCTAGACATTGATAAGAGCGGGAAAACTCACACGTACAAAGCTGAAGAGCTGTAGTTATATCCTCTTACAACTGACGAGCTATTACCATAGTCTGAAGGTTCATTTGACTTTTTTTTTTCAGAATATGTCATGTCTGGCAATGCCCAGTTTTAGACAGATGTGTGGACGACATCTTATACAGTTGGACCATCGGACACAGAGATGGCGACATGGAAAAACAAACTCAGCTCGGGAAGGCTTTGCTGTCTGTGTTTGTACTTGTCGACTTAGAGAGTGATAACAGAAGTACGAATTTTATTTTGTGATTATTTACTTAATTCCATAAACATTCTGTCTTTTTTTGACTAAAACACAATGTTTGAACAAATGTTTGGCCTATTTAGCATGCAATTCATAAATAATATTTAATTCACACTAAAATTTGAATAAGTAAATAAAATAATATAAAACCATAACAAATTAATTTAAAATAAATCATATCAATGATACAATAATAGACTTATTCCATTTTCTAATCGAACAAAACATTAACCAAAGAATTCTATTTTTAAATTTCTGCCAGGTCTGAAAACCCTTAGGCCGCTATCGGAACTTCTCGACATGGTAGAAGCGCCACCAGAACGCGGTACCCGCATTCAAGTTCATTCAACGCCATTTGGTTGTGAGGTATGATTATAATTAACAAATTTTCACCACGTTTGATGAGGTTTGGTGTCACTTTAGATGTTTCGTGTTCGTATTTGGTACAGTTGTCTGCAACTTCATATATGACGCTGACTGTACCATCCACCATTCTGTTTTTAATTAAAATATATATATTTAAACTTTCGTTAATATACCAGTTCATATTTCCTATCCAGTTAAGGACGGGTAGCGACATCTCGGGTCGAGATACTTAACCAAACACAACGTCATACTTTTTATCGGCCGCGATTGGTTAATTTAAATATTGTTCCCGCACCCCTTCTCCTTGTACTTCTCTCTATATGTACTATTAGTGACAAAATATATGCTTTATTCAAATCATGCTATACAATTGATCCAGGTATTCCTAAACGCAGTGACCCGCGGCGCAGTATGCGGGGTGGTCGGTAAACGGCCCTCTCTCCTCCTAACAGACGCTGCTACAGCCTTGGGCTCTGAAGGGGGACCCGTGTTCACTGAAGGCCCAACGTAAGTACGGTTACGGTTCGAAGAACGAATTTAATTTTTCTTTTGAAAGGTAATAGCTTGATATTAAGAACAACTTTTTACTTAATTGCTCTTCTATAACGATAAAATTTAGAATATTCTCTGTGCAAAATTTCAACTCAGTCAGTTGGGTGAAACTTGTTTAAAATTCTGTTTCAACATTTAACTCACACATCACTCACATTACAATGAAGTGAACGAAAGCTTGTAAAAAATATATTTATTTACCGGTGGTAGAGGTTTGTGCATTCTCGTCTGGGTAGGAACCACCCACTCATCAGATATTCTACCGCAAAACAGCAGTACTTGATATTGTTGTGTTCCGGTTTGAAGGGTGAGTCAGCCAGTGTAATTACAGGCACAAGGGACATAACATCTTAGTTCCCAAGGTCGGTGGCGCATTGGCTATGTAAGCGATGGTTAACATTTCTTACAACGCCATTGTCTATGGGCGTTGGTGACCACTTACCATCAGGTGGCCCATATGCTCGTCCGCCTTCCTATTCTATAAAAAAAAAACATATGGCAGAATTTCCATGCAGGTTTCCTCCCTTCCTTTCCTTCCTTCCCGATGTTTTCCTTCACCATCAAGCACGAGATGAATAATAAACACAAATTAAGCACATGAAAATTCAGTGGCGCTTGCCTGGTTTTGAACCCACGATCATCGGTTAAGATTCACGCGTTCTAACCACTAGGCCATCTCTGCTAGCAGTTTTTCTTGCAAAGGAATGCTTTCAAATGATTATTATACAATAAGTGAGCTTATAAATGATAATATACCTTGGGAATGAATGTATCGCATTCTGGCTTTTTCTTTTTGTACTGAAAATTTCGAAACGATTCCAAAACATGATTGAAAAAACCGCTTAGTCTCTTCCGCCGGTTCTTCTCAGATCTGACCTGAGAACTTTCCGGAACCGGTGGTAGTTTCTAATTTGACAATCGATATGTAAGTAATAGTTCTATATCGGATAAAGGAATTTTCTTTGAAGATAAATTGCATGACGTAGATCGCTGAAAATATACAGCAAATAAACAACTGATTTATTTTTATGTTTGCCTTCCCAAATGAGTAATTGTTACAAAGATATCATAAGTTAACGACCATTTAGGACTAATAGTTATTATGAGGCATCAGACGTAAAAAAAACACTGTCCAACATCGCCATTTCGCGAACTTTTTGACCTCACCCAGTGGCCTCACACGAAAACAACAACACAAAGGTTCAATAAACTACAGCCGATTCAATGAAATTACCTTAACCTTATCTTTATAACATATTTATTACTCTTATAATAAAAATATTTAAATCAGCGGTTTTCTTAAATTCAAAACGAATAATGGATTGAGGAACTCCAATGTAATGCATTACTTACATTTTACTTTAACTTCTCTTTTTTGAATAATACCTTTTTTGAAATATGTTTATTTCCTGTTGTACTGTTGTTTGGTTGTACATAATTAGTTTTTTTATATATATTGATTTTTTTTTATTTATTTTAAGCGAATATAAAGCATATTTAAGATGTATGTTATGTATAACTGTTACATATAAAAAAATATTCCAGTAAAAAGTACGATTCAAAGGTACAGGTGAGCTCTCAATAGATACAGCATATTTAATATTGTTAATATGTGTGTATGCTGTATACACACACCCAAACACATCACAAACGTATTAGGCAAAACATTTATTTTATCCGTGTACTTTAAAAATATGACGAAGGATGAGTGAATAGGTATATTTTGAGTTTGAAAAGATGAATATTGAGATGAAAATCAAAAATGGCAAAATGTATTTGCATCAATTTGCATCGTGCAAGGGATTGAGTCGAGATGGCCTAGTGGTTAGAACGCGTGAATCTTAACCGATGATCGTGGGTTCAAACCCGGGCAAGCACCATTGAATTATCATGTGCTTAATTTGTGGTTATAATTCATCTCGTGCTTGATGATGAAGGAAAACATGGTGAGAAAACCTGCATGTGTCTAATTTCATTGAAATTCTGCCACATGTGTATTCTACCAATCCGCATTGGAGCAGCGTGGTGGAATAAGCTCCAAACCTTCTCCTCAAAAAGGGAGAGGAGGCCTTAGCCCAGCTGTGGGACATTAACAGGCTGTTACTGCACCACTCAAGACGAGATATCCTAAACTATTCGCCCAAATGACTTGAAATTTGTCACAGTTACTCCTTCCTCGACGTAGACGCTCACTAAGAACGGATTTAACATTAATAGGCTGTTACTGTAAGGGATTAGTGAGGTTGGTTCTCTTCGACAGCGCTCGTCTGGTGGGCGCGGTGGTGTGCAGCGTGTCGTGGTGGCGCGGCGAGTGGGTGGGGCTGACGCTGGCGGCGCCGCTGCGCGCCGTGCTGGCCGCCAAGCTGCGCGTGCCGCCGCCCTCTCCGCCGCGCGCGCCGCCCGACCCGCTCTACGCCGCTGTACTCGGTGAGACCTCGGCGTAGCTGCGCCTTTACTATGCTTGTACATCAATATCTGTATCATTATCCCCTGGGAACTTGAATAGAGCGTGCACTTGTTTCTGCGCACATACTTGAGCTTGTGCTCAAGTACTATCTCCTGTAAAGGAGGCCAGTTTCACTTGAAAATCATCATCACCGATCAAACGATTTTCCATTTTCTGATCCATCAAGCGTGAGTACTGAAATTTGAGTAAAGAAGTAAAGTATCGAGTGGTGTCGTTCCAGAGGCAGTGGACCGCAGCACGGTGTTGGTGCGCTGCGGCAGCGCGTGGGGCGCCGGCCTGTACCTCGGCCGCGGACACGTGCTCACCTGCGCGCACGTCGTCAAACACGTACGTCACACACTCCCCTCCCCCCACAACACACCACACTACACTATGTATCATGCACTTTTTGATTGCCAGATTTGATCTAATTTACAATAACCTTAGGTAATCGTTAAAGCGGTCTATTTCTCGCGTTTATCAAGAAAGGATACAAAAGTAGCTGCCAATACGGTTGCGTCGAAATATGCATGTCCTTTCTTTGCTTTATACCATACTCTACCATCCTCAAACTCCAACCTACCTAAAAGAGCGATTTACCTCCCTTGGCTCTCATACACCAATCAATTTGCGCTCTGAGCAAGACAATAAATTGTTGATCCCTCTGAGTTGTACTACAGCATATATATACAGCAATTCCTTTAAAGCAGTCAAACTATGGAATTCCCTGCCTCGAGAAATTCGTCAAGCTGAATCCGTACATATCTTTAAGAGTCGTTTGCATAATTATTATTTATCAATATAACTATAGCATGTTGTATTATTATATGTATATGGTTATTTATTTCTTATATAAGTTTATATGTATGTATGTATGTTAATATATTACATAATTGTATTAAGTTGATAAGCTTTCAATTAAGTATAAGTTGTTCGCACACTATGCCCGATTAATGATCTTGGCAAAAAAAAAACATAAATATTTCTCTTTACAGAAATTGCCTGGAAGAGATTACTGTAAGTGATAGGCCGCCTTTGCATACTAAATGTACTACTTGTATGTATGTTAGTTGTATGATTTTGTTTGTATATAATATGTTTGTAAATTGTGTGCAATAAAGAAATAAATAAAGAAGACGTTCTAAATGACACTACAATATGTTTAAAATAATGGTACCCGTATATTATCTCTAAATCACATTGCACGACACATGCCTCTGTACGTAAAAGTAAAAAGTAACGTCCTGTAAACAACCCACTGCTAGGTTAAGGCTTTATCTCCTATTGAGGAAAGCATTTGGAGCTTATTCAGCCACCGCTCCAATGCGGGATGGTGATATGTGGTAGATATTCATCCGACACATGTTTGATGTACAAAAGATGCTACATTGTACAAATATTATACCAATATTGTATTTGGTAGAACTACCCTAGGTTATAACCTAACCTCCTAGTTTTAAAAAAATGTAGCCGAGATGGCCCAGTGGTAAGAACGCGTGAATCTTAACCGATGATCATGGGCTCAAACCCGGGCAAGTACCACTGAATTTTCATGTGCTTAATTTGTTATTATAATTCATATCGTGCTTGACGGTGAAGGAAAACATCGTGAGGAAACGTGCATGTGTCGAATTTCACTGAAATTCTGCCACATGTGTATTCCACCAACTCGCATTGGAGCAGCATGGTGAAATAAGTTCCAAACCTTCTCCTCACAAAGGGTGAGGATGCCTCAGCCCAGCAGTGGGACATTCACAGGCTGTTACCGTATACCGTGTAACCTTCTCGATAAATACCATTGACTCACCAATACTTCTATAAGATTTCTTTTGCATTTATACAAGATAGAATATAGACTTCTTCTTCTATATCATTCTCCTTATACTATGTAGAAGCAAGTGTAACTCAGTATCCGTTAGCTAACTAACCTGTATGCCTTCTATTTGTCAATTTAGAAAAACACAAACACACGAAATTACAATAATATACAGTACTTCTAACGTGTAAACAATTTTTTAGCACGCATCGTATAAAGTTTCTCTCTATTGTCAAAACGTAAAAGAAACCGCAATAGTTCGTTTCAAGACGAAGGACGACAAGGCTTACGATCTGGCGTTGCTCTACACAAACCCCGAGTACTGGACTCATCTGACGCCTGCAGTTTTTGCCGAGGCACCAGCCGAAAAAGGTAACATTACTTTTGTCAAAATAGGTTTTTTTATATTGTTATAAACTTTTACACATACCATAGACAAATACATATGCACAAGTATACGTAGTATATCAGTTGTCTGGTTTCCATGGTTCAAGCTTTGCTTAATTTGAGATCAGCTGTGTGTGAATAAAGTCCCAGTATATTATTGTTTTGAATATCGGCAAAGTTGTTATCGGAACTTTGGAAGTAAAATTAAAGTGAATATAAGTACTTATGTGAATAGTGTCGTGTTATAAATAAGATGTATTAATCAAGAACTGTTTGTAGTGCATAACATAGCAGTGCTATAAAAACACGCATGGAAAACGTAAATCACGATTTGGTTATATCTACTCCTAAGTCTATTGGAATAGGCTATAAATGAGTTTACGAATGTAGTCCTGACTTAAACTTAGCCCAATGTTCCAGGTGAATCGGTTTTAGCAGCAGGCTATCCGTACTTTAACGAGAACAATCTAGAAGACCTGAAGCCGACAGTAACGAGCGGTCACATAAACAACGTGTCACCTTCGATGATACAAACTTCTTGCTGCGTACAATCCGGATTTAGGTAAGTTTTAAATTGTTCGAACAAGCTTTATAATACGCCTCCAAATACACCTTACAAATTTAGTAGCCAAACAAATCTTGAAAGTCGATTTTAATCTATTTCTAATACTTCAGATTTAAATCATTGCCTCTTTAGTAAATCTCTTGAATTTGAGCTCATTGACCATTAGTAAAAATCTAAAGAATCCACCAATTTACTTTCTGGTTCCGTCAATAGATAAATCAGTAAATAAATAGTCAACATTAAGTCATAAATATAATTGGTAAAATATAACATCCACAGTGGAGGCCCTATATTCCGCATCACGAAGGATCTGAAGGTGGAGGTGCTGGCGACCATCGTCAGCAACGCGAAGACGGAAACGGGTGCCAGCTACCCCTACATCAACATGGCCGTTCCCACGCAGGCCTTCATACGGCTCGTGCAACACTTCATATTGGATAGGGGTACGTATACAACAATGGCTAACCAAAAAAATATATAATATAAAATTATTTGTATTGCAGTGCATACATATTTATTCTTATCCTTATCCTTCCACATAACAATCTTTAATTAAATATATGTTTTTGAATTAGAAAACCAATTTGCTTTATTATTATTATTATTTTGTTTGATTAATCATGTAACTTATTAAATTAAGTATATACGTAAATACCAATAGTAATATAATAACTTTAGACAAAGTTTTGTCTATGTTTTAATTCTTATTATTCATTAAATTGTTTAAAGTATTTTAATTTGTAAGTTGTTTTATTAATGCAATCGTGTATTTTTTACTTACTTTTCTTTAAATGTATGCAGTTAAAAATGTTTTGTTATAATAGAGAAATGTAACGCAGTATAATATTGCAGTTATTATCGTTCACATTTGTTTTCGATCTTACGATGGTTCTAAATAAACTATTATTATTATAATGCTGCGTTCCGTGGAAAGGTCACGGGATTTCCAAGACAAATCTTCGCGCTCAATTGTCAGATTTTAAGTAATTTTAGTGCTAATATAAAATGCTAAATACAAAGACCCTTCTCCTCAAAAGGAAGAGGAGGCCTTAGCCCAGCAGTGGGCATTAACAGGCTGTTACTGTACAAAGACCTATACCTATAGACCTATAGACCTAATGCATTGCATACATGCATAATGCTAGTGTGTTGTGTTGTATTAGTATCCATATTAGATTTTTATGACTAACTAGTACATTACAACTGCTAACGCCCCTCACCGTCTCATCCCGCCTGTTCTCTGCCCATATCACCATAAAAAACTGTTGTATTTATCATTTTACTTATCATCAAAATGGGGATACGCCAAACAACGTATGATAAATAAAAGAGTTGGAAACCGCTGTACTAGCAAAATCTAGCAAACGCCTGCCTGATTATATATCGACTTTAAGTCGATGTGCTGCAGAGCCATCTATTGGCGAGTCCCAACTTTAATAGTGATCGGTTAAACAGTATATCTAATTTTTAGATTTGATTTATTTGTTACAGACGATAAAAAACTGTCCGCAATCGAAAACAACAAAGAAATTATTCAATCGCAGTGGAGACTACTGCCTTATCGGTCTAAAATATGAATTATAGTGAATTTATATGTTTGTAAATATTTAATTTAGATTTGTACAGGACTCAGTGTTATATAATATAAAATATTAAATATAAGTTAAGGTTAAGGAGCTGGTGACATTTCTACACGCTTCACTAATGTGTTGCCATCTTATACTTTTATTTATTTATTAAACAATATAAAAAATTGAATACGAATTAAATTGTGCCGCCACAAAAATTGATCAAGACATTAATGATACACACATTATATGGCAGAGCACAGAAAAAAATCTGCTAGCATATTGCTGCTGCGATTTCAATCAGTAACTCTTCAAAATTGCTTGGAACTTAATTTACCACTTATAATTTGCCTAAGTGGTAATTTTCACCAGTTTCCTGACCATTAAAATTGCTTGTTAGGGAATTTTGTTATGAAATGTATATTTTGTATCATTCTTTTCGCTTTGAATAAATTATTTTAAAAGTTTTAT
Source organism: Nymphalis io (assembly GCF_905147045.1). NCBI lineage: Eukaryota > Metazoa > Arthropoda > Insecta > Lepidoptera > Nymphalidae > Nymphalis > Nymphalis io. The sequence continues at coordinate 10,397,150 of NC_065904.1, forward strand.
TTTGTTTTTTTGAAACCCATACCATCTGTTTTATTACTTTTAAAAATATATAATTTACCATTTGTATTCTGAATACTTGTGGTTGGCCATATTAATGTAAATACAGATTAAAATGAAAAAAAAATTACGACATCTGAAACGAATAATAATTACATAATATAAAAATAAAATTGCAATATTATTTATATATCATTTCTTCGAAATTAATCTTCGCTCCAGTTTCACATCCGGTTGAAGGAACATCAACACACGCCGCTTTACAACTTTCCATATCTAGAAAATTATTGTCATTGCCGCCACAGCCGCCGTATTCAAAAGTCTGACATTTATTTTTTGTTGGATTGTAACCCCATCTATAAATAAGCGTTGTGAAAAACTATTTAAAATTGTTATTAAAAGTGGATACAGAACTGAAATAGTGTAACACATGAATATAGTGTTCAGTGGTGCTTATTGAATTTTCACGTGCTTAATTTGCGTTTATAATTCATCTCGTGCTTGGCGGTGAAAGAAACTGCATGTGTTGGACAAAATCTGTCACATGTGTATACACCAAACTGCATTGGAGTAGCGAAGCATACTACTAGCCAATCCCCCAAGAGATATTATAATACAGAAGTGCGTTCTCTATATATCTCGGAAGACAGATGGGCAGATAGGCCAACAGATGGTAAATGGTCACCATCGCCCATAGGCATTAGCGCTGTATGATATATTAACCATTCCTTATGTCGTCTATACGCTACCAACCTTGGGAAAGTCTTTATAAAATTAGAACACCGAATCATTCAAATTGATGTGAATAACTCACTCAATTCCTCTTGTGAATAAAATATAAATAACCCAATTGAACACATCACTTTTTAACAATGATGTTGAAGGGATCAATCCTCTCTATATATATAGTGATGCCAAAAATGAAACGTATGTTACCTTGTTAAATCTTTATCACATTCACCTATTTCTGGTTGTAAGAAACAGAACTGTGGCTTGCCATAAGCTAATGGCACATAAGACCAAGGTGGAGGAGGTACGCCATCATTCCCTTTTCCCAAACCTAAAAATATTTATTTTATTACTAAAAGCTCATCTTATACATGTGAAGTGTAGAATTAGAGTATATTACATAATATAACAGCCCTCCTCTTAGGCCGGGGGTTAAAAAACATCTTATAAATAAAAAAGTAAGTCTGTAAGTTCTCGTGAGAAGTTTGTCCGCCGAGCTCAATAAAATTCATAAAAAAATTAAGCACATGAAAATTCAATGGAACTTGCACGGATACGGACCGACAATCTTCAGTTATTCTTCTTCTATGGAGGAGTACTAACGTTTTATAATGGATCATACAACCTACTAACCTTCTTGCCTAAGGCTACGCAATAAGCATTTAATCTGTTAATAAATCAGCAAACATATAAACATATACCCTTCCAATATTGAGGCCACCCAGATTCTGGACCTCCTCCATTTTCTGTGCTGTCAAAGTTTGAAGAGTTCTCCGTACCCCATATAGCAATCCAAGTTTTCCAACTACTATCGTTCGCCGGAGGATCCCACCCACCCCAATAATGGCTGTTACCAAAATAATTATTTTTAGGATCGGTTTTAGAAGTATTATAAATTTCGTGTTTGGGTCTACACGATGAAGTATGTTCAAAACATAAAAGGAACACTATTAGCATTGTTACAACGAATGGAAAAATTAAATAAGAAAATCTTATTTAAATTAAGAAAAATCTTTTAAATTTAGAAAATCTAATTATCTTATCTAGATAGCTTAATTAAAAACAAATCAGAAATTACACGATTGATTCATGGTTGTTCTAATTATTCGGATGAAAATTTAATGATGTGTTTGTTTTATTTAAGATAGCATAAATTTATTTATATTAAGGAATTATTTATTTTATACAAGATATTGGGCTCTTATGTATATTGGGCTCTTCTGGTCTAAGTTCCGTCTTGAAATTTGAGCTACCTCGGACTCCGAGAATGACGACGACGTCGTTTGACTATTGACGAGTTTGTCAATAGTCAAAAAGTGGATAGGGTTTTTGCTTATAACACTTACGATTTTTGCCACGTCCGTTTGTGTAACGTGACTAGCCGATATCTTAGCGTTACCGTCGGTGGAAACGGTGTATAATATGTGTTGTGGTCCTAAAAAGGTATCCTTTTGTAGTTCGTAGTTTTACAGGACAGGCAGGGACGTCTGAAATTGGCAAAAAATTCTTTTCAAAATAATAATAGCCAATTGGATTTGAGCTTTCATAGTTTAGCTTTCTTAATTTTAGATTTTTATGTTTGCTGTGTTGAATGTATAGATATTTTTATATATATGTATATAAAACATATTGTAAAACTAATATTCGCTTCTTTTGTCGTGTAAAGTAAATAAAGAGATGAGGAATACAAGTACCATTGTAGAATCTAGACCGATGTGATTCTAGAGTTAGCTTATTGTTAGCTATACTCTTTGGTAGAAACAGTTTAATAGACATAAGACAGTTGTCAAATTATATTTTAACGTCAAATTCCTGATGAAGTACTATGGTTAAGTTATGTTATGTCAGTTTTCTGTTGTTAAAAAGTATCGACTATCGATTAAATTTTGGTCATTCTCATTACATAAAATGGAATCCTCGACGTAGTGGATTAAATGTAGTTCAAGTTTTCAGTGTAGCATTACAAAGTGTAATTCGCAACGACCATTCCAAATAAATTACTTGTCTGAATCTGTAACATGACTCTTAAATAGTATCCGTTAAGTATCTAAGAACTAAACAAAAGCCATGCAAACACTTCTACATACGCAGAACGCAGGGCTAGTAATGCATTGTGCGTTCTTTATTTGTTGAAATCAGAATTTATATTTTTAAAAATCAAAATGACGGGTTCATTGAAAGTTCTTATGTGGAAGCACCTAGTAGTGCGTGCTAGAAGATTTATTCATACTCCAATCGAAATATTATCGCCAGCGATATTATTTATAACACTGTTTTCTATTAAGAATAACTTATTAGCTGTTAGGTCCACTTACCAAGAGGAATTCAATGTTCACCAAACTGTAAGTATATATAAATTATATCTGACATAGTTTTACTTTACTGTAATAATATGTATGAGTGTTTTGGTATAAATCCAAGAAAATGTACAATAAAATTTTTATAATACCCAAAAATATATTAAATGTAATTCATTAATGGAATGATAACTGACAATCAATACATCACAATAATAATTACACTTGCAACCTTAATAGAAAGCATATTATGTATTAATATACATAAAAAAGAGAAAAATGGTGTAAAAAAGTAGTAAAGGATTACTAAGTTGTTGTTTTTCTATTTGCATGATTATATTTTACTTATTGTTTATTCTGTTTAGTCAAGGGACACAACATCTTAGATCCTAAAGCTTGTGCTACATTGGCGATGTAATGAATGACGAGCATCAATGAGCCGGTTGGCGTGGTTGGTAGATACTTGCCTGACACACCGAAGGTTGTGGGTTCGATTTCCACCCAGGACAGACATTTGTGTGCATCAACATGTCTGTTTGTCCTGAGTCTGGGTGTCTATATTAGTATGTATTTAAAAAAGAAAAGTAGTATATGTAGTATATCAGTTGTCTGGTTTCCATAGTACAAACTCTGCTTAGTTTGTGATCAGATGGCCGTGTGTAAATAATGTCCCAGGATATTATTATTAATGGATAATATTACTTTCTGTGATAATGTCAATGGGCAGTGGTGACCAGTGGCATAGCCAGTGAACAAGGGCCCCGGAGCATTAAAAAAAAACCTGTAGCCCTGGCTCCAAAATTATTACTTTTTATATTTGACTCTTAAGGGAGTCTCTGCTTTGGGGTCTTGGTGGCTACTGCACCAACTTCCCATACGGTAACTACCCTGCTGGTGGTGACTACATATCATCAGGTAGCCTTTTTGACAGTCTGCCTACTTAGTTTAATTACAAAAATAATTATATTGAATAGTCAATTAAACAATATTTATTGCAAAAAATATATTTACAAATTCTACTTTTTAGCAACCAGTTCACCTAAACTCTGTGAGAGGTCCTGATTCTATTTTCTACACACCACAAACTGATCTTACAAGTCTGCTGATGAATAAAGTTGGAGAAAGTCTAACGTATCAAGAAACATATACAAATGGTAATTAGAATTTTATCTTATATATTAACATTAACAAATTATCTTGTAATTAGTCATTACAAATTCTTACTTAAAAGATCCCCAACAATGCTTAAAACCTTTTAATAATTCTACAAAATAATTAAGTATAAATGCTTTTTGTAATTAATAAACATATGCAACTTCATACATATAATAAAATTTACTGCATCAGTGTGTTTATCTTGAAACATTTATATTAAATATCAAAATGAGCTGGATAATCATACCAAAATAAGTTTCCCTTCAAAAAGGCACTATTAAATTATACATGGTAAGTAAGGTGTATGCAGGTTTAGCCATTGAAATAAAAAATACATGTATACTATGTATAAAAGAGGAAGCACTTCATTTATTTTTGATTAATTTTGGTAGATCCTACATACCAAATTAGGTATTTGTTGTAGCACTTTTTTTTTTTTATAGAATAAGAAGGTGGACGAGCATATGGGCCACCTGATGGTATGTGGTCACCAAATGCCCTTAGACATTGGCATTGTAAGAAATGTCAATCATCGCTTATAGCCAATGCGCCACCAACCTTGGGAACTAAGATTTTATGTCCCTTGTGCCTGTAATTACACTGGCTCACTCACCCTTCAAACCGGAACACAACAATATCAAGTATTGCTATTTTGCGGTAGAATATTTGATGAGTGGGTGGTACCTACCCAGACGAGCTTGCACAAAGCCCTACCACCAGCACGTTTAAATATGTTTTAAAATGATAATTCAAGAATATATTATAATTGAATATTTTATACCATATTAAATTACAGCCATGAGGAAACCAAAAATTACACCAGCATTAAATAAAGAAGAGTTATCAAAATTCTCCAAAGAAATAGATGAATCTGTAGCATTTGTTTTATTTCAGGTAAGAAGATATTTGGCGTAATATTCTAACTTTACTATTAATAATAATTAAAATTACATTTGTATTATAGTTTTTATAGGGGTATCCCAAATGCACGCTAGTTTTAAGTATAAAAAAGTCCAAGGCGTATCTTTATTAGTAATCTCTTATAACGATATACCTTGTTTCTTTTAAACATTTTTAATAACCTGATACGTCAATAATAAAATCTGTTAAACTAATGTTTTGAAAAAACAACAAAGTCCGATATACATATAATTCTTATAATAACTTTATCAAACAATGCTTAAATATAAAAATATAATAATGTTTAATCATATTTGAAAACAACAATCAATTGAGCCAGTGAGCTGTTTTGATACAATCAAATTCTCATCGCTTAACAGACGACAGCGACCTTCAACTATTTTTTAAACAATGCAACATTCAATAACACTTTCAAATAATGACTACTATTGTAATAATATTGTTACTGATAAAATGTATATTATATACTGACTATGTATTGTTATGATACATCTGTTTGCATTGTATGTATTACGAGTTTTTTATATACATTGTGAGCAGAGTTCTATGCAAAAGCATAGCTTTAATTTTAATAGTATTAATGTCGAGAACATTTCCAAATCTGTTACAATAGTGTCTTGTTTTTATTTTTAAATTATGACTGTTGAAATTTTCAATTGTGTGTCGAAACATAAAATAAGAGAATTTTCTGTAAATTCCAGTTAGGTTCTGTTTGTAGTATATTTAACCAATTTCTTGTTATTTTATTGACTGACTCGTTCGTGACGTGGCTTGAAGTAAAGCCACAGACCCGGAGGTCCTGGGTTCAATTCCCAGGTCGGGCCAATAAAAAGTTATTGGGTTTTTCTGTCAGAAAAATTCTCAGTAGCAGCCCGGAGTCTGGAAGTTGGAAGTGTGTACACTTCCGTGCCTCGGAAAGAACGTAAAGCTTTAGTCCTGCGCCTGAACTCTTTCCGGTCGTGTCGGATAGCCGTCCCATCGGATTATGAGAGTTAGGGAATAGAGATTGTACCTGTGTTTGCGCACACACTTGTACACTATAATATCTCCTGCGTAGTTGGCTAATCTCTCTCGAGATTGGCCGCCGTGGCCGAAATCGGTCTGGAGGACATTATTATTCTATTTATCAATGAACATAAATGTCATACAGATGATGGTCAAGTTGTCTATAAATATAAGTGACTTGACTAAGCTTTATGATACATTGTAACAATATAAATATGTTATGACATCATCCATACATAATATAACAACAATTATCTGTATCCCTTTGACATAATTAAAATCCATAGAGCAGAGAATTGAATTTTCGCAATAAGAATTAACATGATATAAGAATATTTTACAAGATGATTGTTGTGAGGAACTATGAACTATAACTTATAAACGTTGCTTAGCCGCTGTTTAGTTAAACAATGATTTCTCTCTTTCTGTCATTATTGATTTATCATTCGAAAGAAGAAGACACGGCATTGTTCAACTAATGACCGCTAAACAGCGATTATAAGTAATGCCGATCATTATTAATATATTTTGAATGTAAAGTTGATGTAAAAATCAAAGACTTTTTATAATTAATATAATACAAATATTTTAAGAATATGTCGGGCACATGGCCAGAGAAATTGGAGTACACAATACGGATGAAGGAACCTTTCAATACTTACACATTTCGTTCCTCTTATGTTCTGGGTCAACACGATTATTATGGTATGTTAGATCATTTATTATTACTATATAATTATGTAGCAAATGTACGCATTAAACAGTTTTATTAATTTAAATTTAAGGTACCATCTACGAGCCATTCATGAAACTCCAATGGGCTATTGATTCTAACTACTTGGAACTCCTAACTGGCAATAAAATAACACAGGTAACAATAACTGATGAAACTAAATTAAATTAAAATACAAATATATATACTCTGTACCAGTAACAGCCTGTGAATGTCCTACTGCTGGGCTAAGGCCGTCTCTCTTTTTTGAAGAGATTTGGGGCTTATTCCACCACGCTGCTCCAATGCGGGTGGAATACACATGTGGCAGAATTTCAATGAAATTAGACACATGGAACTTTCTTCACGATGTTTTCCTTCACCGTAAAGCAGGAGATGAATTGTCACAAATTAAGTACAAGAAAATTCAGTGGTGCTTACCCGGGTTTGACTCTACGATCATCGGTTAAGAGTCACGCGTTCTAACTACTCGGCCATCTCGTCTATAAACGTGTATATAACCATTGAAACATTTTAAATAATTGTTAAGCAATTGTCTCAATATTATTATGATTGTTAAGTATTATCTGCTTGTATTATATGCAATCAAATTATTATGGGAAAATGCAGATTTATTTGATTCTAAAATGATATATATTTTTTAATACAGTTATACTTTTTAACAGCCGAAAATACATTTTTCGCGCTGGATATTAATACCTAATAATATTTGGCATGTCGCTGCCTGCGACGTCGTCACGCTCAATATAACTATTTGCCAAAAAGCCTAACTAAAGTTAGACATGCCACCGACGTAAATATTGAGTGGTACACGACCGTAAATATCCAATCATATCCGGCTAAAGCCCATTACCTGACAAACCGATTTTGACAATTAGATAAAACCGGAAATATTCCATTACGGCAGAACCAATGGCAATGCGTGTTCTTTTAACGCACGCGCCATTAACTTAACATTACATTCAAACAAGCTAATCGTCCCGGCGCCGCACTTGTATTTAAAAAGAAAAATGTATTTTGGTTAGGATTGGTGTAAAATCCGTTCTTAGTGAGCGTCTACGTCGAGGAAGGAGTAACTGTGACAAATTTCAAGTCATTTGGGCGAATAGTTTAGGATATCTCGTCTTGAGTGGTGCAGTAACATCCTGTTAATGTCCCACTGCTGGGCTAAGGCCTCCTCTCCATTTTGAGGAGAAGGTTTGAAGTTTATTCCAACACGCTGCTCCAATGCGGGTTGGTAGGTGTATTCTACCTATGTGGCAGAATTTCAATGAAATGCAGGTTTCCTCACGCTGTTTTCCTTCGCCGTCAAGCACGAGATGAATTATAAACACAAATTAAGCACATGAATATTCAGTGGTGCTTGCCCGGGTTTGAACCCACGATCATCGGTTAAGATTCACGCGTTCATTAAATTATTTATTTATAATATAGATTGATGAGTTTTTTTTTTATATAAAGCGCGTTACCCTGCGAGAGTTTCCGTACGTGACGTCCAAGGAGAACAACATGGCGAAGACGATCTGCACGATTCTGATGGTGCTGTGCTGGATCTCTCTGATGCTGGTCTTCGTGTTCCTCGTGGCGCGACTACTGGAAGAGAGGATCACCGGCATACAGGTATAATGGGAATCACATAATTATATTACAAACTTCATCACGTTCGCTTCGTATCAATCAATCAAATTTTGTCAAAGATTTATTTATTCGAAATAAGTATACTTTTTCATGATATAATCAGATTGATATTCACATATACACTATTAGTAAAATAAGTTACATATAAAAGTAAAAAAAACTGGCACACTTTGACACACCCACGTTGAAATTTTCCAGTTTGCCATATTGGTTTATGATAACTTCTCGATACAGTCGCAATTTATCACATAATTGTCCTCAATAAATGGGCTAGCAACGCATGAGTTATAATTCGAAACTGGTAGTTTCTGAGAACAGCGCACTTAACCATACAAACTCCAATTTTTATTTCTGTATCTTTTAATTTGATGAACTAACGATCTTTAATTGTCTATGAATATATTTTAAACGAAACCGATCGTGTTTTTTTTTAGGAGCTAATCAAAATGGTGGGAGTATCAGACAGCTTGCTCGGTCTGAGCCACGTGCTGAACGTGGTGCCAGCGGGGCTGGTGTACAGCGTGGTCCCGGCGGTCCTCTTCACGGTCACCTCTCTGCCGCTATTGCCCAACACTAACCCGCTGCTGGTGTTCATAGTGCTGGCGCTGCATTACATTACTGTTGTGGCGTTAGCCTTTTCGGCCAGCTACATTATTAACAGCAGTAAGTCAATATTTTTCTTGTCTGTGTAAGAATACCCCAGTAAAACAATCCTTCAAATTTACTTTTAACATTTTATGCTCTTCCAAACGTATCTTGTTATATAATTTATTACTAATTAATATTTTACAATTCTATTGCAATTTTATTTTCAATTCTTCCAATCACCCTGTCAACCATTGAACGAGTCAATTTTTCCGTGCTTTGTTCCTTTTTTATATATCGCGTAGTTATTTTTTTTCGCTCAATAATTTCCAACCAGTGTTAATTCAGTTAAAAATATTACCATTATATTCTAAAAATCACGAAATAATTATTAAAAATCAGTAGAACCTTACACCTGTATATATTAAAGTTATTTACTAATGACGTCACTCGTTACGTATCTCACTAAGGTTCTACCTAATGGAGTTGCAAGGAATGTGGCGTACATTTACACGAATACAAAAGACATGCAATGTCTTAAGTTTATTTTGTTTGTAAGCAAAAGTACACTTAAAAAATAGGAGATGTTATTCAAAGTAAATTATAACCGATTTTAATGTCAACGAGTATATATAAATAAACAACACTGACCTTTATTTTTATTTATTTATTTATTAGATCACCAACAAAGTACACACATATACATGATAGCACAAAGTTCATAAAATAAAAAATAAAAGCAGTGGTACCTCAATTATAGGTGATAACTGCATGAACAATAAGGCAAAATATACATTATAGTACAAAAAAAAAACAAATAAAAGACAAATCAAAATTTCAAGTTACAAAACAAAAAAAAATCAATGAATAAAAAATTAATAATTAACCTTCAACATCATTGGTTGAGATCTTAAATAATCTATGGTATTCATAATGCTATAGACACCCGTCTAGATAGGTTCCCCCACTCATGAGATATACTACCGCCAAACAGCAATTGGTGATGTAAGGAATGTTTAATATCTCATTCAATGGCAATGTTTATTGGCGGTGGTGACCACTATTATCAGGTGGCATATTTGCCAGACCGCATACATACTTAAAAAAATGATTCCTGAACAAATTACGTTTGAATTCAATTATATTAATAATTATGTTGTTGTCACACAGCTCAATACACGGAGTCTCTGGCTGTGTTGAGTTACGTGTTGCTGTACATACCCTGTCCAATGCTGGAGAACCGCAACCTGTCGAGCTGGATATTTCCGCTTTCCGGTCTGCTGCCACACGTACCCTTGCAATGGTTCTGGAACGAAGTTGCCGCTCTGCAGCAGTATGGTAACTATCTCTATGACAACTATGCTAATAGACTGAGCAACGATATCATTTGATATTAAAGAAACAAATTTATATGCTTATAATATGTCTTAAATAATAATTCTAAAGAATAACTATAGGACTTTGTGCAAGCCCGTTTAGTTAGATACCACCCACTAGTCATACATTCTACCGCCAAACATCTATACTTAGTATTGTTGTGTTCCGGCTGGATGGGTGAGTGAGTCAGTGTAACTAAGTGCACTAGGGGCATTACATCTTAGTTCCCCAGATAGGCGACTCATTCGCGTTGAGCCATCAGGACCATGTACCATTTACCCGTCCTATCTATGATATTAAAAGTAAACAACAAATAGTATATATATTTATTTAAAAAATAAAAATGGAGATGAATAGTACACCTCCTTACCGCTTTATTTATTTATTCCATGTCCTTCACCCAAAGGTTGTCTGGAAGAGATCGCTCTTTTAGTCTATAAGACCGCCTTTTGTACAAAATAGTTTTCGTTGTTCTTTGTGTTTCTGTTTAAAATGGTTCTGTAACTCTTTTGGTGTACAATAAAACATATTCTATTCTATTCTATATACTAGTATAATTTAAAGCAATATGTAATTTATTATTAGAATTAATTATTTTTAAAATTATTCCAAACAGGTGTCGGTCTTACTATTGCCAATATTGCGACCAGTCATAGCCCTAAAAGCGGCTCCGTGCTTGCCTGCTACCTCTGTTTGGTCATACAGGCCTGCTTATTCTTCGGTCTCGCGTGGTATTTGGCGAAGGTGAAGCCGGGTCCGTATGGACAGTCTCAACCTTGGAATTTCATGTGCCAAGTACGTTAATTAGAAAAATAATTTATCATTAATCAATCGATACATAATAATCGTGTAATGTAACTTTTTGAATAAAAATTTATCGAATAAATATTTAGTTACGTATTATTATTATATATTACTGAAGCAGAGTGGTGGACTAATAGTCAAAGAAAGAAGACCTTCTCCCAGCAGCGGATATTTATAAGCTGTTATTATTATTACCTTTCTTTCTTTAGGCTTTCTTTTTAAAAAAAATTATTTGAAAGATATTCATTATAATATAAGAAGATCGAACATCCACCCGCCCCCCTCATTCTGACCCCTCTTATCTCTGAAAGTTCTTGAGCATTTTTTATCCTAAAATTGAGATCGTGATGCGGCTTGGTAATAAATATGTGCAGGTACATTAAAATAACAGTAATTCATACAAATACAAGATAAGACTAAAAGCATGAACAACACGACTGTGGAGATACAAATATAATTAACGAAGAAGAAAAGTTATTGAACATAATTTTGATAAAATTAGTAATCACACATAGCTTATATCAGGTCATCAGAAAAACGCAAAAACTTTTCAGAAGCAATATTGGAGCAAGAAGAAAGTGGTGCCTGAAGAAGAAGAAGAAGAAGAGTTAGAAGAACTCGACGAAGTGAGCAACGAACCGCAGTACTTCGAGCCGCCGCCCAAAGATATGGAAGTTGGAATTAAAATCATCAATGTATCTAAGGTAAATAAAACTGGTTCAGATTTCAGATACAAGTTTTAACCCACACGAGTGAAGTTACAATTTAACTTTTAAACAGAATGGCTCATATTTTTGGCTTCTTTTCTACAGATGTTCGGAAAACAACGCGCCCTCTCTGACGTCACACTGGATGTGTACAAAGGCGAGATTACTGTACTCCTTGGTCACAATGGCGCTGGGAAGACCACGCTTATGTCTATTATAACTGGTAATATATTATTGAAATTACTTACTAATTACACATAGCTAACGAAACATTATTTGTCATTTAACTTTAGTATTAGTTGACTTCAATAGAGAAAATATTTAAAATGGCAGCCCATCTCGTACTATTTCGCTTGCTTACTATTTGTATGTAGTCTATATAAAAATCAAGTTCGCAAAGGCAAATGAATTTGTATTTCTTATAATGAGCCTTTTTCATATGATATGAAACAATTTTTTTTATAGTAATTATTATTAGTATATGTTTTATATCGACAACCAAAAACGGAAATCTTAATCTTTCGCTCTGTACGGGAATAACTGGCTCGACGAAATAAAACAGGCGCATTTAAATAAACTTCAAAAACGCATTAGCTCGTTGTCGGTAAAAATGCTAATCACTATTAAACGGTGTACTTATAAGTAAAATTAAAAATTAAGTTGACGTTACACAGGAGCGCTGCTTGTTGCTTCAAATAATGATCAGGCGCTCCAATACGCTCTAAGCCTGTTTGCTCTGACGTCGTTAAAACTACTAAATTTTAACTATTCTCAGTCCAGTAGATTCGAAGAAAATATCAGAATGAAACTAGAAGAAAAGAAATAAGCTTTTACATCGAACATATGATACTAATATAAATTACATAAAATATATACCTTAATTTGGCCATAGAAATTTAGATAAAAAACATAAAAAATTTTATAGGTATGCAAAAAGCTTCAGAAGGTGAAGTGTATGTGGAAGGCCTTAACACGTATAAACAACGTGACGAAATGCAAAGGATACTCGGTCTGTGTCCTCAACACAACTTATTCTTCCCTGACCTCACTGTGATGGAACATGTGATGTTCTTTACAATGGTAAACAAAACTTAATTTTCCTTTTATAACTCCAAAGTAGATATGGTTTTTATTATAAGCTTGTATCCTCGAGTTATATCCTTGTATCAAACATATAATTTTATCTCCAGCTTGAAGGACATTTTTTTCTGTCATCAAGTAATAAACTTGAGATCTGTAAGAATTTCAAGAGAAACATACGAGCTTAACATTGTTTTAGTATAACCACATTATACATAACCCACGAAAATGTTCACAAATTATATAATATGGCAATAATAAATTATGATAATACAAATTCACTCTTTTTACAATAAAAATAACTAAACATTTATACTTTGTGGAAAAACTAGTCAATTTATAATTTGCTATTCTAGCGGCTATACAGGATCCCTTAACTTTAATCTTATAAATTCTTTATATTTTTCAGTTAAAAGGCACAACCTACGCCGAAGCTAAGAAGTCGTCGATTGCTCTTCTTGAACAATTGGGAATAGCTAATAAATCTTCTAACAAGAGCAGCCAACTGTCCGGTGGTATGAAGCGTAGATTACAACTCGCCTGTGCTCTGGCCGGAGACGCCAAGGTTTTAGTGCTGGATGAACCCACTTCAGGTCTCGATGTCGAAACCAGAAGAGAACTGTGGGACCTTTTACTTGTAAGTAAAGTATGGAATATATTCAAATTTACGGTATATATCACTATAAGTTCCCCATTCAACTTTTTGAATTCTCTTTAAACGAGATTTATAAACCAAAAATATTTTTTTTAAGTGGTCGAAATTTTATATAGCGATTAACTATGCACACTGTCCCCCGCAGTCCCTCCGCGGATCCCGTACGGTGCTGCTGAGCACGCACTTCATGGAGGAAGCGGAGGCTCTCGGCGACCGCGTGGCGGCGCTGCACTCCGGCCGCCTGCGCTGCCACGCGACCACCATGCACCTGAAGCGCGCGCTCGGTGAGTGTACGCAGGAGTCGCCGGCCGCCTGCGCTGCCACGCGACCACCATGCACCTGAAGCGCGCGCTCGGTGAGTGTACGCAGGAGTCGCCGGCCGCCTGCGCTGCCACGCGACCACCATGCACCTGAAGCGCGCGCTCGGTGAGTGTACGCAGGAGTCGCCGGCCGCCTGCGCTGCCACGCGACCACCATGCACCTGCAGCGCGCGCTCGGTGAGTGTACGCAGGAGTCGCCGGCCGCCTGCGCTGCCACGCGACCACCATGCACCTGAAGCGCGCGCTCGGTGAGTGTACGCAGGAGTCGCCGGCCGCCTGCGCTGCCACGCGACCACCATGCACCTGAAGCGCGCGCTCGGTGAGTGTACGCAGGAGTCGCCGGCCGCCTGCGCTGCCACGCGACCACCATGCACCTGCAGCGCGCGCTCGGTGAGTGTACGCAGGAGTCGCCGGCCGCCTGCGCTGCCACGCGACCACCATGCACCTGAAGCGCGCGCTCGGTGAGTGTACGCAGGAGTCGCCGGCCGCCTGCGCTGCCACGCGACCACCATGCACCTGAAGCGCGCGCTCGGTGAGTGTACGCAGGAGTCGCCGGCCGCCTGCGCTGCCACGCGACCACCATGCACCTGAAGCGCGCGCTCGGTGAGTGTACGCAGGAGTCGCCGGCCGCCTGCGCTGCCACGCGACCACCATGCACCTGCAGCGCGCGCTCGGTGAGTGTACGCAGGAGTCGCCGGCCGCCTGCGCTGCCACGCGACCACCATGCACCTGAAGCGCGCGCTCGGTGAGTGTACGCAGGAGTCGCCGGCCGCCTGCGCTGCCACGCGACCACCATGCAAGACTTTTCATGCACGACCGCTTTACATGTTGATTCAGTGTATTGATTAACGCGTATACTAAGATCACTTTTTCACTTAGGTACCGGATATCGACTCACATTCACCACGATCGGGATACCGAACGAGCCAGCCATCACCGCCACCATCACGTCAAAGATACCGGAAGCCACGGTGAAGGAGACCTCGCTCAACTCGATCTCGTACAACCTCCCCTCAAAGTGCAGTGACAAATTTCCTAAACTCTTTAGCTTGTTGGAATCAAAAAGATCGGCACTCGGTATTGATTCTATCGGAGTGGGAATTTCGACGCTTGAGGAAGTATTCTTAAAGTGAGTATTTCTGCTTAGCAGTATAGTAACTGCTTCACTAGTAATGTAATGATGTAACTTATGACGCGGAAATTATTTTAAGCTGTAGCCATATTTGTGTGAGATGCTATACAAAATGTACGAATCGAAAAAGTAAAGAAAAATAAAAAACTTTGTCATTGAATTGACATGATATCATTGGTCGAAACCTTGAGTCTATGCAAAATTGGCGTTTCGAATATTTTCGAAGTTGACAGTCGAAAATCGAAACGAAAAAACAATAAAATACTTTTATATTAAATTTATATTTACATAAAAACTTACATTTACAATCTAAACAATTCGATTACAGGTTATGCAGTGACGTCACCACTTCGTTTTCAGACGATACTGTCGATGGACAAACCGAAGGTCAGTAATGTTACATAGGCCGTAATAAATGTTACAGTATTAAAATTTAAATAACTTAAATTATCGAAAATGTAATCAATCCGATGGCTTAATACTATTTACCCCCACTACTTTCGTCTTAAATATCGATAGAAATGTTTGTGTAAATTTTAAAAAACACACAAGAACTGAACCGAGACCCTTCTCTAACTATCATAAATTATTATATAAAAGCTCCATATTATTCGTATTTATAACAGTAACAGCCTGTAAATGTCCCACTGCTGGGCTAAGGCCTCCTCTTCCTTTTTGAGGAGAAGGTAAGCTTATTCCACCAAGCTGCTCCAATGCGGGTTAGTGGAATACACATGTGGCAGAATTTCAGTCAAATAGACACATGCAGGTTTCCTCACGATTTTTATTCGTATTTATTGAAATGTGTGAATAGTTATTTATTTATTAAATTGTGTGAAACCAAACAATTGAATCTATAAAATATAAATTATTAAAAAATGATGTGTAAATTACAAATAATTGTATTTCGTTTTCAGAGCCAACGTTTAAAACGATGTCTGGTGCGCGTCTTTTCTTTC
Source organism: Nymphalis io (assembly GCF_905147045.1). Taxonomy (NCBI): domain Eukaryota; kingdom Metazoa; phylum Arthropoda; class Insecta; order Lepidoptera; family Nymphalidae; genus Nymphalis; species Nymphalis io. Next base: position 10,413,244 of record NC_065904.1, read on the forward strand.
ACCAAATGGCTGCCCTACTAAAGAGACAAGTCATGTATCTCTGGTCAAAGAAATTATCATTCTTAACTATAGTAAGTAAATATCAATACCATTTTTATTGTTGGTGTATGCCAATGAGGCATTCTCGCGCTCTCCGCTTTTGGACTATATGGAGACCATAACAGATACTAAGAAATGGAGATAATAAGAAAGAATCCCACATAAACCGATTTCCCATCAATCGTCATGTTTTTTTGGCAAACAATAATATTTACTTAATACATTATAGGTTATTAAGAGCCGAGATGGCCCAGTGGTAAGAACATGTGAATCTTAACCGATGATCGTGGGTTCAAACCCTGGCAAGCACCACTGAATTTTCATGTGCTTAATTTGTGATTATAATTCATCTCGTGCTTTACGGTGAAGGAAAACATCGTGAGGAAACCTGCATGTGTCTAATTTCACTGAAATTCTGCCACATGTGTATTCCACCAACCCGCATTGGAGCAGCGTGGTGGAATAAGCTCCAAACCTTCTTCTCAAAAAGAGGAGAGGAGGCCTTTACCCCAGCAGTGGGACATTCACAGGCTGTTACGGTACGGTACGGTACGGTACGGTACATTATAAGTTTTTTTTTATTTATATTGTTATATGTATGTTATAAATAATCAATTTACGCGGATATACGACGTTACTTATTAGAATGGCAACAGTGTGGTGTTGCCATTCTAATAAAATAACGTGAGTGACGTCTTTTTTTTTCACGTTGTTAGACGTCAAGTTGTAAAGATATAGGACGGGTACTTTTTTATTATACAGCCGACTGATGGAAATATAAAAATATAATGGTGTATCTGGCAGTATGCGTGTGATCGTTTGTCGAGTGACACACTTGGTATCTCGCTCTCAGGACAGCGCCAACGCCGGACGTGCGCACTGACTGATTTAATAAAATCAACATATTGTCGAAAAAGTCACCATTTTACCCTCTTCCCTCCCTCTGTGGCATACCGCTAATGATACAAAGCAAAATCGCCATGCTGGGGATGGACGTTCGCTGCGACCTTAGTCCAAGGGATTACATCGAGGCTATTATAAAAACAGCTTCACGAAAACTCGGAGTTCTGAACAAGGTGCGGCGTTTTTTACGCCGCAACAACTGTGCCTGTTATACAAAACACAGATACGGTCTTGCGTTGAATATTGCTCGCAACTTTGGGATGGCTCCGCTAAGTACCTACTGGAGGCCTTGGACCGGTTTCAGCGACGTGCAGTACGCATTATTGGCGACGTAAAGGTCACAAACACCCTTGAACCTTTACTACTGGTGGTAGGGCTTTGTGCAAGCTCGTCTGGGTAGGTACCACCCACTCATCAGATATTCTACCGCAAAACAGCAATACTTGATATTGTTGTGTTCCGGTTTGAAGGGTGAGTGAGCCAGTGTAATTACAGGCACAAGGGACATAAAATCTGTATCCACAATCCATTTGTATGCGCAACATATATACATATACAAATTTATTATGAATACTATTAGAATTTCGTAAATTGTACTCTTAAACTTCAGTAAGGAATCAAATAAAATATCAATATTTCGCGTTTCTGTTGATTGGTGAATATTTAGCACCATTAGTGCTCGATTTATATGATACTTATATGTCAATGATTTTTTAATTTTGTTTTCCAGCAAGTACTGATACCTATCGCATTAATCTTCTGTATCACAATCTTCACCAACAACGGCTTTTCGATAGACAACAGCGCCCTCGAAGACCCGAGTGTGTCATTAGATTTAAATCTCTATAACGACATGGCCGACCGCAGAGTCCTGTACAGTGTGAATGCGACTGGTGTTAACTTGCTGAGTGTTGCGAAAAAGATCCCGAAGGTGGACTTTGAAAGGACATCAGATGTAGCTTCAGGTATGTAAACATTTTGTCGAAAAAATACATTATAATTACATTTATTTTTAAAATTAATTTACTGATGGTAGAGCTTTGTGCAAGCTCGTCTGGGGAGATCCCACCCACTCATCAGATATTCTACCGCAAAAGAGCAGTACTTGGTATTTTTTTGTTCCGGTTTAAAGTGTGAGTGACCCAGTGTAATTACAGGCACAAGGGACATAACATCTTAGTTCCCAAGGTTGGTGGCGCATTGGTGATTTAAGCGATGGCTTACATTTCTTACAATGCCAATGTCTATGGGCGTTGGTGACCACTTACCATCAGGTGGCCCATAAGCTCGTCCGCAATCCAATTCTGTAAAAAAAAAAACAATCACTGGTCAAGTGGAAAGAACGCCAGGTCCTATACGAAGATCGCGATTGATCTTTCATGAGCTATTGTTCAGCTTAAGTACTATATAATACTTCATCTCAACAAAACTTTAAAAAATTTGCATGTATCGATTGATATACTGTCATTTGTATCCATCAACCGGCACTGAAGCGGCGTGGCGCTGTAAGAAGAGAAGACCTTAGCCCAGTAGTAAGGTGACGTTTACAGGACGCTTATGTTTTTCCTCATATATCTCCCCTCCCCCGACCCCTCTTGCTCAACTATGAATACTGTTATTATTAATAAATTTTCTATTTCAGCTGTCGTGGACATCGGTCGAAGAGATATATTGGAGTACAATAACTACTTAGTCGGAATTGAACTTAACGAAACAGATGCCACGGTAATATTCATTTCATACGTGCTCATTAGCTATTCGTTTCGACTTCGCGCCGGTAAAATTATTTAATTTGAATGAATCCTATGATACAGTCGAAGGTATTGGATTAGGGTGTTATGTCGCATTTACTAAAGTTTAATTTTTTGATTTCGTTACATCAATTATCATATACCTATATATGTATGCAATCGCGGACATTTCTTCATAATTTGGAAATGTACAAAAAATTTTACGTACAAGGTTTGCTGTGCACAAACAGTTGTACAAGCAGAGCTATCATAATTTATATAGCAAGTAGACTTTTTACAATCTAACGATTAATATATAATGCCTTATACATTTTTAAATTGAAGTATTTTATTGTTGTTCATTAATCTCGTTCAACCAGAAGTAATGCTGTGATCCATTCGATGTACTAAATTCGCAACATTGTACCTCGCCCCGCAGGTCCTGTTCACGACAGTGGTGCGTCACGCGGCGCCCGTCGCCCTGAACCTGCTGACCAACACGATCGCCACGCAACTATTGCCGTACGCGGACGGACAGACCGTCACCACGTACAACTACCCCGTCCCCTCCTCGCTCACCTACGTGAAACGAGACGACGACCCCAAGGATCGGTTCGCCACCATGCTGTGGGCCTTCTGCATCGTGCTCGGTGAGCCCACCCCGCGCCCTCCTACTTCACCGATACATTGCGGAACTAATAAAGCGACATGTCAAGCTGCATCACCTTTGATGCACATCAAAAATGATATAATCAAAAATGGAGCATATCTGCCCTAATATTAGGTCCTTACTTATGAAATTAGCGTTTTGTCGTACTGACCACTTTGATCTGAAATATCTCCTCTTTGGTTAAGAATTCCAAATTCAAATTTATAAATTCATTTAGCTGGTACATTTGAGTTTTGAAAACAGTCATTCATTTGTTTTTCCTCATTATTTTTTTGTTTGGCGTCGCTTATTACCGCACAATGGAAAACATGAAATATCGGTATATTTACGAGTACGAGTTCTACCGTGGCACCAGTGCTGCAGAAACAGCTCGAAGGATTAATGATGTAAACGGCGCTGGTGTCGCAAAAGAAAGCACGATACGTTTTTTGGTTTCAAAGTTTTCGTTCTGGAAATTTTGACCTTCAGAACCAACCCCGTGGATGGAGACCAAAGTGGAAAATGAAGAGTTAAAGGCTATTGCGGAAGCGAATTTATCTCAAAGTACTTCAGAGATAGCTGCAGGCTTCGGGGTAAGTGATAAAACTCTATTAATCCACTTGAAGCAAATCGGGAAAGTAAAAAACTTGAACGATGGTGAGGTACTCACCTCATGAATTGAGTGAATCGAACTTGCAAACACGCGTCGACTGCTGTGTTACTTTGCTCAACCGACACAATAATGAAGGGATTTTAAATCGAATCATCACTTGTGATGAAAAGTGGATAATGTACGATAATCGGAAGCGCTCGTCGCAATGGCTGATCCCTGGAGACCCATGCAAATCCTGCCCTAAACGAAAATTGATTCAGAAAAAGTTACTTGTGAGTGTTTGGTGGACTAGCGCCGGTGTCGTTCACTACAGCTTTTTAAAATCTGGCCGAACGATTACGGCAGATATCTATTGTCAGCAACTGCAAACCATGAAGGAAGAACTAGCTGCTAAATAACCGAGATTGGTCAATCGCTCTAGGCCACTGCTGCTTCACGACAACGCAAGACCACACACTGCACAACAAACAACGACTAAGTTCGATGAGCTACAATTGGAATGTCTGCGACATCCACCGTACTCCCCAGACCTTGCTCCAACAGATTACCATTTTTTCCGGATTTTGGAAAAAATTCAACTTCGATGTGGCAGTCCAAACCGCCTTCAAAGAATTTATTGATTCTCGCCCCATGGTTTTTTTTAGTAAAGGGATCAATGAACCTATGAATTGGCAAAAGTGCATAGATAACAACGGTACATACTTTGTGTTTAGAATGTAACCTCCTTTTTATGTTGATTTTTTTTTAATTTAGATTCGAGAATGTGACGGATAAAAAACAAAAAAAAGTGTGTGTCAAAAAAAAGAATTAACATGAAACGTAATAAAAATTGAGAAAATAAAACGAGAAAAAACTCCTTTTTAATCACATCGCAACACTTCGATCAATTAAATATATTTTACAAAAAAAATTTGGCTTTATATTCCTCCCGTACAAAACGCCTATTTCATATGGAAGGACCTAATATTTCCATCCGGTTTATCGTTTCGCCCGAAAAACGAGCGAGCGGCTCGGTCCGGTCCCGCGGCGCTCGGTGCGGCGACGTAACACGCTGGGCGGTGTGGTTGCAGTGGCGCAGGCGACGGTGATCAACGCGGCGTCGCTGGCGTGCGGCGAGCGCGCGGCGGGCGCGCGGCGCGCGCTGCAGCTGGGCGGCGCGGCGCCGGGCGCGCTGTGGGCCGCCGCGCTGCTGGCGCACGCGCTGCTCTACGCGCTGGCGCTGCTGCTGCCCGCGCTGCTGGCCGCCGCCGCGCTCGACCGCGACGCCACCATCGACCGCCCCGACTTCCTCGGTGAGTACGTCCGGTCCGCGGGCACGGAGCGGACTCCCTTGTTCTAACAGAAGTCATTTAATTGTAGTAGTTGTCTAAATTCATCACCGTCGTCTATCTTCGCGCAAACTTATTCACCCGATATGTTGGCTATCAAAAGACTGGCAGCTGAAGTCATTCTAAACGTAAAAATTTTGATACGAGTGGCATAAATAATGATTCCGTAACGTTTCAGGCGCTATGGCAGTGACCCTGTTCCTGGGCATCATATCGTTCCTGGCCGTTATCTACATCGTCAGCTTTAACTTCGAGGAGCACGGCGCTAACATCGTACATGTCGCTATGGTATTTATATTTGGTAAGCTCCAATTTTATGTAGATTTGCCTTCTTTAAAAAGTTTTCATGTGTTTTTAGATAATTTTATTCGTAAAAATAATTGATGATAGGAATGAAAATTTAAAACATGTTTATTTTATATTATTTCTCTTTTTTTACCTACGCTATCGCATTAGCACCTTACAGTCGAGGATTGTATATGACAATTGGAAGAAAAAATATTCGAACGGCTTCCAGCAACATGTCAAAAACTGTCCCAATTGAAAAGTTTTTAAATCTGCAGATTTCGCATGAATAGTCACAAAAAGTAGTTAGTTTCGTCACATTCACATGAAATTAAGATAACTCCAATATTTCTTACAGGATTTTTCACGCCCACCGTAAAAACCCTAACGGACACGTTCAGCCACGAAAAGGACTTCGGCGATTACGTGCTGTCGGCGTTGAGCTACGTGCTGCCGCCACACACGATGACGGCGTGCGCGCTGCGCGCCGCGCACGTGGCCGCGCACAACCCCGTCCTCGCCGCAGGTATTTTTTTTTATAGAATAGGAAAGCGGACGAGCATATGGGGCACCTGATGGTAAGTGGTCACAAACGCCCTTAGACATTGGCATTGTAAGAAATGTCAACCATCGCTTACATAGCCAAAGCCTTGGGGGCTAAGATTTAATGTCCCTTGTGCCTGTAATTACACTGGCTCACTCACCCTTCAAACGGGAACACAACAATATCAAATGTTGCTGTTTTATATAATCAAAAGTGCAGGTGGGCTTAGAGCGACTGCGTGCTGTCGGCGCAGCGCTGCGCTAAAGCTAGAGAAACAAGCGCTCTATTTTCAAGTGTCTTTTACTCTTTACGAACTATTCTATGTATTGCTTTTCCTCACGAAAACTAATGAAAAATACATTTTATTGTTATTGAATATTCAGTATCCATGTTCTATTTTGTTATTAAAAAAAATTTAAATCAAATAAAATACGTCTATCTACGGTGAATTATTGTCCCGTCTTAATTAATTAGACTAGCTTAGAGTGTAATCAAACCAAACCAAAGTGACCTTCAGAACAGCCAATCATATTGCACTTGTACTCTCAACCCATGCCTCCCGTTAACTTGACGAAATGTTTGACATGCGTTATCTATTAGGCATGTTCTGTATTCTCCGCCAGCTTTTGTTTTGCAAATATAACATTTCAACTATTATTGTTTCAGCCAACGTGACAGAAAGATTGTGCTACTTTTGTATCGACGACAATTCTCCTGGGGGACTTATGATTGTTATGTTGGTACAATTTATTATTTACATGGTAAGCAATGAGATAAGTTATATTACATTAATTATGATTTCTATCACATATGTGGAATATTGATTTAAAATATTTTTTTATTATATACAATTCTTCTCCTCAAAAAGAGGAGAGGAGGCCTTTAGCCCAGCAGTGGGACATTCACAGGCTGTTACGGTTACGAAATCTTTGTTTTTCTTTGTTGAGCTGTGATTATTTATATTTATGGTGATTATGATTGCAAGTATTCATTCTTTTACAAATAATACTGCTTGGTGGGCCTTGTAGCCCATCTGGGTAGGTACCGGGTTCATAAATAGCAATACTTGGTATTGTTGTGTTCCGGCTTAAAAGGTGATTGAGTCAACTACAGGCACAAGGGACACAATATCTTAGTTCCCAATCCCAGTAGATATCTCATCAGCGAGGAATCGCGATACGAATCGACCGAGGTCTCTGGTACCAAAATGATTCCAACTGCTCCTCGTGCATTTCTTATTAATTAAGATTTACTTGAGTTTTGCTTGTAATAAATAAATATATATAAATATTAATTATACAATTTCAGAGTATAGTGATCCTAACTGAATATGGCTTTTTCAACATGATGTTTGACCGATTATTGAACTCGAAATATCAAGTATCGTCTCCCGTGGACGCGGACGAGATGGTGCGCGCCGAGAAAGCGTACGTTGACAAGGCTATCACTCTACGTGAGTATTTCAAACATATATATATTATTTCACTAATATTCAACACAACGCGAACTAACATGAAGCATGGATAGCAAAACTGTCCTTTATATTTAATAATTAAATTACATCAGGTATATTCAGAGATCCGAGATGGCCCAGTGGTAAGAACGCGTGGATCTTAATCGATGATCGTGGGTTCAAACCCAGGAGAGCACCACTGAATTTCATGTGCTTAATTTGTTATTATAATTCATCTCGTGCTTTACGGTGAAGGAAAACATCGTGAGGAAACCTGCATGTGTCAAATTTCACTGAAATTCTGCCACATGTGTATTCCACCAACCCGCATTGGAGCAGCGTGGTGGAATAACCTCCAAACCGTCTCCTCAAAAAGGGAGGCCTTAGCCCAGCAGTGGGACATTCACAGGCTGTTACTGACTGAGTTATATTCATTATGTAATTAATAATCTAATTATAATAATGTAATGACTATGTCAAAAAACAAAACTAAACTAAATGGATTTTTTTTTTCTGAAACGTTGTTTTTAACTGTAAAGAATGCAACAGAGATACATATAGAGAGATATATAGTGGGCGAGTGAGATAGCATGATATCGACCGAAATAAAAAATGCTTTCACGTATTTCAATGTACAATACACAAAAGCTAAATCTAGCATCAAAAACGAGAATTTAATTCTAACGACACCAAAAATATCAATAATATCCTTTGACAGCTAAAAATCAGATCCAGGACGCGATGCTCGTCAACGATGTACATAAGAAATATTGGCGTCTCTTCGGTAAATCCTGTAACGCGATTAAGGGAGTCAGCTTTTCCGTTAAAAAAGGTAAAATATTATTTTCAACTAGAAAAAACTTATTTTTTTAATAAATGATAATTTAATATAATTAATATGTTACATTTCTCTTGTATGTTGTGATCGACGACGCCTACACCTACTTCACGTATCTACTTTGTACATTATACAATATCGCGAGCAGTTTTTTTTTTATAGTAAAGGTAGGACGAGCATGTGGGCCATCTGACGGTAAGAGGTAAACAACGCCCATAGATATTGCCATTGTAAGAAATGTTAATCGCTTAAATCGCCAATGCGCCACCAACCTTGGGAACTAAGGTGTTATGTCCGTTCTGGCTCACTCATCTTTCAAACCGGAACACAACAATAGCAAGTACTGCTGTTTTGCTTTTTCGGTTTGTGTCAATTTAGTTGTTGTATTTATGTATGCAATTAAATTTCACTCGATAGATTAATTATCCATTGCGGCTTTTGCTGAACGTAATAAATATAGTCTATTTGGTTAGCAAGCAATGTAAACAAACGCAGTTGATGCCGACGCATCTACACAGATGATTTTGTAATCATTCAAAATGTTCAAAATATATAACAAATAAAAGACAGAGGTAATGGATTACGTCATAATTGGTTATCAGTAGTTGAGTCCAAAAAAAAAAAAACTTTAGAAACAACGTATTATTGACACATAAATATAATAAATTAGGTGCTGTAATGTCGTCTGTAATAAATTTAAGGTGAATGTTTCGGCCTGTTGGGCGTCAACGGTGCTGGTAAATCAAGTATGTTCAAGATGTTGACCGGTATCGAATATCCCACACGTGGATCGATATTTGCTAATGGTCACTTTATGACACCATTTTCTACTAAGGTATGTGAAAAATTCAATTCTCAATTAATACAAATGTAGTAAATTATGCTTGTATGATATACATTATTATACAATATTTTTACGAATGTGATTATAATTATTTATATTCTACTTATATTATGATATATGGTATTTTAATTAAAACAAATTGTCGCGGTTCTACAAAGCCACAAAGGTTTCCAGTGAAAATCAGTTTTGGGTTCTCAAATCCTTCGTAAAAGCTGAATGGTATACCTGTTCGGTACAGATCAAGGTAGATGACACTATAACAATTTCAATTCAATTTATTTGCTTTAAACATATAATATTACATGTTTAGTCACTATATTTAAAACATGCAATTATTTTAAATTGAAATTATAAATTAAAATTATTTTAACTTAATTACAAGGCATTACATTATATTATAATATAATTATGACATTTAAATAATACTTATAAAATTGATAAATAAATGTCAAATATTATTATGGAATATAAATATGTTTTTATATCATTATGAATGTACGTTTTTATGTAATAAATTGTGATTTAAATGTTTTTAATTACTTATTCGAAGCTGACGGGCTCACGGGTTTTTATATCTCCAGTATTTCCAATCGCTCGGCTACTGTCCGCAATTCGCTGGTCTCGACGATTTCCTCACGGGCTATGAAAATTTGAAGCTACTCTTAACATTGCGAGGACTAGAGCCAGCTGATGCTGAAAGTGAAGCCAAGGCTTGGATCGAAATCGTCGGTGAGTATATACTATTATATTATATCACTAATTATGAACATTAATTTGATATCCGGCTACTAGGACCAAGAATATTTCGTGGAGGGTAACACAATGAACAGAATATTATTTATCTTTTTTTTTTCAAATATTTGTAATCGTAGTGGACATATTAAGTAATTTTATAAATCATTCTAGGTAATCAATATATCAATTATCGCCGTTATAATTTTAAATACAACTGTTGACTAATGATTTTTTAAATCGATAACGAAAATTAATTACCTTTATGTTTTTATTTAAACTATACTAGCGCCTCCTACTCCAAAACGTCTCCACGGTTCTGTAAACGTATAAGTGAGTTTGTTTGCTACGCTCTCCCGTTTCAACTACTCGACCGATCGTTACAAAATTTTGTACTCACATCGTCGGACCGACACTGAGGGACAGAAAAGGATACAGGGGACCTCACGCACGAGCTAGTACTATCTAAAAGTATGATATTTATTTATCCGCCCGCTCGGGGGCAAACCGAGGACATAAATATGACATCGCGATCGTCGTCGCGTCGCCAGGTCTCGAGAGGCACGGCCACCGGCGCGTGGCGGGCTACTCGGGCGGCTGCGCGCGGCGGCTGGGCGCGGCGGCGGCGCTGTGCGGCGGCGGCGGCGCGGCGCTGCTGGACGAGCCCACGGCCGGCGTGGACGTGGCCGCGCGCCGCCGCGTGTGGGCCGCCGTGCGCCGCGCGCAGCCCGCGCGCGCGCTGCTCGTGTCCTCGCACAGGTGCGCCGCGCCCGCCTCGTCGCCGAGGACGAGCGCTACACGCCGCGTCCTCTGTGCCTTTCAGTCTTTACTAACTCGAAAACTCAAACGCGCCCCCCAGCATGGACGAGATGGAGGCGCTGTGCGGGCGGCTGGGCATCCTGTCGCGCGGGCGGCTGCGCGCGCTGGGCGGCGCGGCGGCGCTGCGCGCGGCGCACGCGGCGGGCCACGCCGTGCTGCTCAGGCTGCGCGCGCGCGCCGCGCGGGCGGACGGCACGTGCTCTGCTCTCGCTCCTTGTCTCCCTCGCGGTCGCGCTCTCGCGTCGTGCCGATCTGATCGAACACCTAATTTCGTTGTTTACATTTTCTCCCTGCCGCTCTTGTCTGTCTAGCATTAAATGGTAGCTGTAAACGCTCATTTTTTTCATTCCAGTGACCGACGGTTCCAAATCTGAACTGAGTCGTTTGAAAGCGGCTCTTCAGCAGCAATTCAACTGCACGCTCCGAGACGAACACAAGGTGAGCTTAGAATTATGAGCAAAATTTCTAACATACATGATTAACCCCTCAGTGTTTGTGCGACTTCCAACAGTAATCCACTGCTAAAAAAATTAAAAAGACTTGACACCGACGTAACAGTATGCCGTAGCGAAATTTTGCTCTTTTTTTAAACAATTTGTATTTTTGTCAACTCTTCTCCTTGACCATTCATAATATCGTGACGATATAAACGCTACTTAGAAATTAAGTCAATTTAATAAAAGTGACCACTTCTCTTCTGTTTGCCGTTATTTTCACTCGATTTCTTATTAGAAAAATCCATCGCGCTCAATTTTATTCGTTTTAGATCAAATTTACGTATATAATTCGTTCAAAAAGCTATATATTTCTATTTCTCAAACTAATACTTCCGTTAATCGATATATGATTGAGTTCTCTGATAGCGATCGAAACTTTCAGACGATGCTGCACTACCACATCAATGATACGATGAGATACAGCGAGCTTTTCACGCAATTGGAAAACCTCAAGGAGAAATTTTCTCTCTTAGAGGATTACTCCGTAACTGAGACGACTTTGGAGGAAGTGTTCCTCTCGTTCGCCAAAGAGGAAGTGCAGGACGAACCGACTCCTGTTTAAACGAGATACGTGGCACATTTTGTTTTATTTATAGGCACATTGTTAGAAAATAAAATGTAAAATGAAAGCTATGTAAATCCTAAGAACAAGTCCTTTAAATGAAATTTGAAGATTTGCAAGTTGTGTTCTGTCAATTGAACATTTTATACAATAACGGTATATATACGGTGCTTATAATTAATTCTACCAAATTTTTCATCAATATCAATGCCTTAATCGCTATGAAATAGACTAGATTAAGATATCGCATATATATGCGAATAATTTTAATAACTTGGTCAAAATGAAGTGCTTAAAATACTGTATAAATTCAAATTATATTATTACAAAAAAATTATCACGTTTATAAACTCATTTTTGACGAATTCAACTATTTTAGTTTTTAGAAGCGATTTTTAATTATTTCATTTTTTTTTTTGTTTGATTGTGAAGTATTTTTTTTTTAGTTGGGGGAGGGAAATTGTGTTTATTTTAGTAACGTAAACAGTTACCTCAATACTATGTCATCCTATAAGATGTCCTAACGTCTTTGATAGGTAAATATAAGTCATACTCTGTATGCATTACTGATATATTAAATATACAGTATTGTTAAGTCATTCCGAGACGCAACATGCGATTTAAATTTGAACAAACAGAATAACGCACTTATTTTTTTATATATATTGCACTATTTATTTGTGTATTCAAGCTTATGAGCTACTAGTGTTAAGAAAATACAGAATGTTCGGCTCTTTGGATATTGATTCAATTATTATTTTTTGTTTACACTTACAATGTCAGTTTTAGCATTTTTCATTCGTAATTCCAATCCATCGATTCAAATTTTGAACAATATACGTCCCTAAAGTTGAAAATATTAATTTATTACATATTTCTCGTTATATAAATAACAGTTAATTGTATATTTTCATAGATTTGTTTATTTGAAAACAGATTCGCGCTGCATATTGAAAATAACTCGCACTGAAACGCCTTTTATGAGCCTTTAATATAAAACATTAATAAAATGTACGGTAGCAACGTTTATAAAGTTTATTATGTAGCTTGTAATATTATCGTGTCAGTGTTGCTGTGATATGTAAGTATTAAATATAATTAAAGTACGTCACGTAAGTTTGCCGCTCTGAAGTAGGCAGTAGTTGCTTGCGATGTAGTCAACATTACGACCGTAATAAGTTGGTGATGATCCACGCGCCTCAGCCACGCGTTTGTTACAAGGCTGTTGCTGCGTGATCATTCTGCACGCTCCTAGAGCGGCAAAGTTACATTACGTAAACTGTGTCGCAGAGTTATTATTAAAATCCAGATAAAATAATTGCGAAGAATTGAATCCATCGCCTTTATTTCATACGATATATTTTATACAATATAGTTAGAAGTCTGGGTTTGAATAATTATGTAAGTCGTAATATATATTTTTGTGAAGAATTGCGTTTATTCAAGAACGAAACCTTGATAATTGTGAGAGATATTAAAAATAAAATCTTATCTAATTACAAAATTTAAGCTAAATCGTTAGATTCATTTACAAGATACATATAATAAATATATACGAGTCGTAAATAAGAATTGCTCATATAATATGATAAGATAAGATGTTCAAGATAAGTGGACGTAATCAAATCCTGCTTCCCCCTTCCATCTTAAGTCCACGCGAGCTGGTTCTCGATGTCACCGCCTAACTGTGATCAATTCCATCGCGAACAAAGAAATTTGGCAAATCCTTTCTTTGTCGCACTTCCAAAAAATGGAATTTCTTACCAGCTTACGTGTTCCCCTCCTCTTACAACCCGGCTTCCTTCAAACGAGGCGTGAAGAGGCATCTTGCGGGCCGGCAAGGCGAAGGCGGCTAGTGCAGAACGTTTTTCCCGTCTGTACTGGCCGTCGTCGCGTTTGGACTCTACTACCACTTACCATCAGGTGGAGTAGAGTCATTTGCCCTCCCGGCGAATATAAAAAAAAAAAAAATCAGTGAGTAATATGTACATGCTGTATATTTCAAACCGGCCTCTGATTGGTCCACTTTTATTGTCACTTTTGACATACGACGTAATTCTCACAAGTAGCTCTCAAATCGTTCGATGCAATCACTCAAGTTATCTCAATGCTTGAAGAACTCGCGACTTCTATTGATACTTGAACTAAAATAATTTATTTTTATATTATTATAAATTTGTAGAGTAAAATACAGATTAAACTAAAATTCATCAGTGATATTGCATGAAATTGGGACAAAATTATTCGATAATAACCTTTTTTTTATCGTTGGATAAATGCGTTACGCGTATCCCCCACGGGAACAGTGGGGGGGGGGTATGTGGGGTTCGCCGGTGTCCAAGGCGCCGAGTGCACCCCGACCATCGGAATACCAAACTAATACTAAAAAACCAGCTGTACCATTTCCGTCTTAACGAGGAGCGCCACGGGATTGCTTTCGCATACTACCGTGACGCTCTGACATTTGATAATAACCCTGCGATATATATAAAACGGCTTCTTCATTTACCTTGTTATAGTTAAGTTATCAGCATCATACTACTCACACATTGACACAATATTCACTTTTATTTGTATTATTTACACATAGGTATTTTAATAGGTAAGTATCAACTACAAACAAGCTTATAAATGTTTTCAAAACTTATAAAAAGTAAGGTACCGTCTTCTACCACTACCTGGTAAGAAATAGATTGACTACCACACACTATCAGTACCAGATATGTATGAGTATAATTTTTTTTTTAATAAAATGTATACAATGAACGTTGAAACCTAAACAATATTTTTACTTCTGTAATAATTGTAAATTCCTAACTAACTTGATTATATTTAACTATTAGATACTATAAAATTATTTTCAATTTATAATTAAATCCTATCAAAAACATTCATTATTAATTTATTTAAGTTGTATCATTATGACAAAACATTATTATGTACCTTATCAATATAATCTATTGATTAAGCTGGTTTTTTTTAATTATATTAAGTATAACCAAAAAGAAAGATTAAGTAAGTCACATATAGACAGAGGCTTAAAATTAATTCGTAATGTTTACTTAAGACTTTCTTATGTAAAACAAACTATATATAACATAATATATCATATAATTATAGTCTCATTCATATGATATTGTATTATGATTTATGATATTATTTACTATACCTACCTAGTATTATTTATTTACCGTCTGAATAATTTTATGTTAAAATATTACTAAGACTTTTTTTTCCATTGTTTAATAATATTAAAACAATTATATGCAATTAATTAAGATCTGATATTGCCTAAGTTTGATTTTAGCACATATAACCTTTTAGTTTATTTACTTATTGCAATGTTAAATGCAAATTAAGAATTTTGGAATGACGTTTTTTATTGTACCTACATTTCCATTAGCAACATATGGCCTTAAGATCTCAATTCATTTCATAATTATTTTCTGTATAAAATCTTGTCATAAATTTAAAAAACCTTAACAAGTAAAGAAAAGACTGCTATATTTATTGACAATAGGTAAATGATCCATTATT
This sequence comes from Nymphalis io, assembly GCF_905147045.1. Lineage (NCBI taxonomy): Eukaryota > Metazoa > Arthropoda > Insecta > Lepidoptera > Nymphalidae > Nymphalis > Nymphalis io. The sequence continues at coordinate 10,428,617 of NC_065904.1, forward strand.
CATTCAATGTTCATTATTCAATGTATTGATAAAAGATTGATAATAAACGAATTTGTCAACTTTGATAATTTAGTTTAATATAAAATTATTGATAAATTTTTAGTACTTATTTTTCGATTGCAAACATTGTGATTTAAATTATAGTGTTATTATAAGACTGTAATCACTGCTTAACAGTTTGTAATAAATTATCAAATTATTTTGTTACTTTTTTTATATGCAACCCTTCCTTATTGAATTTATTTATTTTTATGATGTTTTATTTTTGTTGATTTTAGTCTTTAAAAGTTATTATTCTCAAGTTTGTATAAAAACGTTAAAACCATACAAGTTACCACCCATGCAATAGTTTTAATGTTAAAAAATCATTAATAAAAATATTAACTGATACATAAATAAAATGGTAAATGAAAAAAAAAATGAAATACTTCATTAAAATACAAGTACATATCAAGTATACAAGTACATATATCTTCTTCGTATTATTTTTAATTAAAAATTAGAGTATGATTCTTTATCCAATCTACATTCTTGAGCCTTGACACAGCATCAACATCAGACAATATTAAAGGATAGCCAGTATCACAATGTTTTGGATTTCTATTATATTGACATATAAAGTACATAGGTTATCATTAAAGAAAAAGTTTAAGAACATTTTAAGTAAGACTGAAAATGTAATATTATCTATATAAATAATTATACATATACATGAATAAAGAAAAGCCTTTTCCTCTTTGTTTGTTTCTTCTTGTTATACACAAAATCTACAAATCCAATTTATTAAGTCTTATTATAATGTCAACATGCTTGTCGGTAAAATTGTCAGTGTAGACTCTTTCCAACTGAAGCTGACAATACTATAACAAGATTTTTTAAATAGTTACTACAGAAAGAGTAAACAATATGCTTTGCTTACTTGTCGCTCAGTAGAAATTGTTTCAAACTCAAAACATCATATTATTTAACTTTTGCAATACGGGAAGTACAGCACTTTACGAGATATTACAAGAATTAGAAAAATATGCAGATGCTGTAATATAAAAATATACATGTGTATAAAGAGTAATATCTCAATAAAAAAAAACCTGTCTCAAGTTGTGACAAACAATAAAATAACAGAATAAAACACATGAATAATGGTTGTTTCCACTTTGGTCTTTATTTACATATACACAATTGCAAGCTTAGTTTCTACTTCATAATTAAATAAATATTACCAGCAAAATCATCATTTTATATTTCTTTTAAACACTGACAAACTTATACATTAATGATCTGTAAATGCAATTTTAATTTATGTAAATATTTATACAATTAAATGCTAAAAAGGAAACTTTACAATTATTAAGTATATACTGTATAAAAAATTATACTGATGTATATTTTATCTGATTCTGATAAACAAATATCTGACCTTTAAAAATATTTTAATTGCAATCTATGGCACGTTTAAATGAAAATGTTATAACTTAGTAACAGGTAAATATAGTTTTGAATGACCTCTGTTTGTTAAAAAAAATATGTTATTATTGTGAAGGTCTTACAATACACGATAGAACCTTCAAACCCATTGCTGTTGTTTCATTGATTGTATTGATATACTACTTTTCACAATTGTCTACTATGTACATCTAAAACGCAATATTGCAGTTATTAAAGATAATTACAGGAAACATTGATACCAAATGACCTTTTGATGCAGTTGTTTGCTTAGAAGTGTCTAGTGCCTGTTCTTATTTTTTCTTAGCAGAATACAAGAATTATAAATGCGTGATTGGCCTACTTATGTGTTTAACAATTTAATTAGCTGTTTGCTTTTGACAAGTTATTGTAAAGATTTTTAACATCTTTAAACACTTCTTCTGGTGCCGCTTCAGCATTAATCCTACGTACAAGCCCTTGTTTATCGTAATGATTAATTATAGGCATAGTGTCATTGATATAAGTATTGAACCTTTTCTTAAGGCTTTCCAAGTTATCGTCCGAGCGCCCACTGCCAGCTGCCCCTCGTTTTAAGCAACGATCTGTACAGATATCTCGAGAACATTCAAAGAACAATACAAACAATAATTTCGTTTTATCAGACATGACGCGTTCCCAGCCTTCTAAGTTATCTTTATTGCGAGGAAACCCATCGATCAAAAACCGTGTCTGTCCAGACTTTTGAATAGCTTTATGTATTAACGAACATGTAACTTCGACAGGAACGATTTCCCCATTCCGAATCTTTTCCTCGATCATTTCGCCATACTCAGAGCCTGGTCTTTGACGCTCCTCACGCAATAAATCCCCTGCAGAAAGGTGTACGAATCCAAATTCCTTAGAAATAAGAGAGCACTGTGTTCCTTTACCGGCACCGGGAGCACCGAGTACGAATACCACTTCAGGCAACATTTTAGCAATATAACTGGAAAACCGACGGATACACCTATCCCACATGAAACAGGGAAGCTAAATGAATTTAATTTAAATAGTTTTAAAAAACATGCGCACAATTGCGACCTTGAGTATTTCGATTTTGACGAATGTACGACACAACACAACTAGTGATGAACGAATTATTTTTGCGAGTAAACTATCGTCGAGCTTAGTCGAGTGATTATATCGTTATCGATGTAATTTTTTTAGTGTATTAAAACGTGTGTAATATATATTTAGAATTGTATAATTTATATATTTTATTGATATTTGTGCGGATGCAATGTTTTACTTAAACATATTTATCTATATACAAAACGATTATTTTTGATTTATTCATTTGTAGCGAATACTTTCAGTAGTGATTACAATATAACCGATATGCCTCAGATGTTGAAACTGTTATCAATATACAAAAAAGCTGTCCGGTCTATTTTTTTATAATGGAGATCCAATTCGGAATATTTTTACCAAATACGTGACTTTATTAGTGTTGGAAAAATGACCTCCGAATCAGAAACTCGAGCCTAGAGTAGAGTCAAAGCTAGAGATCTAAGAGACACCTATCCTCTTAGATGTTATCAATTAATACTTCCGGTCCTACATATACGGCTAGTTCGGGTACATCTTGATGATTATTTATAAGTATAGATTAAAACTTCTGTTTAACAATTTAATTAGTAATTTCATAATCAAATAAATAGTTGATTCATATTTGTTTATACTTGGAACATTTTATTAAATATTATTCTATTTATTAATGGCGCCTTCTGCTTGTCAGCTTCCGGTGCAATTAATAAATAGTGCTTATTATTTATTTATATTTTCTCAAATTATGTCGATTAATCAATGCTATAATAATTTTGTTTTATTATGTATAATGTAAGGATTAAGCTACTAGAATCTTATTTTACTGATCTGGCTAGGTTGTCTGCTGCTGCTGTATTATTAAATAATATTTGTCCGTAAATAATCATTAAAATAATTAAGATAAACAATGTTTAATATTATCTTTTAAGTTTGTAAATTTAGTATTAAATTAGGTCAAGATGTTTTTGTATAAATACCGCCAGTTTAAATATATCGGGCATTGGTATTGTAACCGTTGTAACGAGCATTACAAGTGTTTTCTTATATAACGTATCGTCATTTTCGCCGCCACCCTGGTAATCCACCTTCTATATAGATTAAATCTTATCGAACTGGATTTGGTTATGTTATTTAAGAAAAATTAATTTAAAGTTCCTACACATCTCATATACTACCTCTAAACTAACTGTAAAAAAACAACAATAGTTAGTATTATTGTGTTCTAGTTTAATGGACAAGAGAATGGGTAGCGAGGGATGTGTATGTTAAAAACCAATAGAATCATTAATTTACCTAGCCCTGCGTCTAGTGGAAACGGCTTTGCAAAAGAATGGAAATACGGTCACTACGGATGTGTGCTAGGGACAAGCGAAAAAATAGCAGTCACTATACGGTGTTTGTCAGAGGTACATGCGTAGTGTGTGAAACGAGCCCACACATCCTCGCGCCGTTACACAACGTCGCTATGAATCCTCGCACCACTCAGCGGCCTAGCACATATCCGGTGGAAACATTTACACCGTTTCAGTTTCGTTACACATCCTCGCACATCTTTGGTGGAAACGCAGTCTAAATATCAAGCACAAAGGACACCTTATGCCCTGTGCAATTGGTTATTCTCTTTTTGATAATTGCCTTAAAACGTGTGTAAGTGTTCCGAAATGCATAAAAATTAAGTTTAGATTGCGCAATTAAAAAAAAATGTAACCTTACATACAATATAATTCCGTAAATGTAGCCGTTTTTTAAACAGGATAATTGTAATAAGCAAAATAATCGTTTTATCATTATCTACTCAAATATCAATAAAATATATAAATTAAATAATCCTAAATACCTATATATTTTGAAAAGCGAATACCTTTAATTTGGCTATGGTACATAAATATATATATATATACAAGTATTATTACAATAAATATTATGCATTTTAAAAAAAAACTTTAAATTTTTTAACTTTTTTATTAACATTTAAATCATTTGTATTAAACAACTGCTTGTGATCACAGACACTAGTATTTGAAACGCCAGGAAATGATAAAAAGAATGTTAAAATATACGCAAATAAAAAAATTACGGCTCATAGTTGTTTAATTGGTAACAATCGCAAAACAAATATTTTTGTTTGCAGCCCGCGACACCCCGACTAACGTGTAGCCCCTATACAAAAATGATTGGGTATGGCTACCATAAGTTTCTCCCTCTCTTTTATTAAAAAATACAATTTTTCCCAATCTGATAAATATTGCTTTTAGTCTTCTTCAATACCTACACTTGATAAATTTAATACATTAGCAAAAATCGATACCAATAATAAAGTATTGGTGACCACTTACCACTAAATTGCCCATTTAGCCGTCCTACCGATTTTATAAAAATAATGATAAATTGAAAGTTCAAAGTTTGATAAGACTACTGAGGTCTACAGCTTTTGTTTTTCTAATACCTATTTATCAAAGATATTTTAGCTGTAATATTGAAAAGTTTACTTCAATTGTACAGTCAGTTTAAAAAAAAATTAGTAGCTAAACTTTTTAAGAGAATATTTATTTAAAAATAAAACAATCGTATATCGTATTATCTTTATTTTCAAGAAACTTTTATTAATAAAATAAAGGAATTTCTTTGAATAAATCATTTTTCACTAAGAACTGCATATACCTGTAAAGTAAAATTAAAAAATAATATAGTATTCATATTTGGTAACAATGTCGAAACGTTTCTACTATTTGTTATCAGAGTAAATAAAAAAGTTGACCTCAAAGAAATTCAGAACAGGTCTGTGATAAGATCATCATTTAAAGTTTATTTAAATTACTTAATTAAAATGTTTATCGCAATTTTTAAATTTAAACATGTAATCGTCGTACCTGATATCGCAATTTTCATTGATGTTAAGTGAACCGGTGATGTATAACTGAAAAATAATTTACTTTATAATATTGTTTAAGGCTTATATACTATTACTGTCTTATATTAGTAATCAGCCCTGTTGAGCTTGTAAAACCGTCACATTAGCATCTAGTACAGGTTTCTATCATCATTGTTATTTTATTAACGAATTTAAAATTCGTATAATCAGCATAAATCTTTTTGTTCTGGTCATAATAGCACATGTGAAGTGGCACTTCACTTCATTGTGTAAGAATATGAGCTTAAACTGGCAAAGTTTACAAATAACCGTTTAATCGATCCAATATTCTATAACAGCTCTAACATCAGATCAACATGAGTTATACACACAACAGGAAATATTTAAGAAGTGAAAAAAAACAGTCTTCAAATTTCAACTTACATATTACGATAGGCGGCTTGTGCAAATCACGATGGCTACTGTAAAATAAAAAAGGTACCGTTCATTTTGATTTTTTATTGTAATATTTTATAATTTTCAAATATGAATTCAGGCCTGTTGAGCTTGTAAACCAGCAGAGTAAGTATGGTACGGTTTTATCATCATTATATTTATTCAGTTAAATAGGTAACTATATCACCTGTAAGCAACTGATATTACACACTAGGTCAATATGTGTTATAAAATAGAAATTTTTGTATGAACAATAGGAGTTTCCAAAATAAAATGTAAAAGGTTTGATGCAATAAAAGCATTTACTACTTTATATTGCGATTTTCACGCCCTATATTTGATTAAACTTAAATATTAGATGTTATAGAAAAGATTTACCTTCCAAAGAATAATCCAAGCAGTTGCTTTACCTGCAATTATAAAAAAAAAAGTTTTAAGCATAATTTTTACTTAAAACAATAATTGCTCTTAGTAAACTATTATATATTCAGAATTTAGTAAATATTTTGTCCTCAATTTATATCAGAACAGGTCTGTGATAAACTCATCATTAAAAGTGAAATTATTTTTATGACTTTCATAAACAAATAATTTGTCTATGTTGTAATTATTAAACATTATAATTTAAATGCTATTCTCAGAATTAATAATAATAATGAAAGTTTAGAATTTAAGAATTCTTACCTCAAAAAATAAATGAAATTACCTGCAACCAAAAACACATTACTAGATAATTAATGTATGGAAAGAAAAGTACAGCTATGCAAAACAAGAGCTAGTTTAAATACAGTAAAAACTCACCATATATATAAAAATAACCGTCCTATTTATACAAAATAAAAACTACATCTTTTATAATAGAAAAATTATAATTTAAAAATTAATTACAGTATAATTAAAGAATCCAGGTTCCCGACTACATCAATGATAACAAGTCGTTAGTGCCGGGATTATAATATATTTTATCATATGATACAGCCAAGTATCACAAATGGTACGATATTAACAATGCGTCTCATTGATTAATTATTTTATTGAAATTTCTTCAGCTTATGCTTTTAACAAAACTCATTGAGGCGAAAACAAGTTCGATGATGGTTAACCAAAATGATGATCAGATATTGCGTGAGGCGCGCTTATTAATGTTACATATATTACAGTATTGATTGCATTAGCTACGGCGTTTACAATTTGTCCAAGTATTGAGTTAGATCTGGGAGACCTTCCTTGAGTCCTTTCCTTTTTCTCGTTTCCTGGAAAGTAAAAAAAAAATAGTTTATTCTCGAGTTGTAGCGGAGCAAGCAAAGAATTACGAAAGAACGATATTCGATTAGATTTAAAAATTGAAATATTTTATAAGTTTTACGGATTAGTTATAGATAAAATAAATGTATCGCGTGTGCCATGGCATGCAGTCCCGGGACATAAGGATAGCGGTCCTGTGCAGCGCGAGGCGAGCGAGTCGATCTGCTTCCGCACGCGCCGCCGTCGTCACCGCGCGCGGGCCGCGGGGCGACGCGCGCGCTACGACGTGGCACGGGGTGCGGAAGCGAATAGTGTTTACATGCGTAATATTGTATTAATATTGGCTTTCTTTTAGTTAAATATTAATATTATTTTTATATTTAATAAATATGTAAACATTTAAAAAACCTATTACTAGTCTATTCACCTGGACTACAACGTAGGGCTTGGAGCCCGGCTCGCATGGGTCACCTGGCAGGATCTGCCAGTGGTCGAACACGCACTGAGGGAAAGCTTGGCCTCCGGTATTGGAACGTAAGTCAGCGGTGAAGCCGAAGGATTCATTGACAGGCAGGTAAGCTTTCACAACAAACATGGGTGTGCCGGCTACTTGCGACTCTTCGAATACGTGCCCACGCCGTCTGTTGAGTACACCGTAGATACCTCCCACAGCTACTTCAGGACACTGCATATAAAAATTCAATGTATCAATATGATAAGCAACAAATAGTTTTTAAAAATTAACCATCTCTATATTTAATATTACTTGCATGATTTAAATATGCAATTGGAACAATATAAATCCTTAGATATTAAAAGATATTTAGCAATCATGATAATGAAATAGTTTCATATAGCACAAGCTATAAAAATATTTTATAGCTATGGGTGGCCTTTGTTGTTGAGCCTGTCTGAATTTTTCCTTTAAATGGATTTGCCAATTACAGGTAGTGTTAAAATTTCGTAAATAATGTTAGTTCGCGTATTCAGGTAAGGCATGAAATTTGTAGGTCGAAACCCTAAACTGAAAAAAATGAACTGTTGTTCTGCCACGTCTCGGAATAGCAGTTAGGCGAAAATGCCAGCCTGCTTAGGATAGCACGTGGGGTGACGGTACATGCATTAAATATATTATATTGAATAAAGTACCAATGATATGTTTAATCATAGCCTAGCGAGAAAGTTCTAATCACTGTCAAATAAAAAATTACTGTTTACAGTGAATTAAGATATAACGAAATTTGCAGTTACCTGAATTTCACACAAGTAGACAGGTTCCATAAGCCTGGGCGCCGCGGTCAGCAGACACGCATACAGACATCTTCTCGTCGTTGGAATGATCTGACCACCACCTCTGCATAAATAATGTCATAAATTAGATATGACTAAATGTACATACATATACATATTTTCTTTGTTATTTCCAACGAACCTGTGGATAGCGTCCGTGTGCAGTGTTACATCATAGATGTTAAACCGTACTCCTCTCAAATTCTCCTCAGCCATTACTCCTTCCTTGGCGGCCCATTGGAAACCGGCGACAACGGAATCCTTGATTTCGTTGAGGTACTGTACTCCCTTTGCGCAATCTACCAGGATGTTGGGGCCAGTACCCTCGGGACCGAAGCACCAGATCTTACGGGCTTCAGTTACATCGTACTCGTACTTCTCGCCGAGATAACGTGCACGGGTCTTGAAGTCATCACGTGGGTTTACTTTGCCCTGAATTAAGTGAATATATTCTTAGTGCGAGTATAGTTAAAATGGCATCAGCGTGCGCTACAACGCACGTATACGGAAGATATTTGAATGAAAATAAAATAAAGCACTTATTTGCAAACTACAGTTAACTAAAAAACAAATCGAATATACTATTTTTCTTCCATCATTAACAATGTATGTATTTACAAATTGGACGAAACTATCTATATCTAATATATAAAATAAATATCAGTATCTAAAAAGAATTTACGTCATCAATGTCCTCAGGAAGACCGTCAGGCATGGGGGTGGCTTTCATGAAAAGACGATTGTGCTTGTTGGGAGACTTCGACAAACACATTTGGTTGGATTCCTCACTAACTGTTTCACGGTAAGACACAACAGGGTCAGACTTCTTGATAGGAATGCATGCATGGTCTTCTTCCAAATCCTATGGATAAAACACAATTGGTAAATTAGTATATTGTATTTCAATTAATAGTCAGACTAAAAAAGAATTTTATAAAAACTATACAATAAATAGAACATAATACATAATTATTCAGTCATAGCTTATATATTCGATAAATTATGTATTAAAATGCTTTAACAACCTTGAGACAGATCTCAAGATGCAATTCTCCAGCGCCGGCAACAATGTGCTCGCCAGATTCTTCGTTAATACACTGCACCATAGGGTCGGACTTAGCGAGACGCTTAAGACCTTCCACAAGCTTAGGTAAGTCAGCTGGGTTCTTGGGCTCAACAGCTACACGTACGACGGGCGACACACTGAACTTCATGACCTGACAATGATTATATTATTAGAATTATATATATATATGCTTAAAGTGAAATCTACAAAACATTTATAGTTATATAAAATCTTAATCATTTCATTTTCAATTATTTTAAATAATGAATTGTTAATGTTTAAAATCTTCATTCATACCTTCATGTTGTGTGCATTCTTAAAAGTGGTGATGGTACCAGTCTTAACAAGGAACTGGTCAACACCAACTAAACCACAGATGTTACCGGAGGGCACATCCTCAATGGCCTCCACATAACGACCCATCATGAGGATTGTTCGCTGGATAGTCTTCTCATACAGATCCTGGAGAAAGAACATAGCTTTAAATATATATATACCAATATTTTACCCAGATCTGTAACTGAATTATCTAGCAATAGTTAATACTATTTGTTAAGCATATTTGTATTTATAAAATAATAAAATGAATGTATCGCTTGTGCCATGACATGCAGTCCCGGGACATAAGGATAGCGGTCCTGTGCAGCGCGAAGCGAGCGAGTCGATCTGCTTCCGCACGCGCCGCCGTTGTCACCGCGCGCGGGCCGCGGGGCGACGCGCGCGCTACGACGTGGCACGGAGTGCGGAAGGGGAATATTTAAATATAAATCTATGTTAAATTAATACTACTGAACTATACCTCTCTTTTGCCAGGCTGGAAGTTTGGTCCCATGATGCGGGCCTTCTGTCCCGTGACGACCTTTCCGGAAAAGACACGACCAAAAGCGTAGAAACGTCCTTTGTCAGAAGTCGGCACCATTTTGCTGACGTACATCATGAGTGGGGCTTCAGGGTCACAAGTCTGTTATATATTTATTAATTAAATATATTATTTGTATAATTTTTAAATATACAGATACACATTTTTTAAAGCATTGATATTACATACCTTGATACCAATAGCAGCTTCGTCATCGTGGGGTCCTTCGTACAACATTTCCATACGGTACTTTTGGGCAACTACTGGTGATGGGAGATGGATGGCAATCATCTGAAGCAAGGCTTCTCCAGCAGGCAACCAAGTACGCATAACCACCTATGTAATAGTAAAAAAGATTAATAGCTGTTACTAGACTAAATCATGGTAGTGATCAACAATATTGAGAAAAAATAATTGTATCTTCCATTTATGGGGTTGCAAGTCACAAGACTTACAACCAATTCCGGAAAGAAAGTACTGTCAGTCCTCTTTGACACCCAGAAACTTATTAAAATAAGTAACTGGCAACACTTGGGACTTCATCACTTAATATTTTTTATCATCTCATGAATTTTAATATATTTGTTAAAAAGAAATTTAAAATGATGTTTCACCTTCAGCAAGGCCTTGCCATCCTTATCAGAATCTTCGTGCTTGAGGGTGACTCCGATCTTCTTAAGGAGACTGTCAATTTCCTCTTTGCGGAAGTTCATGATAGCACTGAACACCTTGTAAATAGGGTCCAGGACATACATGCAGAAAGAGCGCTTGTTCTCATTGTCCCTCTGTTTCGCCCACTTCTTGGTGTTAGCATTGAAGAAGTTTTCTCCCCATAGCCTAGTTATAATATATTTTTTTATGAATAAAAATAGCCAATAAACACTCCATAATATATTCTACATTTGTAATATAATTTGTATCCCAGTGAATACTATAAAACATTCACAACTAAATGTCTTAACTACTCTTGAGAAAATACTTTTCGTCCTTGTCTGCCACCGGTGTATAGAATATAAAACCTTTACCCAGTATCAATGGGACGTAATATATTTATCTTATAGACTTTCAATGAGATGATTCTTGTTTGGTTTCAACCTTTTTATTAAATAAGGCATCATAAATATCATACAAATAAAGAATAAATATTTATGTATTTATTTGGCTTTATAATTGTTTTACATATTTTTAAATTAGTCATGCACATTTGTAACAGCATTGTAGCAATATAATGAATATGTTATGTATGCGTTTGATATTTACATCAAAAATAGCAATTGGTGGTTAGGAAGCAAAAATATTGTTTCTTTTTCATTTTGATTGTTTTCTAAATATAATTATTAATTATTTTTACTTTATTATACTTGAATACTGTATTCATGTTTTGTATTAATATCCATAAAGTCTAACCTGTTCATGAGCTTGACAAGGTCGATCTTGAACTTGTCAGCGTACATTTCGGCGAACTGTTTCAGGGTGAACGCCCATCCATGAAGACCAGAACCGAAACCCACGGAACCCTTGCTGGGGTCGACGCGAACCTCACCTGACCAAGACGATTTTATTATTATAATTCATATTATTCAATGTTAATGTGAGTAAATCTTCAGTAATATTTACACATTACAGAAATACACTATAATATTAAAAAAAAGAAAAAACTGTATAGTGTCATCTAGTTGACCCCTTACAATTCATGTGTTGAATATTTAAATGCTTTTAGTTTATTTTTCATCAATACATAATGTATAGTACATAACTTATCAACCTACAAACTTATTCTGTTCAGGTCAACAACATGGATATATTTTCAATATTCAAATTATGCATAGAAATAAAAAAGAGTTGTAACATATCTCTTCCAGTTGTTTATTACAATAATAAATTGCAATTTTAACTTAAAGATTTTTTCTTTGTGTCCTTATTGACCCCAAAAGGATATTCAATAATCCACTGGCAACACTTAGGACTAAAAACTAGTTGCGAGAACAGTGAAGCAGACAACCAAACCATAGTCAATAGTGCAAATTTGTCAAAAATAATAAAAATAGGTATGATGTAAATTGGCATTATTATCAAACAGTTAAAGAACATTTTTAGCTTGCACATAAGTTAATATGAAAAATTGCATACAACTGTAATATTATGCATAAAAAAAAAAAATAATCCAAGGTTTGTTTACATTACTGGATAGTATAGTTGATAGTTATAAACAACATTTCAGTAATAAAACAAAATAAATGTTTGTTTTATAAAGTCAGACTAAGACACAATGTATATAAAAATTGTGAAATAAAAAAGTTAACTATCTTTCTGTAAAATATGGCAATAGGAATAGGATTAAAATATATCTTTCTTGTAGGTAGAAGTATTAAATAACACAATACAAGCTTAAAGTCGTATCTGACCCTCGTTCGAAGTTTTTAACTTATGCAAAATTTGTGTAACAGTGATATGAATGTAAGAAATTATTGTTATTCATATCAGCAATAAGTTATCAAATTTTAATCTTATAGTAATCTCAAGTAGATTACAACAATATGCAGGTGTGTGACCTTGACCAGAAACACTCTTAAACATGTGTGATGGAAGTCTGATCTGCTGTTATAAGTTGATTTAATACAGCAAGATAATAAACATGACCTATAGTCGCTGTATGATAATCAAGAAACATGATGAAAGTTAACACGCCCTTTGTATTTTGCTTCATGACTTGCAGATAAGCTGTGATAAAAAAATGCTAGGTAAAAATAATGATGATAAAAATGTAATAAAATTTTTAGTCATAAAAATTATAGTTCGTAAAAAACATCACATATTTATTACATTTCTTTTTTGCATTTTAGTATTTTTTTAAATATTGAGTTGATATTTAATAGATAGTAATTAAATGGAAATGAGCTTTAAACTAAATCTTACTATTAAAGTATGTATGAAATAAGCTTTGCTGACTATAATTTATTTCACCTGAAACATGACCGCTGGAGTCATGTTGCCTCCTGTTAATTGTTATACAACAAATAATAACATGCAAAATAAAACTTACCCATGGGACCACTGTCATCGGAGTATGTAGCAATGATGACGTTGACGTTTTCAACAATACGCTGGAAGGTCTGGTAAAGTTCTTCAGACTCTAATTGTAGCTCAAGCAGAGCACGGTCCATCTTGTTCATGAATAAAATTGGCTTGATGCGCTCAGCAATAGCTTGACGCAGCACCGTCTCGGTTTGTACACATACACCTATGACAAAAGTTTAGATGTGAATTTCCAATTAATTCAATTATTTTATGGAAAGTTATATTAGATATATAAAGAACTGACATCTGTTACTGTTAACTGTAAAAAAGCTTATAAACATTGTAATACAAGTAATAGTTTTCTTTGGTTATTAATTTATAATTTTTCTTACCCGATACACAATCCACCACAACAAGAGCTCCATCTGTGACACGGAGAGCAGCTGTTACTTCCGAGGAGAAGTCAACGTGCCCAGGTGAGTCAATAAGGTTGATCAAGAAACCCTTTTCACTCTTCTCACGCTGGTCAGGGTTTGTGATGAATACCAAGTCCTTCTCCTCCAACTCGAAGTACATGGAAATGGCACTGACAAAGAAGATTTGAAGATTGAGTAACTAATTTTTCTAACAATAGCTATATGTTTAAGTGCTTTGAAGGAACTCAGATGGCCGTTCTATGAATCTTCAAAGAAATTCAGTTTAAAATGGTAAGAACATTCATCATTGTAATAACACTTTCTCGTCTTTAATTTAATAAGGTCTCGTAAATAAATATTTAGTTCGGCACGTTGAGGTTAATGAACTTTAAGAGCACAGAATGAACTCAAGGATAATAAATTTGATATATTCTGCACCAACTGCATGTTCAAGTTCAGCCATATTGAAAGGTCGATATTGCACAAAAAAGGGTCATGAAAAACTCACGTGGATTTGATGGTAATACATCTGTCTTGCTCGTCTTTTCGGGTGTCTGTGAAACGCGTCTCACCGGCTCTCGCACCGGCGATGATACCGGCTTTGGAGACGAGAGAGTCCGTCAGTGTGGACTTGCCGTGGTCGACGTGGGCGATGACGGACATGTTGCGGATATTCCGCTTCTTGTCCATCATGCCTCTGATTTCGTCTACGGTAAAATTCACCTGGACAAACGGAATTATCACTTAACATCTTCGAAACAGTTGAAAAAGAGAAAAACAGATGGCAATTTGTCTTGTCATACGCACGTTTCATTTTGGCAATAAAGAATTAAATAAACTTATGAATCAACTACTAGTAACGTTTATTGCAGTTTAATATTATTTCACAACACTTCACAGCACCAGTATGAAAACGTCATCCGATCACAAAGAGGACTTAAAGAAAACTTAAGTTTTTATTACTTCGTAAACACGAAATTTGAAAAATATTAATGCAGAATTGTAGTAAACATACTATGAATCACTTTTCTGAACCCTAATATTGAATAAATTACTCACCATATTGGATGGTTTATGATTTTTCTTTCAATAAAATAGACCACCATACGCCAGCAATGGCGTACGCGTTAAAAAGGACCCTTTTTCAACTTCGTGGGCCGGATGTACCTGCCACCCGTCAGACGATTTTAAACCAAAGACAAACTACAAAATTGATTGCCAGTATTTTAGCCGTAACTTCAAAGAAATATTTTATTATTATTAATTTATTTTTAATTTAATCATTCGACTTACATGAAGCTGAAGCTACAAATATATTTTAAATAAAAGTTTCGTTTTAATAATGTTTTTTTCTTAGACTAATTGAAATGGTACTTGGTATCCTTAAATTTGTTTTGTTTCAGAAAGTGTTGACAAGTGTGATGAATTGAATAGTTAAAAGGTAAGATTAAATAATATTATATAGTTAAATTGTATTAACAATAGAGTAATATTACAATATATCTACGAAGAAATATAAATAATATGTAATCTATACATTATTAAAAAATAATTTCTATTTTTACATTTTTATTAATAATTACTTTTATTTATAAATTCAAGACGATTCAGGCATAAAGGCTTTAAAAGTAGCTGTATTTAGTTTTCCAGATTAACAAAATTGAAAAAACCTCTATTAGGATTTTATTTGTTTTATATCCATACAACAAAAAAGTCGTACTGTGTATGGACTCATTAAGTACATTGCCATTTAAATCGTCTTCTTTTTAGTTATGTACTAAATAGAATCGAGAAAATAATAAACATTATATTTTTGTCAGAATTTATTAAAATTATTCTATTAAGTACAACAAATATTTTATGAACTCCGTAATTTGTAAAATACTTTCCTATTATTTAAAACATTGAATAATAAAATATCGGTATAACGAAATTTACAAGTTGTGATATTTTTAAATTTAACATATAGAATAATAATGTACTGACGTAGTACATTATTATTCATTGCTTTAATATTGCTTTCCTTATGATCATGTCAAAATAAACGTGCAAAATTTAACAACCGAACTGAATAAATAAAATTAAATTTCAGTAATAACTAATAGTAATGATAATAATAATAACTCTTTTTATTATTAATATAATAAACGTTTAACACTAATTAATTTAATCTAAATATATACGGTGTTATTACTTGGTCATTTTAAAAATAAGTCAAATCTGTTTTAAATAATTAGTTAAATATAATTTCTACTGCCACTCAATAAGAGATGGCGCTGTAAAATGAAGCTGAATTTTATCTGAATTTTAAAATAAAACGCTTTGAATCTTTTATTGCTTATCAATAATTTTGAGGAAGATTTGCGAATAACACATCTGTGTTTGTTTTTTTTAAATTAGATTTTGTGATTTGTACAGAAAAGTTATTAATTTTTATTTGTTTGTTTAAGACAAATGCAAATAATTTTTACGAAAATAAATTTTAAAATATAGAAAAAACTATGCATTTTATATATTAACAATTAAATAAAAACATTATAACTTATATAAGCAAAACAATGTTAAGTTTCATCTTTGCAATAAACATAATCGAACGGGTTCAAAAACGAGCAACCGCCCGTTGCTGAAAAAAAAACGTGAATAACATGTGTCGAACGAAATTTTAACTATTAATATTGACCCGCAGTGAAATAAGTTTCGCCTTTGCCTAGCTGTGAGACATTCAGCTGATACTGTTATTTTTATATCCAGTCATATTAATATAATATATTTTATAGACAGTGCCTTTGTTTTTTTTAATATTTTTAAATCATTAATTTCGATAATAAATATTGTTATAATTAAAATTTTTTTTCCACATAATAATCTTTTCATACTTTTTAATAGTTCAACTTGGTGATAATTGTTTTTTAAATAATTAAACTATAAATTTTAATTAGGTAAATTAAAACTTTTTGTTTTAATAGCGACTGTCGTTATTTGTGCGGCCGCCAAGTTTTGGCGAAGCCGTCGGCCAATATCGTCGATTCTGAGAAACCTACACTACGACAGAATCGGATAGGTTTTGTTGGCAGCAGAACCTTGTCAACTTGACCCAATTCATTTCTTTGAATCAGTATAATATTTTTTTCCCTGAGTGTATCAGGATTTAGAATTTTTTAAATTACATTGCAACGAAAAGGAAAATTGTTCTACCAACATTTTACGTTGTTTATAAAAACCATTTTTCTTTAAATAAATTATTGAGAACTATTGCTCCTTATTGTGTGTATTTGCGTAATTGATTTAATATCTGTGAGTGACAAATA
Source organism: Nymphalis io (assembly GCF_905147045.1). Classification (NCBI taxonomy): domain Eukaryota; kingdom Metazoa; phylum Arthropoda; class Insecta; order Lepidoptera; family Nymphalidae; genus Nymphalis; species Nymphalis io. The sequence goes on from NC_065904.1 coordinate 10,445,637, forward strand.
TCTTTATATAATTTCATGTTTGGGTCTTTTATCTTGCTCGACAGATCAAATCGATGCTGGCTAACTGGCTGGTTAGGTTATTTTTTCTTTAATCTGTATTTGTAACAAGACATTATTTTACTTAATATATTTTCATTCAATATTTGAGATAATTAAGCTTTCTTAATGTAATCAATGTTATTCTTGTTATTTATCTCGATTTAGAAGTAGTATAATGAAAATATATTATATCATGTCCTATTATTAGATATGCAATATAGGAGGCTTGGCAAAAAGGTTGGTGAATCATGAATTACAAATTGATATTTACATTCAGAGTAAAACAGGTGATCGTCTACAGAATATTCTTATTTCACGCGTTGACGTCACTGAACTGTATTGAATGAATTTAGTAAAAAATAACTTTTATACATAATAATTATATCATTCGTTAAAAGTAATGTTGATGTTATAAGATATTAAATCGTTTTCGTTATTTAAGTCGTAGTAATAATTAAATATAATGATATGTACTCTTTTTATTGTATTTAATAATAAGTAATATCTTCTAACTATAGATATATTTGCACAGTAAGATATATTATCAGTTATTCTCCAAAATACGACGTTACCCATGGGTAAGATGTTTTACCCTTTGTATTACTTCGGCTCACGACCTTTTACACCGCAACACAGCAATACAAAAAACTGTTGTTTGGTAGAATAATTGTTGAGTGGGTGACCTGGAAGAAAATAAACCTAGACTTCATATAAAAAATATATCCTGCATTGAATTCATAAGAACTTAATTTAGGTCACGGCGGCAAATTTCAGGGACTCAACCACGAAATATTTTTTATACGCAGCGTTTTCAAATCAAAAATAAACTTTTCATTTATATTAGTATTCAAAGTTATGAAGATAAGATAAGATGAATAATTAATCAAGTTTTTTATTTCGCATTTAATCACGATTTTCTCTTAAACTACAGTCAATTTAATATACAGGTTTATAAAGAATTATACACTGAATATTCAAGAACTTTTCTATCCAAGTTTAAAAAGTGTTTTTAATCAAGGCTCGCACGCTTTTTTGGCACACGCGAATATTTTCGATGTGTCAAAACATTATGCAATTTTAAATGTAGGTAATTTCGATGTTTTTCTTCGTATTTCGTGTATATTTATTTCAAAAAATACATTTTTTTAGTCTCACAATTTCTTGGTCTCATTGCCTCCTACCCACTACGTTATGGCAGTTCCGACATTTACTTCAATGTTACTGACATTATTTACTGGTGGTAGGGCTTTGTGCAAGCTCGTCTGGGTAAGTACCACCCACTCATCAGATATTCTACCGCAAAACAGCGGTTCTTGGTATTGTTGTGTTCCGGTTTGAAGGGTGAGTGAGCGAGTGTATTTAGAGACACAAATAACATGACGTCTTAATTCCCAAGGTTGGTGGCGCATTGGCGATGTAAGGGATGGTTAACATTTCTTACAATGCCAATGTCTTTGGGCGTTGGTGATAACTTACCATCAGGTGGCCCATATGCTCGTCCGCGTACCTATCCCGTAAAAAATTAGGGTAATGAAATGAGTCTAAATAGTCTCGGGTTACTTTTTCTCTATGAGAACTTATCTTATATTTCCTTATACACTTAATACTTTGAACCATTAGAGACATTACAAGATATTTTTATAATCGTATGAGAAGTTAATAGAGCTCATCTCGGATCTTCACGTTTGAGATATGTTATAATATTTAGTTAGTGTTGGTTATGTTAGCAATTATTCCATAAAAACTTTATTTTATTTTCGGTACAGGTACTTCATAATATATATCTTATATATTAATATATATCTTATTGGGTTTAACAATTCGTTTCGTGGTTTTCATTTGTAAGTTTCCTTAATCCAAATTTCACCGAAATTACGATGCAAAATTTGGTGAACGTTTCGTATCCCGATTTCGTAACGACTCGGAGTTTTGGCGTTTCATTCCGTTATCGTTTTAAGGAATAAAATAATTTAGAATTCTACAAGGAAATTCTGCTAAAAAAAGCATATGGAAAGTACTCTGTTACATACAGTTTCACACAAATTGCACTTTGTTTCGTCAGCTTGCAATTGCCAATTGCACAACTTATTACTTTTCCTACGTTGGCATTTAAATGAATATAATTATATATTATATACTATATTTTGTGTGGTCATTTACATAATACCTACATACGTCAGGCTTGAAACATATAATGTATGTTACTGTAGTAATCTCTTACTTACAAACGGAACAAAAAAATAATTTACTAATCTCCTTTATAAGAAACTTATTACCAAAGTTATTCAACAGTTTGTTTCGAGAATACTCTTTACAAAATAATCGATTTACACGTAGAACATGTTTTTGGAGGCTTATATTGTTTTCCTTACAATCATTAGTTGTACGTTTATAAGTATATGCGCAAATTATATTCAATAACATGCCTATAAGGATAAAAATTCTAAATAATATTTATAAAGAAATAAGGTATATATATTAAATTTTAGATACATACATATCTGCTTATAGTGTATATGATTAGGAAGTTTATTTACTTACGAGTAATTACTATTGATAACATAAAATCCTTTCATTTGTGGTTGACATTAATTTTTAAGATTATATCTATATAAAATAATGCTATTGTGTTATTAAAAAAATGTTATTAAAAGTATAATAATATGGAATAGTGCTTGAAGCCAATGTTAGAGATTAAACAAATACAAAGGGGAGATATAATCGTGTTATGAATTGGAAAAGTTAATATGAGTTTTTGTTCACGATATTCGTTCTATTTTATATCATGATTGTCATGTAAGGTCCCACGTTATTTTAAATAATAAATGTAGGACTAGCTACTGAGTTTCTTGCCGAATTTTCTCGGAATTGATATTTCGAATCGTGGTTATAAGGATGTGGGTAACAAACGTACCTACGCCCGCGCCCGCGGGGTCGAGGTAGGGGTAGGTTATCGAAAAATCCTATGTACTTCCTTGGGGTTCGGCCTGCTTCATACCAAATTTCATTAAAATCAGCGGTGTAGCCGTGATAGCGTAACAGACAGACTACTTTCGCGTTTATAATATTAGTATCGATCGAACTTTTATTACAATATACTGATTTGGAAAACTGTTATAAGGTTTTCCAATTGAAGAAAATATTTTATTATAATAACATTATTTAGGTGATATTTTATGTAGATTTTGTTTTTTCAGTAGATAAATATAATTTACATTAAAGCCTTCTATAAATACAAATAAAAAAAAATAGTTACTGTACAAATCGTGACCGCGTGGAATGGTGGCAAGAATGCTAGCAGCATTTCCCCTTTGAATCGCAATTCCGATTTTCTGGGCGAAAAATTAACCAGATCTCCTGTCACCAGTAGAGGCAATATACGGGGTATAATATTATTGATGAAATTTTTGTACTATTACTTCAAGGTCCACGCGTTTCAACTGCAAGCGGAACAAAAAAAAGGGGAATAAGAGACGAATATTTGTAACGTTTGTTGGTTTCAGCTTTTTCCGCGGCAACTCCGGCTCCGGGAACCAATGTCAGTCCATCATGTTTTTTTTAAGTTCTACAGTAAAATGCTTTGTTGGTCTACTAGCTAGATATAAGGCTGCAGATCCCGAGATCCTAGGATCAAACCCCAGATCAGGCCGATAAAAAGTTATTGGGTTTTTCCGTCGAAAATTCTCAATAGCACCCCGGAGTCTGGAAATTGAAAGTGTGTGCAAAGTGTGTCCCGTGCCTCGGAAAGCACATAAATATCCGTGCAGTGACGGAGAAAGAATACATTTCACTGCCCCTCTCTTTCCCATGGGTGTCGTAAGAGGCGACTAAGGGATATCTGAGCGACCATCTGCTCACCTGGTGGTAGGATGCTAACATCCGCCTGGCTTGTTACCACCGTACGCATGGTGAAAAACTCGTGAAGTGGCTTGCAGCCGCGTTTCGAGGTCAGCCAGCGTACAGCCAGAGCCCGAGCGAGTATTGCCGCGATGGGTGTTGGTCCGGTTGGAGACGGCTGTTGAACCAATGCCGGGGGAAACTGTATTGACCTGCCGGTCAGGGAGACCCGAAGAAACGGCTGTGCCGCTGGCCGCCCGTGGCATAGTACAGGGGCCCGAGCGTGCCTAACCAGCTCGTGAGGCTGCCCCACCAGGCCACGCATAATCTCGGGGTGGACCGTCGTGCCGGTTGGTGACCGGTAGGTGGGGTCCCGGCGGCCACTTCCGGGGGGGTTCGGGGGCCCTTCCGTCCGGCGGGTCAGTGTATTTTTCCTTTTGGCAACCACTTGGGGAAACACGCCTCCACACTTTGCCCATCCCTATCGTGGCAATACATCGCTCGCTTCACGTCTCTTTTCCATTTAATTTCTCCCAAATGGCGCAACAAAAAAGAAATAACGGTCGTACAGCGGTGCTCACCCCCACCATACCCTCGCTGTTTGAGGTCGAGTTCTCTAACATCCGAGGACTCCACACTAACCTCAACGCTGTCCACCACCATCTCGAGACAGCACGGCCAGCAATGTTGTTTCTCACGGAGACACAAATACTCCGTCCTGCCGATACCAGCTACCTTAATTATCCCGGCTACACGCTTGAAGAATCCTTCAAAGCGAAAGCCGGAGTATGCTTGTTCGTCAGGACGGATGTTTGCTGTCACCGACTGCGCTGCTTGGAGGACCCCTCCTTCTCCATGTTGGTGGTACGTGTGGACCTGGTTCGTCAGAGCCGAGTCTACGTGTGCCTCTACAGATCCCACAATGGTGACTTGGAGACAAGCCGACTATTTGACCATCTTAGTCGGGTGGCAGATGCTGCGCAAGAGCAATTTCCTAACGCGGAATTGGTGTTTTTGGGGGACTTTAATGCTCACCACGAATCCTGGTTGAAATCCCTCAAAACTGACCATGCTGGAAGGACTGCTCATGCTTTTGCTCTCACACATGACTTGACCCAACTGGTTGATCAGCCCACCAGGATCCCAGACATTGATGGGCAAGCACCTTCTCTACTGGACCTTCTGCTGACTTCTCACCCGGTGGAATATCAGGTTGTGGTTCAGGCTCCTCTTGGCTCTTCGGATCACAGCCTTATTTCTACCAGAGTGCCACAGGCCAAGCTGCCGCCACTAGCGGTATGCAAACGACGCGTTTGGCACTATAAGTCGGCGGATTGGGACGGTATGCGCGATTACTATGCGTCGGTCCCTTGGAAGGAACGTTGCTTCAGTGGGAATGACCCGACAGCTAGTGCCACTGCTGTTGCTGGCGAGATCATGCTGGGAATGGAATACTACATTCCTAGCTCAGATCTCGTCAGTAGGAGTACGCGTAACCGTTGGTTCACTCGTGAATGTGCCGATGCTGTATCAGCTAAGCAGGCGGCATATCGCAAGTGGATCAACGGCTGCATTAGCGGGGCATCTAACATTGACTCACTGAAAGCAAACTATAATAAAAATTCCAAGTCCTGTAGAAAGGCATACACGAGAGCGGATGCACAGCGCATTGTACAGATTGGTCATGACCTTGTTTCGCATCCTAGGGGCTCCCGTAGCTTCTGGCGTCTGACCAAGTCTGTGCAAAACAATTTCTGCCAACCTTCGCTGCCACCGCTCAGAAATCCGGACGGATCGCTAGCTCACAGTCCGCAAGAGCAAGCTGATCTCCTGGCTAAACTCTTTGCCGACAATTCCGTCATCGATGATTGTAGTGCACTGCCACCTACAATACCTGCATGTGGCCATACGATGCCTGACATTAAAATCAGGCAACGTGATGTGCGTGCGGAGCTGCAATCACTTGATGTACGGAAAGCTAGCGGTCCCGATGGAATACCAGCCATAGTGCTGAAGAAGTGCGCAGCGGAGCTGTCTCCTGTGTTAACGCGCCTGTTCCAACTTTCTCTCTCTTCGGGAAGTGTGCCGGAGGCTTGGAGAAGAGCTAATGTGCAAGCGGTTCCCAAAAAAGGGGATCGGTCTGACCCGGCAAATTATCGGCCAATAGCTATCACCTCAGTACTTTGTAAGGTGATGGAACGGATTTTAAACAACCAACTGATCCATTACCTAGAAGATCACTGTCTAATTAATGATCGTCAGTACGGTTTTCGACCAAAACGGTCCACAGGTGATCTTCTAGCGTACGTAACACACCTCTGGGGTGAAGCTATCGACAAGCATGGAGAATCGTTGGCTGTCAGCCTCGATATCTCCAAGGCTTTCGACAGGGTCTGGCACAGAAGTCTTCTCTCCAAGCTACCGGCATATGGTCTGCCTGCTCAGCTATGCACCTGGATTGCCAGCTTCCTACACAAGCGTGTAGGAAGCTTTTTTGTTTGCCTTCGTGTTTTAGTAGATGGTTGCGCTTCACAATTCTATGTAGTGAATGCTGGGGTCCCCCAGGGATCTGTGCTATCTCCCACACTCTTTCTTTTGCATATCAATGATATGCTCTCCCTTGGGAACATACATTGCTATGCAGATGATAGTACAGTGCATGGTGGATACCACGGACGCGCAGTGGCTGGGCGGGCGGAAACTGAGGAGAGGCGGGAGAATCTTGTCATTGAACTCGATAGGACGTTAGATCTCATCGCCAAATGGGGCTCTGATAATCTTGTTGAGTTTAATGCCAAGAAAACACAGGTATGCGCTCTCACGGCGAAAAAGTCAACATTTTCCCCTCTTCCCTCCCTCTGTGGTACTCCGCTGGTGATGCAAAGCAAAATCGCCATGCTGGGGATTGACGTTCGCTGCGACCTTAGTCCAAGGGATTACATCGAGGCTGTTATAAAAACAGCTTCACGGAAACTCGGAGTTCTGAACAAGGTGCGGCGCTTTTTCACGCCACAACAACTGTGCCTGCTGTACAAAACACAGGTACGGCCTTGCGTGGAATATTGCTCGCACCTTTGGGATGGCTCCGCTAAGTACCTACTTGAGGCCTTGGACCGGTTGCAGCGACGTGCCGTACGCATTATTGGCGACGTAAAGGTCACAAACACCCTTGAACCTTTACAATTGCGTCGTGAGATAGCAGCACTGAGCGCTTTCTATCGACTGTATCACGGCGAGTGCTCTGAGGAATTATTCTCTCTAATTCCTGCTTCCCCCTTCCTTCTTAAGTCCACGCGGGCTGGTTCTCGATGTCACCGCCTAACTGTGACATCAATTCCATCGCGAACAAAGAAATTTGGCAACTCCTTTCTTTGTCGCACTTCCAAAAAATGGAATTCCTTACCAGCTCACGTATTCCCCTCCTCTTACAACCCGGGTTCCTTCAAACGAGGCGTGAAGAGGCATCTTGCGGGCCGGCAAGGCGAAGGCGGCTAGTGCAGAACGTTTTTCCCGTCTGTACTGGCCGTCGTCGCGTTTGGACTCTACTACCACTTACCATCAGGTGGAGTAGAGTCATTTGCCCTCCCGGCGATATAAAAAAAAAAAAAAAATAAACCCGAACCCAAAAAGCCAGCTGCCGTGGCTGAAATCGTTAAGGTGGACATCATCATCAACAGTAAAATATTTTTAAAAATAATTAATATAGGTTATGAAATACTTCATTGCAAGTATATAGGTACTTTCAGTAAGCTAAATATAAGTGTAATACTTATGTTTCTAATTTAATCTTTTTCATTTATAATGTATTGGATTACACGGTAGAACTAATAAGGTCAATAGCACAATCAGCATATTATTGTAATTCATTTGAAGGTACAGTAACATTAATCAATATATATTGCGTTTAAAAAGTAAATTGCATGGCATAAATTGGTAAATGAATGCACAGAAGGGTGCTATCGCGTGTTTCGGGGGTGAGGGTCGCGACTTATAGGTTAGATTGACTGCGAGGGTGAAAGTAGGGCTGCGAATACGTTTTTTTTTTAATTTCTTTTTTCTTTTTTTTTTATAAGACCTCCTTGATAAAATTGGTAATAATTGCTTTTTGCTAAAAAATTATGTATATATATTTTGGTCTTCTAGCACCCATTATATATTTATTATTGTTATTAATTTTTCTGAAATCATTTAAATTTTATAGCAAGTTACTTATTTCTTGATACTTTTAAGGAATACCATCGATATAATATGTTTATTTTGTATATATTATACACAGGCTAACATTTACTTTTGGGATATGGCATTACAGGCGTGTACAAAAAAAAATGGCACTAAGTATTATTTTTATTTTTTTATTTCTCCTTTATTATTAATAATCTATAACTTGTAGTAATCAGTGATATTGCTATGTACCAATTAACAAAATGCATAGGTAAATGTGACATCTGATGTGTCTATAGCAATTGGCAACATAAGTAGTATCAGAAACTTCTTGCGCCGTAACTTATTTGTCAGTTTAGCTGTTTAGTTGTGATGAGGTTACAAACAAACAGACAGACAATTGTGTTGTTTATTTACAGCGTCAATTATGCGATTTATGCCAAGATTTAAGATTCAAAAGCGGTTTCTGAAGCATATGTCGTATAGAATTAAAATTAGCCATCATTCATATAGTGAGAGACTTAAACACTTTGACAGAATAAGTCATGAACACGTGACAAACCTGTGACAAATAAATCCCGGAGAACACTTTTATTTCTTACTTTTTTATACAATATTTTAAATAATAATATTGATAGTTTTTTTTTTTCGAGTTTTTGGCCACATTGGCATTTAATTTACCTCATAGAAATTTAAGACGAATATTTAATCTTTTGTACACAGGAACATACACGACGCTTTTAGGGAAAAAATCACTTTATCAGATTTATACAATAGCATTTCAAAACTAGTGGCTGATGGTTTTCCATAATAGCCTGTCTCAGTTCAAACGCAACATTTTGAATTACCGACAATCGATCCAATTTGTGTTATTATTCATTACTTATATAAGAATTATGACTTTTTTCTCTAAAATGTTTCTCTTTTTTTTTTTTTATAGAATAGGAAGGCGGACGAGCATATGGGCCACCTGATGGTAAGTGGTCACCAACGCTCTTAGACATTGGCATTGTAAGAAATGTCAACCATCGCTTACATATCCAATGCGCCACCAACCTTGGGAACTAAGATTTTATGTCCCTTGTGCCTGTAATTACACTGGCTCACTCACCCTTCAAACCGGAACACAACAATATCAAGTATTGCTGTTTTGCGGTAGAATATCTGATAAGTGGGTGGTACCTACATAGACGAGCTTGCACAAAGCTCTACCACCAGTACGTTCTCTAAAATGATATGTAAGTTTATATAAATATTCAACGGAATTTTATAATAATTTTGTTTATTGTATTTGTATTTTTATGGACTTGTAATAGTTAATGAATTACTTTATTTAATGACAATTTATAATGTGATACTTTTACGAATGATGTGATAACCTATAATTAGTGGAACATTTGTCAAAAAACATTTCAACCTCCATTTAACTGACTATCTAATGTATCTTGATTGTCCTAAATATATAAATAAAATTGTAATTACATTACAAAAAGCTCATATGAAAAAACAAGGAAATATAAACTAAAATTGTACTAAAAAATAAATATGTTTCCAAGAGTAGTATAATTACGGCAATAATACAACGTTTTTTTTTATTATTGAACAGGTAGGCGGACGAGTATATAGGCCACATGATGGTAAGTGGTCACCACCGCCCATTGATATTGTAAGACATGTTAACCATCGCTTACATCGCCAATGCGCCCCCAACCTTGGCAACTAAGATGTTATGTCCCTTCAAACTATAACATGAGAATATAAAGTACTGCTGTTTTATGGTAGAATTATATCTGATGAGTGGGTGGTACCTACCTAGACGAGCTTGCACAAAGCTCTACCACCAGTAAAATTGAATTTCGTAACTGGCAACCCTGTTTCCTACCAAAGGGACTTTGAAGGTCATCAAGATTACAAATTGCATAGACGGCAATTTCAGGGTTATCTCAGAAATTACCGCGATAAAAATCTCGATGAAATCGCTAGAGGTCTAATTTGAATAACAGAAAACAGGCAAGCGCGAACAGACTGGAAGTTCCGTATTGATTTTAATATATGTTTTTGTTTGTAATGGTTCACAAGCTTAGTTTGATAATAGACTTTCATTTCATCATGTCTGCCTGTCACAGAGTTACGATTATTAATTACATTTTTATTTTTATAATAATGGTAAGTAGTCTAATGGTAAGTTGTATCCACCGTCCTCAAACATTGGCGCTGTAAGAAATATTAACAATTCCTTCTATCCCTAGTATGCGCCACAAACCTTGGGAACTGAATATGTTATGTCATTCACCCTACCAAACTCAGCAATATCGTGTATTGTTGCTAAACTACCCAGACGGGCTTACACAAACCCTTACTACGAATTAAATGAATACGCAATATCCTTGTTCATGGAACACATTATCATGTATGTGTCTACTGTCATGAAAGTACGATAAATATTGAATTTTAAAATATTAAAATCGGATACGATGTGTGTTGCATATTCAATAAAGTCCTTCCGTGCATTTTGCACGTAAAGTCACTTTATATATTTATATGTATGTATATATTTAATTGATGATAAGGCAGAGGATGCAACGGACTGTCATTTGGAGCTATTCCTAAACGAAATCAAAGCTCGCCGCAAAACTCGATCGTGATATGTCAAAAGGCGATATTACTTCAATAACAAACATTTATATATACGAGTATGTACATCATCATTATAATAGTGCTGTATGTGTGCGTTTAGTAACTGCGCGAAAAATGAATAAAATGAACAAAGGGCTAGAATAATTAAAATATGTTTAGGACATATGCTTCAATACGCGTAGTCTAGTGTAAACAAAGCTGAGTGAAATATAATACAATACAAATACTCTTTATTGTACAAGAGGCGGCATTATCGCTAAAACAGCAATCTCTTTCAGACAACCTAGAAGTAGAGGTAAGAAACAGAAGAAATAAAGCTAGCGGTGTACACAGCATAAATAAATATGATGAATATCCTGGGATATTTTTCACACACGGCCATCTGATCCCAAATTAAGCTTGTACAGAGCTTGTACTGTGCAAACCAGACAACTGATGTACTACATATACTATTTTTCTTTTGTGAATACATACTTATATAAAGAATTACACCCAAACTCAAGACAAACAGACATGCTTATGCACACAAATATCTGTCCTGGGTGGGAATCGAACCCACAACCTTCGGCGTGAATAACAAGCATCCACCAACCACAACAACCGTCAATGATATATAAATTAAGTTACAAAATATAAGTAATAAAAAAAATCGTAATATTATGATATAATAACGTTTCGAATAAGTAAAAAAACACGCACATGGCCCACTGATGCGACGACAAATTCAACACGATCGAACCTACGGGACGATTCATTTCGGAGGTTAGGGAGTTAACGTTGCCAACTTTTACACTTCGAGTTGCTACTGAGACTTCCTTAACAGCAAAACCTTTATTATTTTAGGCCGATCCGGAATTAGAACCTACGACCTCGTAAGCTTGACCACACCAGCGATTATTAGAATTAATCCATTCAAGAGATAAATTATAAAAAAAAACTTAATAGCCGACGTTTCTTTTTAGAGATGTCCGCTATTTGACCTCCATGCTGCTATATAAACAATAATAAAATTTCAATAAGTCCTTTCCATGAATCACATTGAGCGCGACCATAAATTTTTCAAGGACCACACATTTTGTCAAATTGCCAGCGATGTTCGCACTTAAACTATACAACTGCCACGGAATATTTTGACCTTTGAAAATATGATTTTAAAAAAAAACATGAAATGGATTAATTCTATTATCTATTGTTGGAGTCAAACACCTGCAACTTAATGTTATTACGACATCAATGGAATAATAATAATAATTAAATGAGATACGAATATAATTATGTGATATTTGTTATTATTATGAACTTAACAGAAATTACTTTTTGATTATACTTACATTTAATATTAATAATATTTTCACAATACGTACATTTTATTCTAATCAACAATAGATAGAATTCATATATTATTGTAATATTTTTTCGGTTTGTGAATATTTTACCCTAGTAAGCAAAGTAGAAATTAACATTAAAATTAAGAAAAAACGTTTTGTCTATGGTAACAGTGGTTGTCTCGCTTAATCCCGTTTCCACGGAAGTGTAGCATCAGGTTCCTATGGTGTGTCATCCTGTTGGCGCTTATCCAGTTCTTTTAGCTAATACCGCACGTGTGCTGTTCGCCCGATAAATTCGCTGTCGCTAACCAAAAAAATATCGCTTTATCTAAATATAAAAAAAATATTAAAAAAGAAGATGAGATTCATTTATAAGTAAATATTTTACATTAAACGATTTGAAATGACACATTAATACATATCAAAATTAAGTTATTTTTTTCAATATTATTATGGCAAAAATAATATTAACCACTTTCTAAAGCAAAATGTATGATATATAGTTTATTACAAAGCTTTTTTTATTGCTTCTCTGTGTAGTACATATGTACCTTGCCTGCTTAGTTCATTAAAAACTTTGTTATATAATAGAAAATATTCTGTAATATCCTATTATGCAGGCTTACTAGAAATACTAAGAATTTCTTTTTGGAAAGACTTTTGCCTCATGGCCTCAGTCTGGCATAGATAGGACCAATTAAATTATAATTTAAATTAAAAAAATGTTTGCCGCAGCTTATATTGAAGTGTACTAAATGCATGTATGTATGCACGCATGTACAAAATGTCGTCACCTCAAATCGATACAAATTAATCTTAAAATCAATGTAAGCTTTTGAATGAAGTCGACATGTGATGAATGAAGTGTGTTGGTTGTTCCCGCGAAAATGTTGTGAAATTGTTGGCAAATATAATCAAGATTGTACACAAAATTGCGCTTTTCCTCCTTGAATTAAAGTTCAGGATGGCTTGTCAAGTAATCATGATTAAAGCAAGCAATGGACTTTTGCCAGGGTCTCGTGAAACGTGGAAACACAATAAATAAATAAAGGTGACGCAATAGAACTTTCTAGAAGTGTGTTCATCTCCTTTTTTTTTAATTTAAAATTGTTATTCTATTTAATTTTACATAATATGTAGATTGATGTATTATTTAATTACAAAAAAAGAACATTTCAACATGTTACTAAATTAGTGTATATTGTATCTATATCTATAAATAAGGAATAACATTCTTGTAATCTATCATCGTAATTATATTAATGCAAAACAGGATCTGTAGGCCTATTCTGTATCAACAAATTCGAAACTAACTGCAGAAAATGGTCGTCGATTCCGGTCGATGGAAGAAATCTCATAAAGTGATATGCGACATTTTTTTACAGAATAGGAAAGCGGACGAGCGTATGGGCCACCTGATGGTAAGTGGTCACCAACGCTCATAGATTATAGACATTGGCATTGTAAGAAATGTTAACCAACGCTTACATCACTAATGCGCCACCAACATTGGGAACTAAGATGTTATGTCACTTGTGCATGTAATTACACTGGCTCACTCACCCTTCAAACCGGAACATAATAATACCAAGTACTGCTGTTTTGCGGTAGAATATCTGATGAGTGGGTGATACCTATTCAGACGAGCTTGCACAAAGCTCTACCACCAATACATCGACCATAATATTTATAGCATTTCAAAAATACTCGCATAATAGTAAACCGCCATAAGTCAGTTATGAATATTTCACGGGAGAGTACACAGACTTACAGAATAGCCCTACTAAACGAAAAATAATCATAAAACTGCATCGACTTCCAATTAACTATATAAAAAAACGTACATCCTTCCCTCTGATTATTCGATCAGGTAATTTGTAGTGGGAAGATGTTGAACATTAAGCGCGTGAGACGGTTTGCCCTTGACTTATACCTTTTTATACATTTAGGGTTCCTCAACCTAATAACAAAAACCTTTTCTAAGTGTTTATAGCTTTGTCAGTTAATTTATTGCCGTTCAAATTAAATAAGACATATTTTATAAAAAAATTTAAGTTCTAAGTTTTCTGATTTTTATTGGATTTTGACATATTATGGTGGCTTAAATAAAAACTAATTTCATATTACAATTACGAATACAATTTTTTTTTTAAAGTTTGCCTTAGAGAAATAGTAGAAGACTAACTAACTTACTATTAATCATTTGTAAAACGACATTTATTACGAAGCACTTGAATTTCATTTTTCAGTTTTATTCCGAAATTTGTTTCGGGAAATATAAATTATTATTATTAATATATATATTATATTATTAATAAATTATAATATTAATAATTTATCTGACTTTATCTCAGTTTATTAGAATTAGTGGATATATGGGCGGATGCGTATATCAAACTCGAATAAAGAAATGTTTGTGGTCACCAACGCCCATAGACATTGGCATTGTAAGAAATGTTAACCATCGCTTACATCACCAATGCGCCACCAACCTTGGGAACTAAGATGTTATGTCCCTTGTGCCTGTTATTACACTGGCTCACTCACCCTTCAAACCGAAACAGAACAATACCAAGTACTGCTGTTTTGAATAGAATATCTGATGAGTGAGTGGTACTTACCCAGACGAGCTTGCACAAAGCTCTACCACCAGTAACTACCTCCGAGCGATTAAATTACAATGGCTTATATATTTGTAAACAGAGACATTAATCATCAGGAAAAGCACACATGAAAAAGCCGAGATGGCCCAGTGGTAAGAACGCGTGAATCTTAACCGATGATCGTGGGTTCAAACCCGGGCAAGCACCACTGAATTTTCATGTGCTTAATTTGTGATTATAATTCATCTCGTGCTTTACGGTGAAGGAAAACATCGTGAGGAAACCTGCATGTGTCTAATTTCACTGAAATTCTGCCACATGTGAATTCTACCAACCCGCATTGGAGCAGCGTGGTGGAATAAGCTCCAAACCTTCTCATCAAAAAGAGGAGAGGAGGCCTTTAGCCCAGCAGTGGGACATTCGCAGGCTGTTACGGTAAAAGCACACAATGTTTATTATTTGAAATTATAAAATCAGTTTCAGATATGACAGAAGTGTGTTAAACAGTTATGTATTAGAAGTATATAATTAAAATTTGCGTGCGACGTTTTTATTTATATTTCTGTCACACATTTCCATTTCTCTCCCGTATTCATACCGAGTCGTTATCAATGAGTTTCAATCGTATTATTTTAGCAACAACAAGGCAATATGTTATAAAACGCATCTACCCTTATGTTTATCTTAAAACGAGGTACAAAGAAGAAAAGAAATAAAAATAGTTCGAATGTGAACTGCAAAAGATCTAGAAGCCATCACATCAATAACACGCTTACACGCTAAACTGCAAAATGAAACAAAAGTCTAATTAAGATGTGTTACTGGACAAAAGGGTTTGAACATAGAGGAATTATTTAAATAGAATGGAAATAATATATATTTATATTTCTTTTAAACATAAATAACTCGTATTATATTCTATGTTTTGAATGTTATCTTTTTATACAAATGTATTATGTAAGTATAAACGATAATTACTTAAACAATACTGTTTGAAGGTATATTGTACATGAATATGGTTTTGATTTTCACTTTTTATTAAAATCTAAGAAAATCAACAAGACGGGTAGTCAAATAAATTATAATTTTAAGTAGGGTTAAGGACTTAAAAGGGTCGTGTAAATTGATTTGTCTTTCAATTCGTCTGGTGGATCGGTAGCAAAATCAAAGGTACGATTTTTGTATTACTATAATATTTACTGTGTTAATGTATAATGATATAATGTGATTTACATGAAATAAATATACTCGGTGATGTTTTGTTTTATTTAAAAAAAAAGAATAGTAGATATTAACAACTGTATATGTCGATTTTCAAATCAATTATGACTAAAGAGATAATCCATAAAGTTTTATTATCTTATTTAAAATGATGCTACTATGGGACACTCCATTGATTTATGATCAACGTGGAATTAAGTGGATGTACAATATTTTGTGTCAAACTACTTTGTAACGTTAAACTATACCTAGTAATATAATTATCAGAATCATGTCTTTTTGGCCTTTGTCCAGCAGTGGACATTTTCCGGCTGATACGACGATGATGATGATGAACTTTCTTGTTTTTTCTTTTTATAATTGATTTTATATTTGTAACAGTTGTTTTTTGTTCTTTATGTATTTTTTACATTGTATATATTTAATTAGATACGTTGCGTATAATAATAATTAATGTATAATTATATAACAGATGAAATATTTGTTCTTCCTTTTTTTCTTAAATAGAATTAAAGTGCCCGCGACTTCACACGCATTTGAGGGTAAAGATGTTAGGTACAATTAGTCTCTTTCTTTACCTTTGACAACATATTATATTGCAAAATTTCATGGTGATCGGTTGAGTAGATAATACGTGAAAGCATAACAAACTCACTTTCACATTAATAATATTAGTAAGGATTTAATTGCCCCATTGGTGATTGTGGTTACGAATCGCGTGTGAGAGGAGGCTGGTGGTAGGTAGACGATTTGTTAAAACAGGGTATAAGCTAATTTATTCTTAATTCCTTCAGTAGTATTAGCGTGAATAAGTAACAACTTTTAGGTATAAAATTGGTAGGACTGTATCGCGATGGCCTATTTATCCCATACTTTCAGGAAACCACTTCTACAACTCTCTGTTCAAAGGTAAGTGTATTCGTGGACACATGTTGCCAATAAAATGGTTCCTTTGCAACTTATTTATATCACGTGTAGCGATACGCACAGCCGATGTGAGTACTATAGAATTATTTAAGAAATAGAAGTGATGCAATCTTATTATATCATTATTTTTTTAAATTGATGATGTCCTCCTAATGATTTTGGCCATGGCAGCTGACGGAGTGACGGCTTAAAGTGCTTTCCAAGGCACGGGAGTGTATACACGTTCAACCTCCCCTCCAATCCGAGCTACTACTGAGAATCTTCAAAAGAAAAACCTAACTTTTTATTGGCTCGACGTAGGGTTTAAATCTGTCCTGGGCTCGGGATCTGCGGCCTTATATCTAGCTACTAGATAAATGAGGCAGTCAAGTCTTTTAGATTAATATTAAATAAATAACTATTTACTCCTGCAATGAATTTTGAAAAATCAAATATATGTAATTTAGGGCTTATTGAGTGTTTGTGACATATTCATCCCAAATTATTTGGCTGCCAAACAACATACGTTGCTATTCCGGTGTGAAGATGAATAAGCCGCTGCAATTATTACTGGTGATGTATAGCTAATGCTTCTTAGAATGACAATATCTATAACCGGAAATGTTGATCAGAGGGCTCCGCGTTTATGCAATTAGCAAAATAAATGCTATTTCAAGACCGTCATCGCCATGTTAATCTTAGCAAAACATAGATTTCATGTCATTCATTAATTCATAGGTCAATCCATACAAATGGTGTTTACACTTTGAAATTCGTTTAGTTCGGTTTAAAACTCTCATTGATTAAAAAAAAAGGACACGTTCAAAATCGCGACTGGCAGCTTACAGTATATAGAAATGAGCCTAATAATTTATGATGAAAAATGAAGACAAAAAAATTCAACAGAAACCTTTTTTGTAAGTCTTTTTTGGGGTAGAATTCGTTCGGAGAATTTGGATCGATGTCTAGTTCCGTTTCGTAACATAAGCCTCGTGGTAATGTTATAAAATATATGGATTTTTTAATTAAAGTATAAAGGCAGCGAAGATCATCAACACTTAATGATGGTTTACTGCATTTTTGATGAAACTGGATTAAAATACCGTTAAAACTACCGTCATCGTTACTAGGTATAGCTTCCAAAAATAGTATGAGTATATCCAAATGCGTAGTTTTGCGAGTGGTCACATAAATCAGATGGCGCCACGGTCGTGTGAGTCAGCCTGACAGCGACGCCGGCGCAGGCGAGACTTCTTTCAGTTAATTCAGGCTATTTAAAAATTGCAACGCTCCTGAATTGGCTAAATGACTAACGCTTACACTAGTTATACTGTAGAGACACTCGTACTTTTTTGTTATTTATAATGACCACTATATGTCCGACGTTAATAAATAAAAAAACATTATTTTTACAGTTTGCAAATTTATTTCAAAAAAATTAAAACTATACAACTAGAAACTTAGGTACTGCAGTTGGTGTTTTTCACAGTTCGGTAGTGAAATGTCAAAAAATTATATGCAACATTGACTACGCTAGAAAATAGTATATCAGCATAAATCGGTTGTCAACATTTCACGCGTGAATAGTGAAGTGTTTTCTTATAGAATAGCATTGTGGGGTAGAGCGAAAATCTAAGCCGCCATATGGCAGGAAAACGCTAATGATAATTTCAAGCGAATAATAAAATGTACACACCCTTTGAAATCCACAGACCTGCGTGGCTGAAATTGCAGTGATCTGGGCTCGTCCTGTTTATTTGTAGATAAGGTGAGAAAGATATAAGATTTAGACGTAATGATTACAAGTGTCAACGCTTTAACAATTATTATAACTGTTCGTTTTTTCGCTGGAAAAATACATTTATGCGTTTCCCTCACATGAGGTGGGGTATGTGGGACTCCCGACACTGAATGCGCAATACCCACTAAAAACCAGCGGTACCCACTCCGTCTCTTTGAAGGGGCGTCACGGAGTCGCTTTCGCATCCTACCCTGACGATTATAACTCTCCTATGAAACCACAAACAAAACGTAGAAGTTGATGTTTGATTTATTATACGAAGTGTTATAATGTCTGCCACGTGTATTTATCATTCATTAATATAAAATTAATCTTGATGCTGTAATCAGAGTAATTTTATTCAGAATCAGACGATCTTCTAGCATCTGAAGCACTGAGTTTTCTAATTTTTATTTTAAACAAGAATTCGCCCGCGGCTTCTCGCGCCTTTTAGAAGGATAGCGGTAGGTATTAAGTAAAAAAGTAACCTATGTCCGTCCTTAGAGTTCAATCTTGCTTCATAATCAATTTTATCAAAATCGGTTCAGTGGTTTCGCCTTGAAAGCGTAACAAAAAGAATTACTTTCGTATTTATAATAGATAAACGTCATCGCACATTATAAATCCAAGCAAACTTTGTAAGATATGAGAACTATCCGTCTTAACAAGGCAACCAAATGTAATGTTAAATATGTTATGTAACAACTCACGGTCTTATTAACACGGTTTAGTCAAACACTGATTTCTCTCATTCTGTCATTATTGATTTGGCATTCGAAAGAAGAAGACGCAGCATCGATTAACTTATCACCCGCTAATCGCTAATCTCTCATCGCAGATCTTCGAGGTTTAGTTTAACTTATACATTTATATAGTTTTTTTAATAGAACCACATGTTGCTGGTTTATAATAAATCGGACGGAACGAATTTCAAATTTTATTTATTGCAATTAAATGTATTTGTAATACAACGAAGGTCAGAAATAGGCAAAAGTTTCTGATTTGATGGCAATCACGTGAGGTAGGCATAATAAAACTTTTAACAGGGATAATAAAAAAGTATCCACAAAGCATAATTCAGATATAGTTTAAAAGTTATTAAAATTACGTGTTTGTTTATAATAATGAAAAAAATATATAAGCTAGGTATATCTAATGCTAGGCTATCAATAACTTTATAGATCTTTGTATAATATCTACAATACCTGCAGATATGAGTGTATATTTAGAGCACAATAGATGGTGCTCTAAAATACAAGGCCAAGGCAACGGTTTCATAAGAAGATTTATAAATGTATATAATAAATAATGTATCTGCGACTCGATTACATAGAGCGACCCCGACGAAATTAAGCTTGTGACTTTTCCATAGGGTAACTTTCCCGTACCATTTGTCGTAATTGCGGAGGCGTATATTTTATTATTTCACAGTTGTATTCTAATTTTATATATTTAATCTTACCGGCGCGTAGGGCTTTTTGCAGGGCTGGGTGTATATGTTTGTGTTCCGGTCTGAATGGCGACTGAGCCAAAGTAATTACAGTACAGGACCATGTTGTTCGCGACGCATTAACAATATAAGAAGTTTATATATCTTAGTTCGTACAGTGCAAAGATCTATGGGCGTAGATGGCCACTTACAATTATGCAGTCAGTTTCCGGATCAGGTTAAAAAAAACATTCAAGTACTCATATTTAAATTATATCGAGAATAGATTGGACGAAATAGCTCTAAACATATTAATTCTAAAAAATTTTTTTATTATTTTTTATAGAATAGGAAGGCATATGGACCACCTGATGGTAAGTGGTCACCAACGCCCTTAGACATTGGCATTGTAAGAAATGTCAACCATCGCTTACATCACCAATGCGCCACCAACCTTGGGAACTAAGATTTTATGTCCCTTGTGCCTGTAATTACACTGGCTCACTCACCCTTCAAACCGAAACACAACAATACCAAGTACTGCTGTTTTGCTGTAGAATATCTGATGAGTGGGTGGTACCTACCCATACGAGCTTGCACAAAGCCCTACCACCAGTAAAAATTCTAAATTAAAATAATTATTAACAGATAGCTAAAAAGTAGGTATTTTACATGCGACAAATTTGCGAGTTCAAGCAGTTAGGAGCGCCCCAGCCCGAGGGCAGAGGCGCCGCGACGTCGCGCCGCCGCCCGGCGCCAGTCGCTTCCCGACCGTACATACACACTGGACTCCATGCCGCATGGCGTAAAGTATACTTATTAGGATATTGCATTTGATGCTAGTCTTAATTGGTACTAATAACATCACTATGTATTTCTTACTTATACCTTTATATCGTAAGGAAAATCTACAGTAATTAATAAGTTTTTTGAAACGATAACTACAAGTAATTCGCTAACGATCATTAAATAAGATCTTTAATTGGTTTTATTCGTATAAAATGTAGTCCTTCAAACTTGGTCATAAAATAATGATAATATAAAGGTTTTTCGTTTCATTATCATTTTCATATTATACATTAAAAAAAAATATAGCAACTTCAAATTTATCCAGAATATATTGAAGTATTTTTCGTATCTTTTCGCAATAAATGTATTTTTTTCGCGTAAATGTATTTTTTTAAACTCTTTTTATGTTTAATTTATAAGTAACTGATATTACATATTAATTTGTATAATGCAATACGATAATAATGTAATAATATTAAATGGTAGCAATGCTATAATTCAAACGGATAAAATAGGGATATTATCTTGGGATTTTTATTTAATCAATGAAATACTCGCACAAAAACTTTCGCCAACTATATATATATATTCGCTCATACTGATTTAATCACTCGTACAACACACCCCGCTAATTTTTATGCGCTTATATATTTCGTAATATAATAAATAAAATTTTGTATCTGTGTTATACTCGTAATATTGGCAGCGTTCTCGTTGATAGCGCCCGGATCGACAATATTTTTATCTTTGTCGGCACATAAAGTTATATCTCAAGAAATATTCATTACTTATATGAACATCCTAACAAAGTCCTATATCAATCGGATTTTTGCGTGAAACCGAACAAAAACAAACAAATAAAACGTAACCTCATTATAATATTATCTATACTTCTACACTAATATTATAAAGAAAAAAGATTTGATTTTTTGTTTGTTTTTTTGTAATTAATAAACGCAAAATCCACTTAACCGATTAAAAAAACCCTTTTATTTATAGAAAACTACATTATCAAATTTCTACCTATTTAGTATAGTTTATTGGCGTAAAAAAGTATAATGATTATAAAATATTGAGTCAAAGAAATGATGTACATATTGAATTTTCATTGATGAGAGGATATATACCCTCTACTATTAAGAACGGAAGTTACTTTCACAGATTCAATAATTATACAATACTTAAATTGACAATTAAAGGCTATTTCTATGAAATAGAAAGTCAATCTGATTCTATAACGGTATCAATTATGTTCATTATAAAGTTTTATTGTACTAACGATACTTAAAATTAAAACGAATGTTTCTAATAAAAATAAATAATAAAATTTAGGTCATTGGAAACAAGTTACTGTATACAACTTCAAAGCGGTCTTCAAAACATAACAAATACGAGTAAATATTTTTTTGAAAAACGGGTATTGATATTATGAAAACAATAAAACACTATGAATATATACATTATAAATTAATTTTATTACATTATATTCAAGAAATATTTCGCTGTTTCCAATTTTAATATAAACAATAGTACTTTGTGTACATTTAAAAAAAATAACAAGTTTTTAAAGACATTTTTTGTTGATGATGATCAAAACTCATGATAATTGAGGAGTTACCTCGTCTGGAGCCAATACCTGATACCTGATTCCTGGTAATGTTTTCATATAAATGCATTGTCACCGGAACTGAACCAACATGTTAAATTTCAACTCCATGTAATAAGAGTTATTGGTTCTAGTTCAGCTTGCAAAATTTTGCCTACACAGAAATTGAAATACGAGATTTCTTGCTAATAAATAAATCGTCCGCAGAGTAAAAATATTTATTATTAGAATTGTATTGAGAAATTTTTACCTTGAAGATAAAGAAAATGTGATAAACAAAATTCAAACTTTAAAATGAGGAGACAAAGTAAACTAGAAAGAGAGAGCAGCAATTTTTACTTCATATCATTTACTCTCCAATCAGGCGAAAACATAAATTATTCAAAATGTCGGCCAGCTATAAACCGACTCGTTACTTGGGCCATAAAAAGTCTCATAAAGCGAAATAAACACAATACTCCTTGTTTGCAGCGCACGTGATGCTAATATAGATTGTAATGCAACAACGTATCGCACTCAGTTTTACTTGTATATTAAATAACTAAAATATAAATAATTAGCCGAAAGCGTATAGTATGTCTTAAGTATGAAGCACTAGTAAGTTAACAAGTATGTAGCTTTTAAGTATGAGCATCCTCTCTTCTTAGACATGGAATTAGTTTACCATGCTTCTCGAGAGGCGATTGTGGGTTTTGAAAATTTTATCCAACACGTATTGGTGCTAGGACTTTATGCAAGTCCGTCTAGGTAGGTACCACCCACTAATCACATATTCTGCCGCCAAACAGTAATACTTGCTTGCTTGACGAGCCGGTTGGCGTGGTTGGTAGATACTTGCCTTACACGCCAAAGGTTGTGGGTTCGATTCCCAATCAGGACAGACATTTGTGTGCATAAACATTTCTGTTTGTCCTGAGCCTGGGTGTAATCATCTATATAAATATGTATTTACAAAAGAAAAGTAGTATATCAATTGTCTGGTTTCCATAGTACAAGCTCTGCTTAGTTTGAGATCAGATGGCCGTGTGTGAATAATGTCCCATGATATTTTTAATATTGTATATTACTCTGTGTTATTGTGTTCCGGTTGGAAGGGTGAGTGAGCCGGTGTAACTACAGGCATAAGCGAAGGAGGATAACGATAACATCTTAGTTCCCAAGTTCGGTGGCGCTTCGTTAATCTATGGAATGATGAATATATATATATATATATATGGGTGGCGGTGGTGATCACTTACCATCAGATGGCCCATCTGCAGTCCCCCTATCTATAATATAAAAAAATATAGGTCCTCATGAGTCTTTCTAATTTTTTATCCTAGAGATGAATTTTAACCAAAAATTAAGCAATTGGAAACTCCGTCTATCTGCCTTCCTCGCTTATATAAATGACTATACTTATTTGTAAGTAACAAACTTGAGATGATATTGTCTCCTGATAATAGTTTTAATTTTTTTGAAACTTACCTTGAAACTTCGTACCTTGAAACTTCGCTATCATCGCTGCAGATGATAATTAATAGATTGGCAAAAAGAATGAGCTCTACAGCATTCACGGGTGAAAAAATAGCTGTAAAAAATTTGTTAATAATTACACTGCAACTTAATGTACATACTTTATATTGCAACAGGATCCCAGAACGCTTTAACACGCTTTCAATATTAGGAATTCTAATTGGACAAATATGATATATTTATATTATATAATTTAAGAAAAATATAGAAATTCCAATTCAATAAACCGTTTTAAAAGCTAATAAACAGCCGTTATCCGAAAATTAATGAATTCCGAACCTCAAATCTTCATATTTTATTTATAATAAACTCGTATTCACATATTCGATGAGGTGACTAAGCTAATGAACCAAATTATGAAATTAAACTTTGATTAAAAACCGACTAAAAACATTTGTTTATCATTTTGAATAATTGAATAGCTTTATTATACATTTTTTTTTTTTGTCATCATAATAAAGTGATTTTCACATAGTGATTGATTCCTAGAGTACGTAAATAGGATGTGCATACATATTAACAGATGGACAAGTGACCCAGTACTTGCACGTGTAATGTGATATTAGAATTAAGTATTTATCATGCATTCCCATCCGTCTGTCTGTCACGTACGAAACGTGCAGATCAGCAAGTCCGATTGCAATGGAGGTTAAATGCTAGTGTGACCAAATATTTGGCAGTGCTAACTTTTCAGTTTTCAGTTTACGGTGATCATTTCTTATATTTACAAATGTCAACGACCCATATGGCCGAAGAACTAAATCTGGATCTAAACTTAAGGTCGTGAGTTCAAATCCGTACTGACAATTGTTTTCATAATTTCTTACATGCCGATATAGTTAATAAGGCAACACGTGTACTCGATACACATTATGTATATAAAAGAAGAAACTCAGAACACATTTATTAAAATTAGGTGAAATTACGTGCTGGAATACGTTTAAAATCCTTCTCCTTTACTTGACACCTATCAGCATCATCGTTAATTTAATAAAATAAATAAAATACAGTGTTATGTTTTTGTTGATTCTAGAAGGCCATTCAGTAAAATAAATGGTACGGTTAACGGTAAGTGCAAATCTTTGTCGACGTACTATTGCAATGTAATAAACATTAACGGCGCCCTTATATAACCGATCAACGTAGAACGTAACGTTAGTTGTGTCTTGTATAATAAATTAAATTATTAGTTAAATATTTTCCAAAACCGGATAGGGTTACTTATACTAATACTAGAATTGCTCATTGGAATGCCATCTTATGCCATCGCCGTGGAAATAATTTGAGATGCAATGATTGCATTTTTTTCTGACGTTTCACTCAGACTTTTTTTTATTTCGGGGTTGCTATATATAGATGTGTAAAAAGATATTATACAAATAACTATAAATAATGCTTTTTTATATATTATATTCTGGTTTTGACCGCTATAATCAGAGAAAAGCACCTACAGAGTACATATAAAAAAGATATGATCGCGGTTAAAACTCCAATTTAATATATAAAATGGATACAATATACCATAAATAATATTGCTTAAATTTTATCTCGACCATTCAAATTCGCAGTAGTTGTTAAGAATACAATTTAATAAAAATCAAAATTAACAAACGTGCAATGTCGAAAGCGAAATATTATGCAGAGCCGCATTGTTTTTATTTAATTTTATTTTAATATTTTTTTAAACGTATTTTTTTGTTTTTTTAAAATAACTAACAAATTAAAATTTGAACAATATGTCAAATCTGTCCATTGTGATACATATAAGTGGTCATACTATTGTATTATTAAAGCTAACTCTTCAGCGAACCTCGGCTGTGGTCGTAAAACACCGTCTGATAACTGCTTATTTGAAAAACCTTTAGTGCACTTTTGCTCTGCAGTTTTTCAGAAGACGTTTTATTTCTTCAGCAATGTGATGTAAGTGTTAGCTTTCCTCTATGACTTGAATAACTAACGATTAAAAGCGCCCACATAAAATTAAAAAAAAACAATTAGGCTTACTAATAATATAAATGTCAATTATAATTAAAATTTGTATTTAATATAAACGTTTTACACATATTTACATCTAGGACTTAAATAACTACATATGTAAATTATCTACTGTAGATATCATGGCCCCTTATTAAAGATGCTTGTAGCATTTGCCCGTGAAATCGCAATTCAGATTCTCTCGGCCCTCCTGTGATCAGTGGCATCTGTGAAATGAGACGTGATGTAATGTTTTGTAAAAGTTTTTACTATTACTTTAAAGTCCATGTATTTCAACTGCAAACGACATAAAGATATAATTTGGAACAGGAGACGAATATTTGCGTCGTTTCTTACCTTCAGCATTTTTTGCAGCGGCTCTAGCCTTTAACATTGTTTCCCTGATATGAGTCTCATATCAACGCATGTAACGGTCTCACACTAGAGTCAGGGGAGGACTCTATTTCTATTCAGGGAACCAGTCTCAGTCCAACTAGTCCATTACCAATTGCCATCATCTCGACTAAATTCAGAGAACTCGATAGGAACTTGAAAGCCAAAATATTTGAATATTTCTTACTTAATCTTAGTCAGATCATCACGTTCGAACGACTGACGGATCATTGTGAAAAGTAATGGTATATAAAGCTTGTTACAAATAGATTGTTTAACGTTTTAGATGTAATGTTTTCATTCACAATTACTTAAGATTTTTTTTAATATGATATAGTGAGGGTTATTTTAATATTTATATATAAAAGTCATTTCGTAATAGTTTATCCGAAGATATTAATATTTTAATGTTCAATTTTAATCACTATATATAATAACTTATGTTACACAATTATAAAAAAATATATAATTAGAATATTATGAATTGGAGTTTATCTACTTTTTATTACTTACAGTACAATAGCCAATATATAACAAGTATGTAAATAGGTACAAAGTATTTACAAAATACAAACATTACGTAAGTGCGGAGCGTTCCAAGGTTTTGTTGTTTTATTTTAAAAACATAATACTTCATTCACTTCGAACATTATTTTAATTTTTACTTCCTACATTATTTTTAATCTTTGAAGTAAATAAATAAAATTGAAATGAGGAAGAACATTTCCAATTGTAGATATATAGCAACTCTATAGCACTCAATTACAGAAATAAGTACATATAAAATGGATATTATTTTTTAATCAATTAAACAAAATATTATTTAATCAAGTACGATACCTGCCTACCTGCAATTTCATATACTCGTAATCCTTTTATTAGCGATGATCCCGAAAAAACTGTGTTTTATTATAAACTTGATTGTCTATTCGTATTAGACTTTGTGTACATATACCTGTGTAACTATGTAATCAATAGCGGTGTACACTTCCCCTTTTATTAAGATACAAATAATAAACCACAGATACATAAAATGTATAGTAATTATCATAAATATATATGATTATGACGATAAATAAATATACATTATCTTTGGCTATGTACATAAATGTATATTAAACATAATAAGTTATAATATAATACTTTGTTGAGTTTTTAACTATCGAAAAAACTAAAATATTAATAATTTATTTATTATATACTAACATTTCAATTGCTATTTTAAAAATCGGGAGGAATTTCTAACGAATTATTATTTTGCGATTTTAGCTTTATTGATAGTTACTTTATCTTCAACTGCCATATTTATAGCTTTTTTAGAAAGTGCCTCTATTTTTAGGGGAATGTTTGAAGATTACTCCACCAAGCTTTTCAGCATTTTTTTAGATTTTATTTATTCATCTCGTGACCGGCGGTGTCGATAATATCGTGAGGAACCTGCATGTGTCGTTTGAAAATATGTCACGTGTGTACACCAACCTGCATTAGAATACGCTACAATACTTCTCTACAAAAGGAGAATAGACCTAAAAGTAACCGTACTTTTTAAAAACCGAATTTACGAATTTTCCCTCCCTTATGCGAGCGAATACTTAAACTATAAACGTAAAAAAAACGTTTAAATATTAATAATATATAATCGGTTACTTTTGAAGTCTGCGCAAAGGCAAAGCCGGGTTAGACTGAGTATGTGACCACGGACTGATATTCCGTACACAGTCGTTTTAACATAATGAACAGTCAAACATACTAGATTTCACATTTTTTTAATTAATAACAAGGCGTTGAAATTTATTTATTTAACCTCAATACTTGCATTTTCCTATGATTTATATTAGTGAGGATAAATATATGGTATTACAAAACACACGTTGGCAATGATTGATTTGTAGTAATAAATTTAGTAACATTCTTATTTTTAGAGCAATAATTGAAATACATATTATGTAACTGAAAATCTGAAGATGAAATAATAAAGTTTATTTTAGCTATCGAAAACATTTTAATGTGTTTTAAACTTATAGGGAGCGATGAAGGAATAAAAATATCGTGTGTGTTTTAAGTATTTAAAGTAATTTATGATAACATTTTGACGTTCATAAAATATATCAATACGAATATTTCATTAAATTTTGAATTAGTTTAATGTAGAGTTCGATTCGTGACGAAACAATTATATATATATTTTTAAATATGTATGTACATTTAATAACATAAAATGAAATGTCAATTTTATTAGTTTTCTTAGAAATTAAGTTTATCATTATCAAATTATTATAGTTTGTAAATTAAATATGGGTCATCTAAATGCGCTGCTCGAACGAGAAACAAGGGACGTTATACATTTAAATGAGAGCAGACTCTACATTTAGTCTTTTAATAAAAATAATAGGTTTTGGTGTAAAAGAGTTACTGACATATGTATTGCACAAGAGTGTGTAACACAAGTGCATTCTCTATTCCCTCTGATAATCCATAATCTGATGAGGCGGCAAATCCGGGATTCGAATCCTAAGCCTACGACCACGAGGCAGTCAATAAGCAAATAGACAACTTCCTTTTTATAGTAATCGATAAAAACCGGCATAAAATACGTAATATTGAGAATGTTATAATTTAAATTTAGCATACAATCGTCAATGCCGCACGTATGTTTATATTTTACAGCTATGGGATAGCCAGAAGGCTCGCCTTGACCTGTTGAGTAACCGCAGAGCTTGTTAGTTTAATCTGTGCCTCTATAAATAAAAACTTGATGTGTTTTTACACGAGTACGACATTATAAAACGCCCCTAAGTATATGGTACTTTACATATGTATACAATATTAATAAGTACATTGGTGGCAAAAATGAATAGTAGGTATATAATATATTGAATTTTGTAGAGATATTGTATATTGTTCCCTTCATAACCCTTGGTGAGATTTTATAACAGAACAGATACGGAGGTACCACAAACTCATCAGATATTCCGGAAAACAGCAGTACTTGGTTTTGTTGTATTCCGGTTTGAAGGTTGAGTGAGCCAGAGTTATTACAGGCACAAGGGATATAACATTTTAGTTCCCAAGGTTGGTGGCGCATTGGCGATGTAAGCGATGGTTAACATTTCTTACAATGCCAATGTTGGTTGATAATAATGGGCGTTGGTGACAACTTGCCATTAGGTGGTCCATATGCTCGTCCACCTATGATATAAAAATAATAATATTATTATTAACATGTAAAGTATATGGTTGTTATCCCTATTACATAAATCAGATATCTCAAAGTTCATATACATTACCATCTTATAGTAATCAATGTAAACATGACTTTGGAGCGTTCACTAATTTTGTAATATCGCGAAGACAGATTTATCAATACTTAAAAAGACTTGATACAACTAAAGGGACAGGTTATGATAATATCCCTCCTATATTTATTTCTAAATGTGCATGGGTACTAAGTTTCCCTTTATATTTATTATACAACGAATCACTTCGCTCAGGTGTTTTTCCCGATAAGTGGAAAATAGCTAGGATCGTACCAGTATATAAGTCCAAGGGTAGTGAGTGCATTGAGAATTATAGACCGATTTCCATACTTTCCACTTTTGCCAAAGTATTTGAAGCAATAGTTTACCCATATCTAGAATGTCATGTAAAGCAAATGAATAATAATAACCAGCATGGCTTTATAAAGGGTCGATCTACAACATCAAATCTTGTTTCGTACAGTGAATTCATTGTGCCAGCTATTGATAACCACAAGCAAGTTGACGCAATTTATACCGATTTAACCAAGGCTTTCGACAAAGTTTCGCACGATATTTTACTCTTAAAACTAAGCAAGTACGGATTCAATGGTAATATGCATGAGTGGTTCAAATCATATTTATACAATAGACAACAATTTGTTGTCTTAAAAGGTTTTAGCTCGAGTCTATATAAAGCCTGCTCCGGGGTTCCTCAAGGGTCACACTTAGGACCTTGGCTCTTTAATATCTTCATTAATGATATTTGCGATACGGTACATTATAGTAGAGTATTTTTATTTGCGGACGATTTAAAATTAACGAAAGTAATAAACAACTTAGCTGACTCAGAGCTCTTACAGGCGGATATTAATGCTATATATAATTGGTGTAAAAATAATAAAATGGAATTAAACGTCAGTAAATGCAAGCATATAAAATTTACGCGGAAGCTCAATATAATCAAAACAATATATAGCATTGATAACATCAAGTTGGAGGAAGTTTTTGAAATAAGTGATTTGGGTGTCATTTTTGATGACAAGCTTACTTTTGTCCCGCACTTCAATAAAATAATTACGAAAAGTTCCAAAACGTTAGGATTTTTAATTAGAAATGGTAAACACTTCACGAATAACACGAAAAAAATAATCTATAACGCTTACGTGCGTAGTGTACTGGAGTACGGTAGTGTTGTGTGGAATCCTTGTTACAATGTACATCGTCTGCGTATAGAGAGAATACAGAAGCGATTTGTATATCATCTATCCAGAAACAAAAAAACCTCATACAATAAATCTAATAAAAATTACAGCAATCTCTTGAAAGACTTTAATATGGATAGTCTCTCTGTACGCAGACAATTATTAGATCTCTCTTTCCTATTTAAGATAATTCGTAACGAGATCGACTGTACTTACTTACTTGAAAAGATATACTATCGTATTCCAAGGCGCAATGTTCGTAGTTTTCTGGGCACTTTTGATGTCAGAATATCAAAAACGAAATTAGGATGTAATGCACCAATGCCTAGATCATCACGGTTGTACAATGGTTTTTGTCAAGATCTAGATATTTTCAATGACTCTGCCATGATTTATCGTAAACGGGCGCTAGAATTGTTGAGAGATGCAAATAAATAATAAATAAATAAATAAATAATAAATAATGTTATCTTAATTTTATTTTGTATTAATTAGTATATTTTTAGTAATTTTTTTTGTAACGTAAACTTTGCATGAATTTAATGAATTATTTAATTTTAATTTGTACCTATATCAATTTCAAACTATTTGTGTTATTAATTTTAATTTTATTAAGTGCATGTTTATTTTTTTATGATCTTTAATTTGTACCAATTTGGACTTTTTTTTTTTTTTTTTTAATCTTTCTACTCATGTTGCTATAATTATGTGTTAATGTATTTTTAAAACAAATATTGTAATTGTTGTGGCTACTTTAAAAAGCTTCACATGTTAGCTATTTTCACTAAATTGTTTTACATTTGTCATTAAAACATGTAGTAGCTACTAGTGGTCCTTAAAATAAATAAAATAAAAAAAAAAAAAAAAATAAAAGATATGCTCCTCAATCTCTTAGTTCATATCACGTACGCGTATTGCCTAATGATGCAATGTATTCCTGACCTAGTACCTACCTGAGTTATTATCGTACTCTACTAACCCAATGTTAATTAATAATTATTTGAATAATTATTATAAAATAAATTAACGATTAAAAAATAAGTACTTAATACAAGGAATTCATAAATCTAGTAATACGAATTAATATAACAAATATTGTATTTAACAAGGACGCGTTTTAATTTAAAAAGAAAAATAAAAATAAATAAAGTCAACTCCACACTACCTGATTTGAAAACGAAATTCCATACATTCTTTTTACTCTGTATAATGTAGTGTTCTTTCGTTACCTTTGTCTTTTTTTTATCGTCAGGAATTTTACCCATTACAAAGCTAAGGTATGCATCGGGGTCAGATTGAGTATGAGATAAAAATTAAAGGTTTTTAATCTATACAAGGGAACTGTGTACGTAAAATATTTTATCATTTCAAACTTGTGATCTCTTTAGTTTATCAGATTAATTTTGTCATTAAAATCACTATCTATTATATATGTATTTGTAAGCCAATACTTTGAAATGAATTCGTCCAAAAACGACATGATTTCCGTTTAAGGAAAATTATTGTATTATATTATTTTTCCTACCACAATCAAGTATCGAAGCAAAAACAAATTATTATTATTTATGTATTGTGCTTATTTGTACAAATTGCTTATCGTTATTAGCGGAAATGAACCTCGGCTTATCCTTAAGGCAATGAGTAACATAATATAAATATACCGACTGGCTTTAACTTCGTCGATACATAGAAATACGAATATTATAAATGATTTCATGATTAGTTGTGTTGTACGGCTACATAATCGAACAATGTAATCTATGAACTCTAACGACTTAAATAATATACAAATTAAAATTAAAATTAGCTACTGTACAAGTAGCTAGTAAGTTAGTTGTAAAATAAATCATTCACCTCTAGGTTAATACTTCATTGTTTTAAAGTTGCGTTAGTAGATAGAATAACAAAACAACATGTTTTGTTATTTATTCGCTTTATAACTTATATTTATTGGGTTAATTTATTCTTAATGCAAATGTTGTTTATACGTGTAATTATATCAAATCTCGATTTAATTTGATTTAAAATGCTGTAAAAGTTTCTTATTAAATAAACCAAGTAAAAAAAAGATATTCGTTCTGGACTCACCGTGTTGGATGGAATTTTAATTTCAACTCCTGACTTCTGGTTTCCAAAACTGATTTACTCAAAATTCACATATCAACCTACAAACCAAGCCCAGATTATATTCAGATATATTCTTGGGTGGTTAAAACATATTTTTGGATCAACAAAATTTTAAAGGAAAATGACGAAAAGTAGTCTAAATATCGCCCTTTAGAATATTTATTCCAATCAATAAAAAGGCTTCAATATTTATTCCAATCTATTTTAATTTGCGCAGGTAGCTTATATTGCAGGTAGTATTATATTGCTACTCTTTATGCCGCGCTAATGATAATTCATCGATAACCCTTGCAAATTGAAGATAACACTATTTTTATCCCTTTCGCACTTACCAAATAATGCGCTAGAGCACTAACGCAATCTTTTTTACCTGTGTACCTAGATTAGTATCAGGTACCCGGGTATCTCGTACCTGGCCTCCTCTCCTTTTTGAGGAGAAGGTAGAATAACTATTTTGAATTTTTATTTGAATATATTTAAGGCTTTACTTCACTTGTCAAACTAATCGTAAAACTAAGTATAAATTAACAAAACATGGTTTTGTAATATATATATATATATTTCGTTGCCGCATATATATGCGGCAACGAAACGAAGTACCTGCCTAACCTTTTTTTATAAACGCTGGAAAAACGCGTTTGACGTTTCCCCCACGGGAACAGTATGTGGGGCTCGCCGGTGTCCAAGGAGCCGAGTGCGCCCCGAACCTCGGAATAACCACTAAAAAACAGTTTTTAACAGCTTTGTTTTGTTCCTATAAACTTTCAATCATCATTCATTCATTTTACAGACTATCATTTATAGCTTAGCAAAGTTTTAACCAATTCAACTGAATAGTTATTTTATAGCATTTTTATCGAATAAATGTTAGACGTGATTCATTAAATTGACATAACTTTATTATTTATGAACCTATTGAAATCAAACAAACACCAAATTTTAAGTGAAGCTAGCCACAATATATTAGTGAAAACCGCACCGCTATTATAACCTACCGAAAAATAATGCGTTAAATTGTAAGCAGTATGTTATCTCGCGAGATAGATTATAATTTAACGGTATATACAATTTTTACGATACGATACGCCGAGATGGCCTAGTGGTAAGAACGCGTGAATTTTAACCGATGATCGTTGGTTCAAACCCGGGCAAGCACCACTGAATATTAATTTGTGATTATAATTCATTTCGTGCTTGACGGTGAAGGAAAACATCGTAAAGAAACCTGCATGTGTCTAATTTCATTGAAGTTTTGTATGTATGTATGTATGTATGTGTATTCTACCAACCCGCATTGGAGCAGCGTGGTGGAATAAGCTCTAAACCTTCTCCTCAAAAAGGGAGAAGAGGCCTTAGCCCAGCAGTGGGACGTTAACAGGCTGTTACTGTTTTACTGTACTGTACGGTGACATGTACAGTGATTATAAAAAAAAATATGTTCGTAAAATAACAAATTATGGTTAAAAAAAGTTATTTATGATTGATATTATTTATAAGTTTTTAAATATAGGTAATTATTCTTGGAGTAACTTTAGCATGTAATATGTACAATATGTACAGAGAGAGACTCGAAGCATAAATGCAGATAATAATAATTTATTTGTACGTAAATAGTTCGTAGACTCATTTCATGACGCACGAAATTATCAATTGTCATTAAATAATATACGAAAATATTAACAGGATTTGACGTCCGATTTTACAATCTTTTATTTAACTAATTAAAAGGTGACTGGTAATGTGTCAGTCAAATATTGCAATTACAATTTACATATAATATATACAAGACTATATATAAAATAAACACGGATGAACAAATGGTCCACCTAATAGTAAGTGGTAACCACCACCCATAAACATTGATGTTGTAAGAAAGATCAACGTCTTTCCCTTATGGCTGTAGTTACACTGGCTCACTCACCCTTCAGAGCCGGAACACAACAATTCTAATTATTGCTGTTTGGTATTATATTTGATGAGTGTGTACCTATCCAGACGTGACGAAGTTTTAATTTGTTAGTAGAATTCTTGGCATCTATTCTATTAATATTTTATCACTATCCCGGATACGCTCGCTAAGTCACAGATTTAGATAACACATTTTTTTTAAAGTACAACCGTATCCTCCCCACCTCATGGTTACCTTCTTTTCAATAGAATTCTCCAAGCCGTTCCGGTATGATTGAGTGACAATCATTTAAGTATGTACACAAACTCCAGCAGGTAGCTCTTACAGAACTGTCCCCAACACGAGTCTTATTAAATTAATGATTGCGTGTGCAGCGAGACGGCCGGAAAGAAAGAAAAATCTTATATAAAGTAAATTAACATTCTTTTGTAGGTACTCTATAAAATATATACTCTATTTATGCTGCACAAACGGAAGACTGGAAATCTGTCAGAAGGACAATACTTTCAAAATTATTATTAAATAATTGAATCAAAGAATTGCCAGTTAAAGTTTTAAGTTTTTTTTTTAAATTTATATTGTAGATCCAGCACAGACGTGTTGTCCGTGCATTCGTTGTGCCTTATATTTAATTTCTTGTTATTATTATTTTATTGCTATTATAATTATGTTACGTTATTTTAATGTGATTGCATTATAATTGCAAGGCAGCTTCGGAATTTACGGTTTACTTTGCTAGTTGAGTTTATATAAAGACTATCAGAATAGTACTTTATTTAAAATATCGTTAACCCTTTACTAAGTCTAAGTCCTTTGCGCGATCTTGCGATTAGTTCTTTGTCTGAATTCTCATATATGTCTTCACAATAAATATAATAATATATTTATTATTGAATGCATTATTATTGTTTCAAATAAATATTGTTTACCATTTCGTATTAATGATCGGAAGCTCCCACGCCACTCACCTTGAATCAACGACCTTCCACAGAGTACAGACACATTATGTAACGCCATTATGTACACAATGTTCGAACAATTAGCGTCAGTTCACATCACACTTCATCTATGTTATTGTAAAAACTTAATAAGTTTTTTTTTATGATGCTTACATGGAAATCGGTTTCCTGATGGTAAGTTTAATTGTGCTAGAGCTTTGTGCTAGCTCGACGTGAAAAAAAGGACGTCTTAGTCCCCACGTTTGGTGGCACATTGTTTATGTAACGGCCTTTGACGGCTTACGCTCAGGTGGTCTATTTGTCCGCCCGTCTACCTATTCTATATATATATGTATATAAATCTATATATATCCTTAAAACATATTAACTACTTTTTATTGTTAAAGCTCAAGTTTTTATATCTTGTACATATTATTATATATATTGTAATCAGCCTTCTTCATAGTAAAGCTTTACAAATATTGCTTACTAGCGATGCCTACTATTTAGTCTGTGTAAACGTCGTTTTTATTATGAAAAATTAAAAAAAATACAT
The DNA here is from genome assembly GCF_905147045.1 of Nymphalis io. Lineage (NCBI taxonomy): Eukaryota > Metazoa > Arthropoda > Insecta > Lepidoptera > Nymphalidae > Nymphalis > Nymphalis io. Next base: position 10,481,826 of record NC_065904.1, read on the forward strand.
TTTTCTGTTACTCATCTTTATAACCCACTCGTTTTTCAATAAATTTATTCAATATACAGACAAAAATTTTCTTTAAATGACAGTAAATAAGAAAAAATGCGGGGTCTTGTTTTTTAGTTTTTTTTTATCGCCCACACCCATTTTTTCATAAATTTCAATGTACACGACTTTTAATGCTTTATTATAAAGTTCGGCGGTCAAAATGTAAAAGATTCTTTCGATCCTGAGCCATCTCCATCAATTCAGACTAGTTGGGTCGGTTTCACTATTTTATTTATTTATTTATAATAGCACACTTACAACATACATAGAAAGCATTGTTAAGATTAATTTATAAAACAATAATAGTATATCAATTATATTAATATGCATGTCAATTACAAGTGTACATAGCACTTCCTGATTTTATATTATCTATCTTCCTTCTTTGTCTTCCTGGTGCTCTTTTTCCTTGAATCTTGCCCTCCAGAATAAATCTCGGCAACTCGTATAAGGATCCTCTTTCAAGGTGCCTGAATATTCAACCTATATCTGGGCGACAGTTGCCATTAACTGCGACGTTCCTTTTTCAATTCTACATTTAATTTCTTCCAAATTGTTTAAGTCCTTTATAGAATAGAATAGAATATGCTTTATCGTACAAAAGAGTTACAGAAACGTACAGTTATAAACACAAACAAAAAACTGTTAGGGTCCGTTCACACAGACCGGCTCGGAGAGCATCGGCCTGCTTTTTTCTTTTCACACAGACCGGGTCGTATACGCTTGGAATTGGCCGGAGCGGAGCCGCCAACTATTTCACATCGACCGGCTGGAAGAGATCTGAAAGCGGGTGCGAGCGAGAAAGAGCACGCAAGCGGAGCCGGTCGGCTCCTTTTATTACTTCACACGAAGCGCGTTCAGGCATTTTTAATGACAAAAAAGGTGCAAATGCAAAAATAAACTTTACTACAATCACTCAAAACACTGTTTCCAACGTGATAAAAATCTGCTCTCCTCTCCGAGCCGGTCTGTGTGAACGGACCCTTAATGTACAAACGGCGGTCTTATCGCTGAAAGAGCGATCTCTGCCAGACAACCTTTGGGTGGAGGACATGAGATAAACAAAGCGGTAAGGAGGTGTACAGATTAATTTTAATTTGTTTTCTAAAATAAATATGAATAAAATATATACAAACATATATATTATACCTACAATCTACATAGTCATACATAAACATATATTTATATATATATAAAAAGTTATTATGATAATAGTAATAATAAATAACAATATAGCTTTATATTTGGCGATATAAAACTAAGCTACTATAATGTTTCATAATTAGATCAAGGCTTAACTTGTATGGTTACGGATATTTAGATACCGTTTAACTTATTAATAATTTTTTGTAAAGACTTATCTAATCTGCTTCGATGTCAGTCTGCATGTTCAAAAAAAGAATTCTTTGTTAAACCAAGGTTTATGTCATCATCGTTTTTTAAATATTTATAAAGAAATATTCTTAACAAACAGTGATTAATTTAAAAAAAAAGATGTAACCTAAAAAAACATTTGAAACTCTTCTAAACTTTGAACGTTAACTAATCCTCTTGACATTGACATATGGCCACAATATTTTTTTATCTGTACCGGCCTCGCGCTCAATGCCATTTTAACCCACTGTGAAACGACGTGTGCTTTTAAACTAAAACCTTTCCGACACTCCTATTACATTAGTGCTAAATTCTAGAATTATCTTAAGCATTTTAAGATGTAACTATGTAAGGCTTTTAGGCATTTTTACTATAACGAACTTTACATTACTTAATTTCGTGTTCATTAGGTGAAAATAGTCTGGAAATTTTATACAGTTAAGAAATTAGTTTTTTTTTAATTTATAATTTTCTGTTTGGCAACCGAGATTTAAAATTTAGAAATTTGAACAAACGAATCTGTTTTACCGTAACGTACCTATTACTACATTTTCTAACAGCATATAAATTTATAAAAAGGCAATTACGATAACAATTAGGATCACCAAGTGTACGATATTTACCTGGACAGTTAAGCTTCTTATTGTTTTGTCAAGGTTACCAAATAAAAAATGTATGTCAATGGATCCTAAAAAGTGACGTATAATGAGACTAATCATAAATAAACTAATACCATTTAATATAAACCATTTAATATAGAAAAATAAACTTATCGTTATTTTTAGAACACCACCTCGTATTCCATTTTTAATAAATTACATTTTGCAACTCTGATTACAAGACTTACTAATCAATTTCACGAGTTTAATAAACACCATAAAAATTTAAGGTCGAAATATTTTTAAATTGTTAGCTTAACAATTACTCAAGTTTTTGTAAAATTATAAAGCTGGAAATATAAAGGCCTTCGTCAGATGGTACAATTTAAATAAAAATGTAGGTAATGAAGATGTTGAGTAACGTAAGACCTTGAAGTTTTTCCAAGTACGCTAGTACATGGAGCAATTATAATGAATTTATATCACGTGTACTGCAGCGTGGAAGCCGACATGAGGAAACCTGCAAGTCTCGGGATGACTGCTTCGAGATTTATAGTGCAATAAATTGTAAATTTATGTACTAGTATTTATTTACAACATTATGTATTATAATTGACAATATATTCAATAACAGTGTTATTAAAGCATCATAATTCTAAAGAGTTATCTAAGCAAACGAAGGTTGCTCCATTGGGATAAAAAAAAATAACTTTATTTTTAAGATATTGAACCTTAATGAAATATTATATATGATTTGACCTTAATAAAATATTAGCACTTTATGTCTCGTTTATTTAACGATTCACTATTTACGTGTCTATTATGACAGTTATTCGGTATAGACCTTACTGACACGTTGCCTTGTGGAATACCCTATAGTAATACTTCTCTATGTGACGTACTGTCAATACCCAATAATCAAAGATATTAAGATGAAACCATAGATAATTCAGAACTTTTTAATGATTTGAAATAGTCCAAGCAGTTAATTTCTGTCTAAAGTAATTAAAGAAAAACCTGCTTTACTTTTTTATTTTTCTTCAACATAAATAAAAAATAATTTAATGTCTTGGGGCTACAAATACTATAAAGTTTTAAAGAGTTTTTTTCTTTGTTTCTTAAAAAATATTTTTTTCTTTTGTAGGTCATATTATTTCTTCCGTCATATTATGTTTCCGTAAATATATTTAAAAATGGTTGTGCCTTTTCAACGCAGCTATAATCGTAAAAGCCATTAATTAACCAGTGAAAAATCCCTTCCAAGTTATCCTGAGTTTCTTTCGCCGGTTCTTCTCAAGTCTGAGGTGTTTATTTCCGAACCGGTAGTAGATTTATGACAATCAATAAGCAAGTGTAACGCTTCTATATTGAATAAAAAAATTTAACCTTGACTTTCACCCTTAGCAGTAGAATTTTTTACATTAAATAAAATTATATTAAAACCTATTTCATGGCAGTAATTCTAAACGGAGGCTGGCCTACTCTGCAGGAGATATAATAGTGCTGAAGTGTTTGCGCGAACATAGGTGCACTCTTTATACCCTCACAATGAGTGCTTCCATAAAAAAGGTCTAAACACCGATACATTCTAAATTTCGGGCTGCTTCTAAGAAGTTTGCTACTAAGAGTGAGTTACCCAATTGAAAAACCCAATAACTTCTCACTGACCCGACCCTGGGTACGACAGCGTTCCATAGCCTTACAACCTAACCGCCAGACCAAATATGGTAATTAACAACTAAAAATAAAAATCTGAATTGATTAATAATTCGAAATTAATATCAATAACCAAATCCGTATAAGTAACACAGAGAGCCTGTAAATGTTCCACTCCTGAGCTACAGCCTCCGTTCCTTTTGAGGAGAAGACTTGCTCCACCACGCATCTCCAATCCTGGTTAACAATTTAATATTATCAGGTTTTTCAAATTTTTATGTAAAGTTGAGTCGTAGAATAAATAATAAATTCTAGGATCTATGTCCAGACTGTACATGCAATAAAAGTCAACTTAGTATGTTTATCCTTTCTACAGTAAATATTTAATAATAAATAAAAGCCCATATTTATAATCCTTAATTTGAAGCGAATATGCAATGCTCGTGACTCGTTCAATTATGTTGTGACCTCTACCTATGGACAATTACTTTAAAAGTTGTATGCTTAAAAATATTAAACATTTTTTATAAATTTGATTTGGTTGAAAAGAGAGGTAAACAAATCAACATAAATTATTTTTTTAAATCATATCTAGTAAACGAATACCAGCTTATTGACATTGAAAGTTATCTTCTAGCCTACCCCTAGAAAATCAGAATGTCTCTATTGAGCATTGTAAAAAAATAAATCGATATATACAAAAATATTTATTTGTTAAGATATGGCTACATAAATGCGAGAGTAATTCTGTCTGTTTGTTACGTTTTCAAGGCTAAAGCACTGAACCGATTTTGATGTGATTTGGTATGAAACAAGCAATGTGCCGCCATCACTAAGTGGCATATTCCTTGTGCCTATAATGACTTACCAAACCGGATCAAACCGGATCACAGTAAATAGCACAACCGTGTATTGCTGAGAGGCGGTAGAGTAAAACGAGTGGGTTAAACTTAACCAGAATAATAAGTATATATTGAATAGTAATTCAAACTTTCACAATGTTTTTTTTTTCGTATTATGTATAATATGTACGCAAAACAGCAGTACTTGGTATTGTTGTGTTCCGGTTTGAAGGGTGAGTGAGCCAGTTTAATTACAGACACATGGGACATAACATCTTAGTTCCCAAGATTGGTGGCGCATTGGTGATGTAAGCGATGTTTAACATTTCTTACAATGCCAATGTCTATGATCTATGAGCGTTGGTGACCACTTACCATCAGGTGGTCATATGCTCGTCCGCCTTCCTATTCTATAAAAAAAAAACAAACATCAATCATCCGATATAATTGAAACATTGTTCTTGTTATTGGTACAAATTTCATGATTCTTTAGTCAACGGGAAGTATCCTATAGGTTTTGATTCCCCTTGCGAATGTATGGGAAATGTGACATAAGCGTCCATACCTTTTTTTTGTTTTTTTTTTTTAATTTTAGATATTATAAATATTACTGTACATAGTTTCCATAGTTACATATAGTATAAAATTATAATAAAATATATATAATATAATTAGTTATTTACCTAATTTACGAAAAAAAACAGTAGGGACAAATTCAACGCGATGTTGTATAAACTGATGCACTAATGATGAAATGACTTAATCAAGTTATGTATTACCTATGAATATACTAAAATATTATAGATTATAAACTAATATACGTTCCATGTTTTTATTAGAGGTCCTTTGTTGATTCATGTCGGAATTTATATCATGCAATCACGGAAATGTGCGCGTAGGCGGGTTGTATTGTTTAGTTAATAGATTTCAAGGATTTTTCACAATTGTATGAACTAGGATTTTATGATATTGTTTATTCAAAATTTTAAAAATTGAAGTGGCAACATCGACAAATTTTCTAGCAAACATTTATATCTATTTCAAAGTTTACAATATCGTTATATTTATTAATATGTCATTCTTTTTATATATAATTTTTGACGATTGATTTAAACTTAAATTAGACTGTGCTAATAACTGACTGTGATTCTGTTACTGTTGTGATTTGTGACTCTGTTAATAACCACGAAGGTTTTACTTGAATTAATGACGACAAGGATCAGGTATAACTTGTCTTCTAAGTTAATTGCAGGGACACAGGTATATAAGGGGTAGAAAAATTACATACAATTTAATACAAAGTTTTCCGTGAAGATTATTATTATTATTATATATTATTATAATTATATATATGTGTTGGTATATATATATAATAGAAAATGATACGCACATGTACAAACAACGGAGGTACGCGGAAATGAAAACCATTATACCATATTAAATGGCACTTAGCGTTAGCGAGGAAAATTATAATGCCTCCACCACACAAGGCAACTTGCTCCGGATGAATGGAATACGCAGGTGTCGATAGTGACTATGTGCATTGTGTATTTCTTTTAGAAAAAAAAAAGTATATATATATATATAAATATTTTTTGTTCAATTAAAAGTTAGATATGCATTGCATTTTTAAATTACTTTAATATGTTTTATATTTAAAAAAAAAAGATAAGATCTTTAAGAGCTAAATTCTCTTCTTCTTTTATATACCCTTATCACGATTTTGATTGACGCAAATGTTTTTAATCGACATTTTTGCTGGTGAATTGCTTTCCTGTCAACATGTGAGTGGTTGAAGCGCTTAAGTGCTCGATTGATGGAAGCTCCGATCAAAATTCCCTTATTTGGCATAATAAATAGCACCAACCATAAATTATTGTATATCATAATATTATAATACACAAACTTAGTTTTTATTAGCAATGCTAGTTAACTGTTATAAATGATTTAAACATATAATAGCTTTCGTATACATTAATAAAATTCTTTTATACCAAGTAAAGAATGTTTCTACCAAGTAACGTTACAAGAATGCTTTTTTTTACTGTTTTCTGTTTAAAATATAAAATAAAAACGTAATAAAATTATGATAAAAGTAAAAGAATTATTTGAGAACTATATTAAAATAGTGTTCGCCCGCGGCTTCAATTCACGGCTAAAATCGGTTCAGCGTTTTCGCCATGAAAGCATAACAGATAGTTAGTTACATTCGCATTTATAATATTAGTATAGAAGTATACATACTAATAATTGTATAACTTAAGTTTAATAGAATTACCTTTGTCTGCAATATATAAAATTTACGCATTAAAACACATATAAAAAAATAAATGATACAATCTTAATTCAATCGACATATAGTCTAGACACGCGGTAGCGTGTCAAGCCAAGTTCAAGCTAATAGAACTGGCGAGCAGCACCAGTGTGTAATATTAAACGAACCATTTGGGGCCACTTTTGACCCCCTCATAACTCAAAAACTATTTCACATAAACATATCAAATTTGGCTCATATATTGAAACTTGCGAGATTCATACGTGCTCCAAATTTTATAAGCACACTTCACACGGTTATTTTTATTTTAACGTCCAAAAATCGTCATTTTTGTCACTGACTGACCTATAGATCAAAACTCTAACCCAGTTGCAGATGACCTAGAAAGTTGAAATTTTGCATCCAGATAGGTAGTTGGGTGAATACAAAGAAATACATCAGAAACTAGTTATTTTTTATCATTTTATTATAATTTTTCAATTCATTGATTCTATTAGGAATACTTGCTTATAGTGCCTGTAATGTAAGAATCAGCAATCAAAATTGATGACAGCCGATCTTTATGTGGTTTTTAAGCTCTCCACGTGAATATATAATGAGCAGAATGCCACCCTTAATTTTTTTTAATCCAAACATATCTACAAGTAGCCATTGAACATAGGGCTCTTCCATGACCGTTGAATAATAATTCGTATATGAAAACTAGCCTAGTCAGACCTTAGGCTTCAATATATTATCCTAAGTTATAAAAAGAAATGATATTTTAAGTTGTTATAAAATATTTAATGTTGTTATAAATTACTTTCAGGACTGACCATTGAACTTGGTACTCATTTAGATCTCACTTCTTTTGTCGTTAAAGTCAACAACCAAAGCATTAATCATAATATTGAACTTGGCTCTCATTTCACATTTATGTTTTTGATGGGATATAGACACATTGTTTACACGTATAAGGTTTTGTTTACTCTTATCGTCCATAACAGTACTGATAGCCCTCAAACCACGTATACTGGTGGTAAGCGTTGTGCAAGCTAAGTAATACTTGGTATTGTCGTGTTCCGGTTTGAGGTTGACCATCAGGTGGCCCATATGCTCGTCCGCCTTCCTATACTATAAAAAAAACGTTATATGTGTGATATGCACAGAGCATTATGAAAAAAAAAATGCTTAAATCGAAACAAGTATAATATCTACATGTTAATGATGTGTTCTCACACGTGTTAGTTACCTAATAACGTCGGCTATCGCTCTAATAATAATAAAAGACAAACAGACTTTATTCAAACAACATTACCATAGTTTTTATCACTTACAAAAATAAATAAAAACTTATAAGTTTGCACCGCAATAGATTATTTTATAGAACTTAAATAATTACTTTTTCATTATTATTTTTTAGAATTCCTTTTTTTATGCCCATCTAATAGTAAGAATAGATTATCATCTGTTTAAGTATTCTAACTGCTGACATGGCCCAGTGATTATAAGCATAAATTGCTGGTTCTTTCTCTCGTCAAATGATATACATGTGTATTATACACCAACCCGCTTTGAAGCAGCGTAACGTAGCTCCAGAACCTTCTCTTGAAGACGTGAGGATGCCTTTTTCCCAGCATTGGGACTAGAGACTGGTACATTATGTAGTAAGATGAATGAAAGAATTTCAGAAGTTTAATTCAATTCAATTCATGTGCTTTAAACATAATTACATGTGTAGTCACTATATTTATGACATGCAAATATTTTAACTCAATTACAAGGCATTACATTACATTATATTTTATTATAAGGGAACAAGTATAATATACATTTTGCCATTTAATTATAAACCAAGAAAAAATTATAATTCTTTATTTAAATAATACTTATAAAATTGTTAAATAAATGTCAAGTATTTATTGCAGGAATTCTTTTCAGCGTAAAAATATTTGTCAACCAACCATGTAATTTTTTCTTAAATCTTAAATAAGGCAACAACCAAAGGATTATAGATAAATATACCTATTTAATTCTTTATTCAAATTACAAAAGCAATTCAATTATCACATTTACAATCTAACAACAACTCTGTATTATATTATGTAAAATATGTGAATATTAACTTATCTTTTTTTATAGACTTAAGAAAGAGGGCGGACCCTGACGGCGGAAATCGGGAGTTTTGACGTACCGTGGACACGGTAATGTTATTTACATGCTTTACGTGCCGTGGAAGAGGTCCAGCTGGGGACTTCGATTGCCTAAATGACGATTTTTATTTAATATATTATACAAAAAATCACTAATAGATGAAACGTCTTAAATACATATTACTCAAATATAAGTTATAAGCTACTTGGAGGAAGAAATGAGAAAATATGTATTAGCAGGAAGTTCTTCTTGATAGAATTAAAATATTTGTCGATATACTTGCATTGATATAAGTGTTACCTCTGTCTGAAATGCCTTTATGCTATCATAATATATAATTATTTTTACGAGAACTTTCCAAAACGTAAAGTAAGAAGTATTAAGAATTTTAAGTCGGCACATTATTTTATTTTTTATAGTATATGAAGGCGGACGAGCAGGGCCCACCTGATGGTAAGTGGTTACTAACGCTCATAGACCATAGACATTCGCATTGTAAGAAATGTTAATCATCGCCTACATCGCCAATACGCCACCAACCTTGGCAACTAAGATGTTATGTCCCATGTGCCTGTAATTACACTGGCTCACCTACCCTTCAAACCGGAACACAACCATACCAAGTACTGCTGTTTTGCGGTAGAATATTTGATCAGTGGGCGGTACCTACCCAGACGAGCTTGCACAAAGTCCTACCACCAATATCATACAGACTTCATTATTTTTGTCATTAGACTGTTTATGACCCACCAGAACGATATTCCATATAAGATAAATTATGTATTATTCTAACAAATTAAATTTTCAAGTTTTATACGTAAAATTTACTTACAAAACTAAACAGAATATAATCACCTCCCCGAACTCCAAGTGCCCTCGATACAGTTAATCTTATCATTTCTTGTTAGTTACAATTGTACGAAGTCAGATAACGTTATCCAAATAAGCCTATACTCGAATGCAATGCGGTGCGAATATGGCTCTTAACGCATTTTAATAAAGATTAGAAATTCATTGTTATTAATCTGCAACCTTTTTTAGTTCCACGAGCGAAAGTAAGATGTGGTTAAAATTAAGACCGTATATATTTTAAAAATTTTTTTTTTTCCGTTTGTATACACTAGCCAAATGACCCAGTTTTGCACGGATACAAAAAGAGTCTACATATAACCTTTATGGTAATTATTTACATATAACTCTATTGGTTTAATTTTGACTAACCGTGCCACCGAGTATAAACATTTCAGAGCTCTTCCTGATAAAAAAAACTATTGGTTTACGTGTCGCAAGCCAGTAAAGCTCCCGGTCAGCATGATTTTTTCCGACATTCATCGTCATATCACTGGTGGTAGAGCTTTGTGCAAGCTTGTCTGGGTACCAACCACTCATCAGATATTCTACCGCAAAACAGCAGTACTTGATATTGTTGTGTTCCGAAGTTTGAAGGGTGAGTGAGCCAGTGTAATTACAGGCACAAGGGACATAAAATCTTAGTTCCTAAAGTTGGTGGCGCATTGGCTATGTAAGCGATGGTTAACATTTCTCACAATGCCAATGTCTAAGGGCGTTGGTGACCACTTACCATCAGGTGGCCCATATGCTCGTCCGCCTTCCTATTCTATAAAAAAATTTTTAGCCAATTTACACAAAACCGTAATGAATTTAAGTAATACACCTAAGCCTTTCTCATGAATCATTCCATCCGTTGGTGAAAACCGTATGAAAATCCGTTCGCTTTTTTGATTTTATCGCGTTAAGACGACGACAGACGCTGTGGGGGCATTTTGTTATATAATATGTGATACATATATTGTGTTTTAGAAGTTATCTCGTGAGGTAACCCCTACAGACGTATCAGGTCAAAGCCGTCGTTTTATTCGTTAATATCATCAAATCTGTGTGCAAAATTTCAATTCGAGGAAGAGCTTTAAATATCCAAGTTTAACTGGAAAGGCATTTAAGCTTACAAAAAGTCGAGTTATAGCGTAAGCTTCCAAAATATGCAATAAAAATGTAGGTTAATTAAAATACCGGTTGGCTTTCTCTATTCCTAATTTATTTTATGAATGTAGAAAAATTTATATTGCACAAGTATTACAGACTCACAGCTAATAGCCGGTTACTATATTCATAAAGTTATTAGTTTTGCATACGGATAGTACAAGTTTCTATGAGGCGTACGTAATTCAAAAGCGTTCCAACAGAAAATACCTCGTAAGTTTTGAAGTCGCATGTCAAATGTGACATAAACAGTAATAGATACTGTCAAACTAGTTAAAAAATAGTAAATTGCTATAACATCTTTAATAAGTATCTGATTTGAAAGCACTTTATGAGAAGAGTATGAAGCAATGTATGAGCAGAGTCTATACCGGATACCTCTATATTTAATACTTATATAGAATATTTAAAGATAAACAAGATTAAAAAGTAGGTAATATATTGATAATAATACAAACAGCACTTTAACGACGCATTACTTGTTATTCAACGATCCGTTACAAGTATAGAATAAAGATACTTGACTTCCTCGTTGGTCCAGTAACTATATATAAGGCGAAGATACCGGGGTCCTGGGTTCAAGTCCCAGGTCGGGCCTTTAAAACGTTATTTGGTTTAATTCCCACTCACAGCCTGGTTTTTGGAAGTTGGAAGTGTACACACTCCCGTGCCTCGGAAAGCACGTAAAGCCGTTGGTCCTGTACCTGAACTCTTTCCTTTCGTGTCAGATTTTCCGTCTCATCGGATTATGAGAGTAAAGAGAATAACAATGCACTTAAGTTTGCGCACACACTTGTTCACTATATGATCTACGCAGTTGGCTAATCTCCCTTGAGAGTAGCTGCCGTGGCCAAATTCGACACAAAAACAAAGATTTATTAAAACAGGAACCTAGCATTACACAACCGTAATTGTCTATAATGTTATTATTACATAATATAATATATAATAGCTATGTTATTTATCGATATCTTTCATCTCTAGCATTTACTTACAGTCTCATTGGCGAAGAGATTTCGGCGCGTGCGCTCCTTGACGATGAAACCGTAATTCCCCGCAGCGTGATGAACATTCCTCAATTGGGACGTTACTTTGAAATAATGCTACATATAACTGTTTTAATTTTACAATGAATATCTTTTCGGGCTGTTTAAGCTTTTGAAACTTGTGAAACCCTTCAGATTTTTTTTGCAATACAGTAAGAGTAACAGCCTTTTAATGTCCCACTGCTGGGCTAAGGCCTCCTCTCCCTTTTGAGGAGAAGGTTTGGAGCTTATTCCACCACGCTGCTCCAATGGGGGTTAGTAGAATACACATGTGGCATAATTTCAATGAAATTAGACACATGCAGGTTTCCTCACAATGTTTTCCTTCACCGTCAAGCACGAGATGAATTATAAACACAAATTAAACACATGAAAATTCAGTGGTGCTTGCCCGAGTTTGAACCCACGATCTACGGTTAAGATTCACGCATTCTAACCACTAGGCCATCTCGACTCTTTTTTTTTGCAATATATTTAAAACAATATTGTGATTTGTTGATTATCTACAATAATATTTATTATTTCAATAGTTACGATAAACAATGTAGAAATACGAAAAATATGGATAAACTTTTATAACATTAAGTTCTCCGCAAAGTCAACGTCTTTCCTGAGGCATGTCATACGTTACTTGTGCAAGTCTGATATATTGAAGCTCATAAAGGGTCTAATGGTGCATTATCAACAGCAACCCGACTTTTGAAAATTAGAAAAACTCAGTAACTTTCATTGACCCAACCCGGGATTTGAGTCCAAGGCCTCGTGATCTACGCTAGAACAAGACAGATTGGTATATAGTTTAAAAAGTATAATATTACATGTCGATTTTATATGAGATATATAAATTTAATTGAAAATTGTATATGTAATTTTAATTATATAGACTCTTCCTTTACAAAACGTAAACGAGATAATCTTAAAATGTCTTCACAAAAATACTAGTCTCTCACAGCTTAATATTCACGTACGTATTTTTGTTATCAACTATATCAGACTTATCTATCGATAAATAAATTATTCTATCAAATAAATAAAATTAAAGTATCCGCCTGTGATTTCAAAATAATTAGATGCTTCTAATTTCTTCTTCACGATCTTTTTAAGTTAATATGGCTATTTGCGAGGTACCAACACCAAAAACAATGTCTTTTTTATTTTATTAAATATTATGTAGGTAATCTACCTACCTAATATTTAAAATATTTTTCATCCATAATTAAAATAGGCGTTATATATTTTAAAATGGTAGATTTTTAAGAATCTTTCATTACAAACTAAATTCCAAGTAAACTAAATAAAGAAGTTAACTAAACGAACTTCCATAAATATAAGTTTTTATTTTAATTTTTTTGATATAACTTATATAAAAAAAATCTTCTTTTTGGAACCCGCAATAATCGGTTAAGATTGACTTGTTCTAACCATTTGGCCATCCGGGCTCTTTTAACTGTAAAAACTTATAAGCAACATGAATATGTCAATTTATTGTATGTCAAATTTATTTTTATATTTAATGTAAAACGTAAAGTTATAGCCCGTAAATTTTCCATACCTACAGACTCCAAACCGGTTCTATAAAACAAGAGGACTTTCGTAAGTATGAGATTAGGAGCTTATTCAACAACGCTGCTCAATTGCGGGATGCACATTTGATTTGATTGCATCAAATTTTTATCCGACATGTGTCAGGTGTTCAAATCAAAATTAGTATAGGAAACATGTTTAATCACAGGCAGCCTTGCTTATCCAATTGTTTAGTCGTGCCATGTATCACGTACACTTAGAATAAAACGTAACAGCATAGGTATACATAAAAACCCGCGCATTTAAATATGATAAACCACAACTATACATTGTGTTTTTTAAAAATAAACCTTATATTATAGATATTAAGTACAAATTCGCATATCTTACGTTATTGCATACATTATGCAGGAAAAATCGTGAGGAAGTCGAAGGTAAGGCTACATAGTTACGAATTATTAAGCCGTATTATAATTTTAAATTCAATATTCATACTTCCTGATCATTTACTAATCAGCTTTTTATATATTATATAAGTAAAATGATGTGTTGATAAATATTAATGTTTTACAGCATATGAAATATAATTAAAAAGTTAACTTAATATAATTATATTAGGAAATTAAAAAAACTGCTAATATTTTGTACACATTTATTGACATATGTTTTAAAGAGCTAAGCAAATTGTCAAGTGACGCAAGTATTATAAAACAGAATACACGAAAATATTCATAAAAACGTTAAATCATCAATAAAAAAAAACATTAATAGAAACAATTTAAACTATATGAATTTTACTACGAAATCGCGTACCGGATGAAGACCGACAATCGAGAGTAGATTCTTCACGATTCTAAGAAGATGACTCACCTCACTCACGCTGGTTTTTTTCAAGCTTTATTTCTTCCGCATATACACACTAAAATGAAACCTATACCAATATATTAAGGATGTTAATTCTGTGAACTGTAGATACACTTGTTTGAACAATTTGACGTTGCGTCAAGGATATATCTGATTTGTGTCTTTCTTATGAAACAATGTTACGTTATAAAAAAAAAAACAATTAAAATGGCTCAAATAGAATTATAATAGACCTCCCGTGACTTTACACGCGTTTGTTCTACATAAAGGAGCCATTATAAACAGTGCAGACGTATTTAATAAATAGTTATATTTAAAATATATCACACTATATTTAAAACAATCAGTCTGAATGAGCAAGCCACCAACCCGCATTGGAGCAGCGTGGTGGAATAAGCTCCAAACCTTCTCCTCAAAATGAGGAGAGGAGGCCTTTAGCCCAGCAGTGGGACATTCACAGGCTGTTTCGGAATGAGCAAGACTCAAGAAAGTCGTATAATCTTATTACGTATATATTTAAAAAAAATATTGGATCTTAGATTATAATATTGTTATTAAGTACTTTTACTTCATATCCTTTAACAATACCTATTCAGAATTAGTTGCGATAATTGCGTATGTATGTGAAATGGCTTAATGAAAGTTACAAGATTTAATAGAAAAAGTTAAACACGCAATTGGAGGAGACGAATATAAATGATGTCCGTATTACAATTGTACTAAACTGGAAGGCCTGTTTAGTAATTAAATAAATATAAGTACAACTGTGTATATAATTTAGTTACGCAATTAAATTGCAAATTTTCTGACCGACGGCCACGGCGGCATTACCAAAGGAGACTGGACGGCCGTACAACTCGTACAAGATACGGCCATTAGTTTAGTCAATAGACATAGGAAATTGTCCTAAAATAATTGTGCCAACTTTCAGTACATATTTTCTTAATAATTCTGGGGTCCTATTCTACTAACAAATTATCACTTTATCAATCGAATCGACACGTAATAGTTGCCGTTTAACTGTTTACTGTTTACCTATCTCTCCAACATAACGATCCAGTTGCGGTTCGGTCGAAGTTGGATTTTTTTTTATAGAATAGGAAGGCGGACGAGCATATCTACCACCAACCTTGGGAACAAAGATGTTATGTCCCTTGTGCCTGTAATTACACTGGCTCACTCACCCTTCAAACCGGAACACAACAATACCAAGTTCTGCTGTTTTGCGGTACAATATCTGATGAGTGGGTGCTACCTACTCAGACGAGCTTGCACAGCTCTACCACCGGTAAGATGGAACAGCCACAACCGTCTCCCGAAATAATCCCTTCACAAACCACACATTTTATTTTATGATATGTTTATCATTCATATCTTTCTTTCAAGCACGGTTGAATGCTTTATCGGAAACTTAATGACGTAGTAACAGACAACAGTCAGTCTCAGAGAAGTGGGATCAGCGAACGCACAAGTCTGTCATCGATACGGTCCTTTCGTACGAAAACATACCATGTATACATTACATGTAGATGTAATTTAAAGAATTAAAATTCTACAACCGAATATTTCGTTCAATAGTTTTTTACCAATGGACCGATATTCGTATTCGGTGAAACCCATATTTATTAATAAAGTTTTATATTTATAAAAACAATAAAATAGAGGGTCATTTAAAGTTTTTAAAATTGCATTCTACTTTAAGATTGAAATACATACCAATCATTATAATTAGTCAGAAAAGGGAAAAAAAATAACAAAAAATAAAAGCACATTTTCAGTCATTTTACCCTCGAATTTATACTTTATTTGCCTTAAATGTAAATATTTGATGTTTTTGTACAAAGTTACCAAAGTATGTGATAGTGGAGCCGAACGCGAGATAGCTGCGTGTCCTTCTATTTTTTTTAATTTAAATATTTATTTATTTTTAGATAATTTTTTAGATATCCTAAAATCTGATTTTTTTTAACACAGTTGGACGCAAAAATGATATTTGTAATGCCTCATTAAAAATAAATATAAACCAATATACATAAAACTTATACGAGCAGATGCATAGCGTTTCTAAGGTTTTAATATATAATGTTTTAAAAAAATATTAAATATAAAAAGATTTTATAGCTTTATTACACACAAAAACGTTCTTGAAATTTATTTTGTTTTTTTTTTTTGCAAATGTGTGAATGTCCTAATGGTTGCAAATGCGCGAGCCGAATTTGTTCGAGCCATTAGCGTTAAATTATTACTTTGGTGTACACGGATTACAAAACATAATGATACTAGAAGAGGCAGAATTTTAAGTAAAAACTTTTTCACGCGCGATCTGCTGTTTCTATTTGTTTCTGAATGCCGTTCTACCATTTATTTGACGGGCGGTAGTTCATCAACGTTTTTCTTTCATGGATTTAATTACAAATATTGGTGGTAGGGCTTTGTGCAAGCTTGTCTGGGTAGGTACCACACACTCATCAGATATTCTACTGCAAAACAACAGTACTTGATATTGTTGTGTTCCGGTTTGAAGGGTGAGTGAGCCAGTGTAATTACAGGGACAAGGGACATAAAATCTTAGTGGTGCATAGTAGTGGTCCCAAGATTGGTGGATCATTGGCTATGTAAGCGATGGTTTACATTTCTTATAATGCCAATGTCTAAGGGCGTTGGTGACCACTTACCATCAAGTGGCCCATATGCTCGTCCGCCTTCCTATTCTGTAAAAAAAAAAGATTTAAATAATGTGACAACCGATTTCGGTGATTTAAAGTTAATATTTAGAGTATGCATTATATGTATAGGGATTCTTGGATTAAAAACTTTTAATTAAAGACTCAATTTACTAATTTAGAGTAGTTGACAGGTAACCTATCATCTTTTATGTTCCCGTGAAGACGTGTATGCCAAATTTTATGATGATCAATTACGTAATTAAGTTGTGAAAACGTACCATACAAACTTACTTTCGTATTTATAATACTAAGTATTAATATAAGGTGTTTAATATACTTATTAAGTAAGGATTATAAGGAAATAATTAATTTAAACGAATTATATTTACACGATGTTTTCAACATAACAATATCAATGTTATCGTCTCCATACACAACATATCTGTTATTGCGTTTGGAAACCAACGCTGCTAAGCAAATTAGCGTTTTTTACCAAAACGAACAAACAAACCGCAGTATTTCTTGACCAAAGGTCGTTTCTTCTGTTTATTCGACTCAAAATTCTTAAAAACACTTCGGTACAGTAGCGATTCTTTGAATTATATTTTTTTTATTATTTTTTACTCCCATTGATATTTAATGTGACTTTTTCTAATAATAAATATCTTAGTGATGATAGAATTTGCGAAAATATGCGATGAAATTTGCTAAATAGGATGATGAAATAATTATTTAGGGATCTGCAGTGCTACACTGTAGGAACTCACTTCATTACTCACGCGTGAAATGTTGACCACCGATTTATGGTGACATACTATATTGATGCGTATATTCTTGAAATGTTATAATAATTATATTATGGTCAATGTGGCGTATCACTTTCTGACATTTCACGAACGATCTTTTCGGTGAGTTTCGAGTTTGTTCTTACTGAATAGTCCTACTGATTTTAAACTTACTCTTGTTATTTCTCTTCCTTTGTTAGAAGCAAACAATTTCGGTCACTTTGTCCATCTGAATATTCCTTCAAAAATATTAAGATGAAAGTTTATGGAAGCCCATAGCCGTTAACGTACTACTTTTGTTTACTTAACTTTACTACATTAAGCCTAAAATCGATTTTAATGCTGCGTGTAAAATAAAAACAGTAGAAAAGGCACAGTTAATAAACGAGCAACACGTCGGTGAGGAATTGTTTATTTAAGAAAAAAATTACTTCGTTTATTTTTTATTTAAATTTTATTTTTTATTTAAATTTATTAAAACAAACATCAACAGCCATTAAAGTACAAGCAATGCACGTTTTACACGAATGTCATTCTTGTTCGTCGAGTTGCGTGCGATGGCCGTGCGTAGCCATGTGCCGCAGAGGGTTGGTACATTCAAGCATTACATACACTTTTCACACAGTCATTTTGCTTCACACTTAACCAGTCAAGTTTTTTTATATACATAATGAACTATTAATGTCAATTGTCGTTATCTACTTCAATTTATATTTAAGTCGAAAATAACAATTTTAAACAGGAAGACTTCTTACTGACAATGTAAAGAGTAAATCTATTCTTAGCACCGAACAATTAATTTGTTTACATAAAACTTAAAATAGACAAAACTGACAAGGTTAAATAAATTTACACCCACCGCAGAGTCAGCAGAACATATACTTAACCAAACAATCAAACAAAAGTGCTTAATTGAAATTTATTGCGGAATATATTTATATCTAATTTTATTTATGATTTTTTTTTTTTGGGTAAGAACATTTTTTACCTTTTGTTTATGCTTGTGTTCTTAATTTTGGGCCTAGCACCATAAGTCTTGACAACGTGTTACTTTAATAAAAATTATAACATGTACTATTGTTTATTTTTTCACAGAATCCATTAATTGTAGACTACGTATATTGTTGAGCCTCGCCTTGAGTGTTAGCGTATTCATCCTTGCAAATGATTAATGTGTAGATGTAAAACATACAGGAAGCATTAAAGTTCTTAATAGTGCGCTCACGAGTTCTTTATTCAAAATAATTAAACGTAGTTGATTAGATTTTTTTATTAAACATAATGTTGCTATACTTCGGTCCTTTTAATAATGTAAGGTCAATGACTTCACTGAAGTATAATTTCTAAATTATTTTAATTCCAAATTCAAAATTTGTTATTTTATTAATGACAAACATAAAATAGTCATAGCTAATAAGTTACTTCAATTTTTTAACATAATAGACAATTTGCAATTAATCAACACTAACATTGTTATGTCAACACGACACCGGGGACTCGATAAAATGGGTCAAGCGATACAAATTGCATTATATAGATGAAACAATAATAAAATACAACTTGTAACGCATTAAGTTACAAAACCGAACCTTAATTGTTTTATCATAAGATCCTGATATTAGTCGGTAGTGCGGCTGAAATGTTAAATTAAATTTGCTTTTAATCGCATGAGTCATAGACATTCGCTTTCAACTGGTAATGTCCGCTAAAATGTACAGTCAACTTATTTTAGATCTAAACAATATTATTTGTAAATACAAATTTATGCTTGTTATTTCAACGCGAACATTTTCAACAGACCGTCAAACGGAAAATAAACCATGAGCAGGTTTATTAGAATGATTAATTCGCCCTTGAATTTACAGCAATCGTTTTTTATCTTTCAACACGAATTAAGAATTCGTTTGAAATAAAAGTAAGAGATCTCTTTCTTATTTATTGTAAAGTAATATATCTCCACCCAGATGAGTCGACTCTATTCTAAAACCAACCCAACAATGAAGGTATTCCTAACGGGGGTTGGCGAATATTAGTTAAATCTTCATTCATGCAACACACTGAAGTCCAGATGGCCCAGTGATTAGAAAATATGAATCTTAACGGAAGATTATGCGTTCAAATCACGTGCTCAGCGGTTTCTAAAGATTGTGAAGAAACCTGCGTGATAAAACCTGCCCATACTGAGTTAAACCATACAAAAATATTAATTATTTATTAAGATTCAAAATATTCAGATATAATAATATTCCAGATAACTTACAACCAGAAACGGCATCGGAGATCATTCGTTATGCTAAAGTAATAATTCGCACATAACACATATTTTTCAAAGAACACTTAAGTATTAAATAATAATTAATTCCAAAAATACTAACTTCTTATAATATTACTTTACTAATGGGTAAAAAGCCGAGATGGCCCTGTGGTAAGAACGCGTGAATCTTAACCGATGATCGTGGGTTCAAGCCCGGGCAAGCACCACTGAATTTTCATGTGCTTAATTTGTGATTATAATTCATCTCGTGCTTTACGGTGAAGGAAAACATCGTGAGGAAACCTGCATGTGTCTAATTTCACTGAAATTCTGCCACATGTGAATTCTACCAACCCGCATTGGAGCAGCGTGGTGGAATAAGCTCCAAACCTTCTCCTCAAAAAGAGGAGAGGAGGCCTTTAGCCCAGCAGTGGGACATTCACAGGCTGTTACGGTTACGGTAATGGGTAATAATAAATATTATTACAAAATGCCTATCTATAAAATTGTATTTAAAAATTCAAGTCTCAAATGATTGCTGCCGGAACTGTATCATGTCACACCACAGTATAAGCGTAAAAAAAAAACAATTTTGATACATTTTTCCTGTACTTGCAAACATGATGGCTACAATAAGAAATTAACTTAAATGAGTTGTGAAACAATGTTTTTTGTGTCTCCTTAATTTAAGTTAACGAGTATGCTAATAAGGGAATACAGACTGTTGGCTTATTATATGAAGTATGTTGTAGATAATTACAATCGGCGCGCACGGGCTCGGCCGACCCCCCCGCCTTGACCCACTTGAGGTTTGAAAGGACAATGTCGCCTGTAACACGAGGCGTGTTTATGCCGTCACGTTATCTTTTATATTTTTTAATTAAACATGCCACGGATATTTAATTTTATTTAATATAAAAATAAAATTATTAGATGAAGTAGGTACCTATCCTATTTATTGTGGTACAATATTAATATTAGTATATTTATATGTATATAATGAAACTGTAATAAAGTCTTTTCTCTGCATATAAATAATAATTATATATTTTAATTTAAGTTAAGTTGCTTAATGAAACCGGCTTGTATCTGATGAAATAAATAAATCTACCCCATACATACATGTCCAGCGCGGTGCACCGACCCGCATTATAGCAGTGTGGTGGAATAAGCTTCAAATTTTCTTCCTATAGGAAAGGATCCCTGACCCCAACAAGAAGACTTTCACAAACTGTTACTATTATTGATACATAATATTATCTTGCATATTATTTTATCCTTATATTCGTCTGTAGCCTGATAATGTCCTGTAAAGAGTGAGAAGAGATAATATCCTGATAATATCGAGTAAAACATTTTATTTTGACCCGGAAAGTTGAAAACAGTTCCTAAAAATAAAAAATAAAAACGTACACTTGAAGCATTCAAACTTAATATCATTCGCGCGGTAGTAAAATTTAGTAATAAAGATAAAATAATATGTTAATGTCTCTTGACCAAATTTCGTCCATTTCGGCAAATCTCAAAGATACAGATAAAGATACATACGTATCTGCACAAATTATACTGGGCAAATGTGTGCGATAACACAAGGACACTCTCTATTTCGTCACTCTCCTACCTAAGGCGGGAATTCGATGTACCAAATCGGAGAAACGTCAGGCGCAGGACCAAAGGCATGTTATGGTTTACGACGCATACGAGTGCCTCCTGCCATTTTCCTGGTTCTGGTCTTTGTTTGAAAAACTTCATTATAATTGTTGGCTCGACCCGGGTTTTAACCGTCAATAGATCTGCCTCGTAAACTAGCTACTAGAACAACGAGGCATTTAAAATGAAATACATATTGGCTGTTGCGTGTTTCAATGTAACTGTAATTAAATAAAAAAATGCATAAAATAATTTAAAAATTAATTGGAGGAAGAGTTGGTAATAAAATACTTGCACGTTTTTTCTCCGGTCAAACCACATTCTTAACTGGTATAAAAGTATGTAAAAAGACTGAAATTCGTCTTTATAGATATACATACTTGTCAATCAGGTACATCCGGCAGTTTTTTATTGAAATTTGTAACCACAAATAATTAATAAAAATTTGTTTTGAGTATTGTTTTTAAGAATTACGAATATAAT
This sequence comes from Nymphalis io, assembly GCF_905147045.1. NCBI lineage: Eukaryota > Metazoa > Arthropoda > Insecta > Lepidoptera > Nymphalidae > Nymphalis > Nymphalis io. The sequence goes on from NC_065904.1 coordinate 10,504,020, forward strand.
AAGCATTTTGGGAACATTGATATATTTCATTTATCTTTGATTAAATTTAAAGATAATATTTGTAACAATCTTAAATTAACTTAATTATATATTTTTAATATTGTCCAATAATTTTTCTCTTATTGTGTTAAAGTATTTGAGTGCATTTTATGTTTCATCAATCGGTGGAAACTTCGCTGGATAATGTAATATTTAAATTGTATTATGTAATTAGATTATATTTTATATCTGTTTGTTTCCCAAATATTAAATAAATAAATAAATAAGAAATACAAATATGCAAATCATTATTACTTGTCATTAACCTTCGAAGTAATATATAAATAAGAAATATTAACTTTAAATAATGAGCATCCAATCACGTGACCTAAGATGTTATTGCTCAAAGCTAGACAAAGAAATACAATAACACAATAAATAATTTTCGAGCCATTTATTCCCACGGTTTAAATAAAAGTTACAGCTATTATAACAATTTAATGCAAATTTTAATATACATTTACAATGAAATAACTCCATGTTTACGAAGGCATACTAAGAATAAAATTCATACGTTAATACAGTTCTAGAATGGGATCGCTTCCGGCCGCGAAACTCATATAAAAACCTCTGCGCATTGACACACTTTGTACATATTTAAGAGCGAATAAATTTTGATGAAAAAATAATTTGAAACGGTAACTAAAACAGAAAAATTCACACGACTAAATGTGCTCAGCTCAGTTATTTGATATAATAATCGAAAACACTATGTGACACTTACTATATCATGTACCGAGTATCCTCCTAAAATATTGATAGTATTCAACCTTTATAATACTTACACTTACTACTTACTATATAACACTTACGCTTATTAATTTACTTATTATCTAATCTAATTCTATGAATAAAACATTTTTATAAAAAATTAAAATTTCGCTTAAAAGGAAAAATAGACGACAAAAGAAATACTAAAAATAACGCTCACTTGCACTAATTTCCGAGTAAAGCAACTTACTCGTGATATCTTGAACGAATACTAAGTACCGGAATGTAGATAAAGTAATCTGATAACGGCGTGGAATCGTTAAAAGAACTTAACATTATTACTTGTAAGGAAAATAATTACTATCTTTATAATGAGTTTTTCCTTAAGTACACAATAACAGCCTGAGCCTGATGGGAAAAGGTCTGTTCAAATAAGGAGAAGATTTGGAGCGTAAGCCGATTCGGGCTCAATTCGGATTGGTAGATTTGAATATGGGAGCATTTCATCGAATTAAAATTAAGTTAAGATTTACGCTTTCTAATGTTATATTTATAATGTTTTTAATAATTCAACTATTATACTGACGGTAAATCTATCTATAGCAAAGCAAAAAACAGGGTTGGTTTTAATATGAACGAACGTTTTATTAAAAGATTATCAATATATAATCACGTTTTATATAAAATGTATGTAATCAGTGACTTCAAAGGCGATGTGTTGGGACTAAAAAAATGACATTCGTCTAGGGATGCCGTCTTTTTTTTCTAGACACCCTTTTTATCTTTAAATCAAAGTCTATAAGCAGAAACGCTAAAAAAGTGACCAAGTTACTGTGTTTAACAACTAGGTCTGTCGGCACGCTAGGCTTAGCATCAATTTTTGCGCAGAATTTTTTGGAATTCAAAATATATAGAAAAGCATTATAATTGATTGAAGCTGGAATTTCAAAAAAAAATGTGCATGTAGATAAAAATATAAATATATTGTGTGATGTGGCCGAAAGTGAAATCCAAAAATCATTTCATAAATCAATACGCTTTTTTTACTAATACTTTTTTGTGGTAATCCTGTTTCTTAAGTAAATAATAAATCAATGTTACGCGAATCACCTAAGTCAGCTCAATTATTTTTAAATAAGTATATGTATATCACATCATCGTCAGAGTAACTGATTGAAACAAAAACATCTGCACAATGCCTCTCCTCTATGCTTAGAGATAAACCAAAGAACCTTTTTAGGTTAAGAGGTTCATCTTAATATAAAATTAGAGAAATATACTCATTCATGTTTTTTATTAAATTTAATATAAACGTCTTCCATGACCAACATATGAAACAATATTAAGCCCTGAGACAGCACAACTTTCACCCACCACACGACCATCTCTAATGTTAGAAAGGAATATCTCAGTTGTAAAACACCATTGCAAATGTTTAGTAGAGATAAGCACTTGTAATTTTATTTAACATCAAACAACATACAATTATATAAGCCGTGATATAAGCCATATAAGCCGAGATGGCCCAGTGGTAAAAGCGCGTGAATCTTAACCTTAATTTCATGTGCTTAATTTGTGATTACAATTCATCTCGTGCTTGATGTTGAAGGGAAATATCGTGAGGAAACCTGCATGTGTCTAATTTCATTGATATTCTGCAACATGTATATTCCACCAACACGCATTGAAGCACCGTGGTGGAATAAGCTCCAAAACCTTCTCCTCAAAAAAGGGAGAGGAGGCCTTAGCCCAGCAGTGAGACATTTACAGCTATAACTGATACCATACAATGTGAGATTTATTATAACTCAGACAATATGTTACACACTACAACACCAATCATCTTACACACATTAAACATATCGAGACACCACGCTGGCACACATAATCGCCGTAACGATAAACATAATCGACGAATTCTAGATTCGTCATAGTTATGAACAACACAACACGCAAACCATCTCGTAAAAGCAATCGCCTCTGAACGCTGGACAACGAAGTTATTCTAGAACACTCGTTCTCATTTACAATATCGCCTAAAATGCATGAATTTAATATGAGATAAAAAATACTTGGCACATTTAAAGGCTGATTTAAACTCACAGGCAAAATGATAACCTGATAAACATAAAACAGACATTTCGCTTTACAGCATTCCATCGATTATACGGGGACAAATACAAAAACTAAGGGCATTTATACAACATATAATTACTATTGCATAGCACACATTACGTACTCTTAATTCCTGTCTAAAGAAAATAAACAAATTCCAGCTAGCATATTTAACACTCAGCGCTTTTTGCTTTTTGGTTGCTTCACAATCACGTATTTCGTTATCTCAAGAATCTAGAAGGTGAACATAATGTCGGATATTCGCTATCATTTTCTAAAGATAATCCAATATGACGCCTTGAATCATTATCTTCAGTAGGGAAGCCTATAGGTTTTTAGTAAACGATTCATATTTCTTCGACGTCTTCATCACTAAGAAACAAAACTAAATTCCACAGTTCATATATTTATTTGCGATACGAGTTTATCCTGATATCATTCTACAAGCGAATTCCAAACGATAACAAAATTATCGGATGTTAATGATAAGTATGTATTTCTTTAAACTATATCTACGCTTTGAACTTAAAACTTCTTTATATATTGAAAATGTTGTATTTATAGTAAACAATTATAATCATCGAAATAAATAAATCAACATTACTAAGTACTCGATCAAAAAATTATAATATGTCCTAGCTCAGGTTACATTTATATATAGGAACCTACCAGGAATACTTTCCACCGTCAGACTTTCAAAGTTACGAGCATTCACTATCGCTATATTCAATAACGGACTTGCGCTTTAAAAATTGATTGTATTTTGTACGTAAATCGCTCACTTTATCAATAAAATGATTACGGATTTCCTTCTGTTCGGCGAATAACTATGAAGATTTAACGTTTGGATTTGTAAAAAATAGTAAATTTTCTATGTTATTTATCTACTATAATTATTATGTAGATTACAAAATATTTATATAAGACTTTTTTTTCAAATCAATCAATGTTAATAATGTATTAAGTTTATCAAAAAGTTGGAAATTCCTTAGTCTCTACTATTTATATGTCATACTTCATATTTAGTCTATCTATTTGTCATACTTGAACTAGAGAATCTTAACCTTATCTTTTCACTCAATAAAATAATATTTAAATCCATCGAAAACATTTCTATTTTTTAATTTACCTTTAAAAATTACATGTTTTATATCCATATAAGGTTCATTGTTTAAATTAAATAAAGAAGAATGTTTTGTTAAAAACAAAGTTTCAAAATGTGCTAATGGATATGTAATTACAATTTTCAAAAAGAAATCGTAAACATTCCATTTCCATTATAGGTATCATATTGTTTAATCTTCAGAAATTTTTGCAAGACTTAAAACGCGGGGAGAAAGCTGCGCACAAGCAGGTTTCCTTGCGGTGCGCCCACGCAGTGATCATCTCCTGTTAAGGAAATCCAATATCATTATACCGCCTCCATGTTTGCGATCCTCTTAATATTCAAGAGCTTCAAGTAACGGCAATAATGTTTATTAAAAAGTCTACCAATAAAAGCATCACTGTTACAAAGTACAAAGTAACAGCATGTAAATATCCCACAGCTGGACTAAGGCCTTTTGAGGAGCCTTTTATTACAACATGCCGCTCCAATACGGGCGGATGGATACACATGTGGCAGAATTGCATCATGAAATGCCCTTCGAAGCAGCGTGGTAGAATAATCTCCAAACCTTCTCTTTAAAAGGAGAGGAACCCAGAATTGGAACTGTTACTTAGAACTTACACTTTTGATACTTACAATATGGGCAATATTCTACTAGAATTCTGTTCTTTATATGAATGTATTATTTGCGCTTCAAGCGTGGTACAGGTCAAATGGTGATCGTTCTTCCTTTTAAAGTCTGCTACCCTAGTACCTCAGATTAATACCATTAATATTTTTGTGAACTAGGTAATATACAAAAATAAACTAACTAACATAATAAATCGTCTTTAAATTCAAACATTTAAAATTATGCTATAGCTACTTATGTTTCGATTAACGAGGTAAAACTCCATTCTTCATACAGGGATAAACTCAAGAAAATATTTCAACAAGGTAACAAATAATGGCTAGTCGTTTAACCATAATTATTGTTGTTGGAATTTTAAATACTCGAAACCCGGGTCGAGTACCGACGAGAACGTTGAAAGCGTGATGCAAGTTTGCAAGTACTTTACTTGATAACGCTGATAAGATACGTGAACACAAACAAGTCTCGGCAAACAGTTTTGATGATTCCTGAAATCCTCTCAAGGCTGTGTTTAAAAGATTAATGATTATAAATATATATGGGTTTTAAGATTTTGTGATACATGTATCCGCTTCTTTTATGTGAGTTGGGGCAAACGGGCATGAGGTTCAGCTGATGGAAAGTGACTACCACCGCCCATGGACACCTGCAACACTGCGTTTCCAGACATCGAGGTGTTTAGGATGGAATTTAGACTTCTGACACGATGTCTGGTGGTCAAATTCAAACTAAATAAATAAAAGTAGTAGACAGACGCGGCGGGGTCCTTTGTTTTATATATATTTATAGTGATAAATGTACACGAATTGAAATTAAAAAAAAACTACACATAACTAAATTAACATCAATCTGTATCATCTTTGATTTGTAAATAGTTTTGCTTTATTATTATTTGAATATAGTTAGCAAGCATCAGCTTGGCTATGAAGCTTAGTTAATAACCTCCTAAACGGTATAAAATAAATTATTTAAATCATATGAGAGATTAGAAGATCTTAGAAGTAGCATTAGTTCAATTTATTTTAGCTTTTTCTCGCCATTTTATGACCGTAGATATTTCAAATGTATATAGGTTTCAATTAAACGAAATGTCCCGGGTTATGTTTTACGATAGTTGACATAAGTGGGTATAATCCAAATTAGCGGCTGGTTCGGGTGTCGCCGGGTTGAACGACCCGGTCATCCACCGCTCGCGTATTATCGCAAGTACATATTACAATTCTATATGAATAAGTGCTTTGTAATCTACATAAAAAACATAATCATATAATCATATAAAACATATAATCTTATGTATAAAAAAAATAAAATAAGCGAAAATCAATGTGATAACTTTTCAGTTTTGTTATCATACTAATAAAGAAACAAATCCTCCCCTCCTTCCTTCTTATAAGGAGGTGGAATTTGTTTATTTGTTTTTTTTTCAAACTAATCCGACTGATAAGGAACTTTTTACATATACGATTATAGCTTATTTAATACATTCACGTAATTCTTAACTGAATAAATTTAATAATAAAACAATAAGCAACATACGCCAAAAGAAGAGGTTACATTCGGTTTTTTTTTAACATACAATAACTCTGACAGACACATACAATTTTCACCCTTATATATTATACTTTAAGGATTGTACTTGTATGCGGTGTATGAAAGATTATTTAGAGATTGATGGTTTTGCTTGCGATTGTATGTAAAACAGGCAACATTGAAGTCATATTGAAGTGTCAAAATTGACATTGTTTGTTGGACAATTGGTTATAAATCTCGATGAGACTTTTTATTATGCAAAATATGACCATTTTAACGGTTTTGCTACAGAATTACGCGCTCTCTTCTTAACCACATAGAGATCAATTTCGTTTACCATAATCAACGCTAACGTAGATTGAAGAACAAAGATAACAACATTGAAAATTATTTAATGTAATTTATTACAAGTACTAAGCACTAACAGTAATGTTTATGAAATTTAATTAAATAAAAATAAATATATAATGAAACAATTTATTTTAATTGTTTCTTTTAGCTGGCTGCTGAAATGTTATGAAAATTCAAATTCAGAATTCTATATTTATCGTACAAGGTTTTCTTTTTTTTTCTGCAATATGTAATATTTAATTGTAAATCCTACTTCAGAGCTAGCCAAAATTATGCATAACATAGTTAAACATAATATAAATAAGTGAAACAAGACAACATATTATAATTAATGTAAAGATAAGAAAATTTGAGTAACCTACCAGAGCAACATAGTCAGTAAGTGACTCGGCTCTTAAAATGAAAATTAAAAAAAATCAAAATAAACTTTATTGCAGTTGGCTATTACTAGAACTTTGTTTATTTCAAAAGATTATATTAATTGTAAAGCTATCCCCCCTTCGGAAATTACGATGTTTAAATTACTATTTTAGTGATATTAAACCTCCTTTAGTTTGTATTATTTTATAAGTAATTTATTAATGACATATATCACTTTTTTACTTTTATTGTGTAGAATAAAACCATTTATTCGAGATTATGTCTTATTACAACTACATCGAGAAAAACCGTTAAAAACTACCTTAACCGGTTAATTAGTACCTACCAAGTAGCTAAATTAATTGTCACATTAGGTTATTAAATAATTCTAACCTAATATTACAAATTATAAATAAATATCTAAATAGAAATATCCAAACTAAAAATTTATTCTACAAATAACACTTAAAAGTAAAAAGTATAGTTAATGTCCCACTGCTAGGCTAAGGCCTTCTCTCCTTTTGAGGAAAGATTTGGAGCTCATTCCACCATGCTGCCCCAATACGGGTTGACGGATACAGATGTGGCAGATTTTCATCCGATAAATTTTCTTTGCGTTGTTTTCCTTCACCGTCAATCACGAGATGAATTATAAACAAAAATTAAGCACTTGATAATTCAATTATGTTTGCCCTGGCTTGAACCCGCACCCGTCGGGTAACAATCGCGTGTTCAAACCACTGGGCCATATCGACTACAATTACGTAATTATAGTAAATTCTATACAAACCATGACAGTCTGAATTGGTTATAGTATAGATAAAATGATAGCATCATGTTTTCGTCGAATAGCGATTCCTATTCTCCAAAATGTATTATAACTTAAATAATGATGATATCAAAAACGGCTTTACCTATTAATGTTGTTTAGGGGGTCATTAGTTAAAAAATGCTGTCTTCTCTCTAATGTTAATTTAATTGTGATAGAAAGAGAGAAAAGTATTCTACACATCCACATTATTCACATAATTTCTTGATAATTGAATAATAACGAAATACACATATTTATATTAAATATATATTTATATATATACGGACCGTATTTTGATGCATATGATGATGCACTAAACACTGCGTTGACAACTTAAGTAGCTATACAGTAATTACTAGAACGAATCCCGATAAGAAATATTACAAAAACTCTCAAGATAAATACATTAACAAAGCCACCCGTTGCCTTTTAAACACGAAATTTATTAGTTGACTTATATTGTTATTAGGTCTAAACATGTAATTTATTAAACTTTCTACGTTGTAAGCAACGTAAATTAAAATAATTTTAGTTATTTATGTAATAATATAGCAATTGTCATAAAATATTGCTCTTATTTATTATTAAAATATTGCATTATATTATTTTTCAAAAGCGGTTTTTTTGACGAAAATGAAAAATTTAAATTGAAGATAAAATAATATCGTTAAGTACAAGCAACTTTCAAACAGAGAGTCCCGCATACAAAAATATTTTTAATTGACAATAAAATACGAAATTAATTTTCATGTAGCCACAATGGTACATTCCCCCTCAGCCGTTGACAATGAGTGATGTCTCCCATTCTTATGTTCGAATATTTTCGGCGTGTCATTGACCCCTCAACCATAACTCCAAGTGTCCGTATAATATAAATAAGTTTTCATATAATTGGTACTTCTAAATTATTGAAGGCGGTTGGATGATTTGCTCCTTTGTCAAGCGAGGTTATATATCATTTTAATTAACTCCTTCGCGATCATTTCTCAGAGAGTTTGGGTATTCAGATTAACTTATAAATCGATTGTATTATTAAATATTAAGTGAAAGAACACTGCGATAATTGACAATTGAGTATTTGTCTTATTATACCACATAATAACAATTACCGATTGGTATGTTAAAATTGTTTATCTTTTCGTAACTATTGAAATCAGCGAATAGCATTTTTATCACCTATAACATAATACACATATACTTTTATAGATACATACTTATGTAGATAGGTACATTATTCCTGATTTGAAGGTAATTGTGTGTGTGCATGTGTGTAAATAACGTTACGTTTGGCCTGAGTTTTTTTAAATGACTCCAAGTTTGGCTTATATTTGTATAAGTGTAGGTGTTTGTTTTTGTGTATACCGTAACAGCCTGTGAATGTCCCACTGCTGGGCTAAAGGCCTCCTCTCCTCTTTTTGAGGAGAAGGTTTGGAGCTTATTCCACCACGCTGCTCCAATGCGGGTTGGTGGAATACACATGTGGCAGAATTTCAGTGAAATTAGACACATGCAGGTTTCCTCACGATGTTTTCCTTCACCGTAAAGCACGAGATGAATTATAATCACAAATTAAGCACATGAAAATTCAGTGGTGCTTGCCCGGGTTTGAACCCACGATCATCGGTTAAGATTCACGCGTTCCACCACCACTGGGCCATCTCGGGATCGGGATTGTTTTTGTGTATGAATTTATGTAAATACGTATGGATGTAGGTATTACATAATATAGGTATGTACCTATGTATATTATTGAAAGGTTTCTTTCGCAACGCAAATCTCAATCACAAATGATTGACTTTAAAATAATTTTATTCAACGCGTCATGTCTTAGTAATTACTTAAGGGTCGATAATGATTTATGATATTCTATTTTTTTTATAACAAGTATTTTTCGTTTTGTTTTGTCGCCCCAAAAATGTTGGTTATCAACCTACAAGCGAAAGCGTTCCTAAGTAGGGTTAATTGGCGTCAGGCAGGCGGCCGTTTTTATGCAGTTTATTTACACGGCACCGAGCCTATACGATTGTGATAATGACAAAAGAAACGAAAACGCTAGGTATGTGATAGGCGTATTGTAATAAAAGAGGTACGGTTGTCAATTCAACAATAATTACTATAAACAAATTATCTTTATCAATACATATTTAATGTAATAATAAAGATAATAACATTTTTATTTTAATGAAGTAAAATGTAATCTTATATTAAAATTACAAACAAAGACCGATAACTTCATTCCTTAACACAGCGCCAATAATGGCGCGAAACGAATTCAAAAACTTTAAAGTCGCCATTAAACTTATCGATGCACATTTCTTTGTACCGAAAAACCCAACTAATAAAACAGGTTACACACACGCGCGCTATATTCATAAACATACATGTAAGTTTACACACATGCGCGTGCTCACGTACTGATTTCTTTGTCTTCGCTTCGAACAAAGAGCGATTCTTCGCACTGATATGGACGAGCGGGACAAACTGAATACATAAAGGAAACTTTTTCTAACGGAAAATGATTTTCTTTGTCTTTAGTGATTTTTATGTATTGTAATTATACATATATTATCTACGTGTTTATACTTTACCAACGTAAAATCTATATAATGACCTTACGTACCCTCTTATAAATATGTATAGATTTATAAATGAGTACGTAAATACATTATATTTATAAACTCAATAGTTAGTTTGCTTGTTTATTTGAAGGCGCTAATCAGTAGGACTATTCTGTAAGAACATAGGTACTCGAAAGTCACCGCAGAACGGTCGTAACATATCAGTGATATGCGAAATTGGCCGTAATAATCATAATATTTCAACAATACTCGCTTCAAAATAATGTCACCGTAAGTCGATTATGACTATTTCGCGAGAGAGTAATGTACTGAGTTCTTACAGAACAGCAAGCAGAATCTACTAGTTTAATTTGGAACTAAAGTTTGCATTCGAAAAAAACTTTTTGCGTTAGCCATACCATGTTAAGCATTTACTGAAAATGGTACACGTGATACGTCCAAGAGGACGGAGCAGTAACTTTGAACACAGAAGAAGAAGTGAAACCACATGAAGCAGCTAGCTGGTATAGCATGGATTATTAGACGGATGGGATTCGACATCATTTATTTTTCCATGCCACTTATCTCACACACACAGTAGGATAACACTTCTTCTTCGTCGTGACACCTTGTCAGAGCGGTAGTCGCCATGAAGTATCACGAATTGTTTGGCGCAGATGTTATTCGCTTCACGAGCTTCGCTCCGCTACGCCTCCGCTCGTGAGGATAACACTAGTCAATTATATTTTATTTCAAGTATCCAATCAAATGATTGAGTATTGAGTTGATCATGACTGATATGTGCTTCAAAACGACCTTATCTTTCGATATATATTTAAATAAAAGCTACATTATTTTGAAAAAATAATGTTAACTTATTTTATTGATATGAAACACAATAAATTATGCAATTCAAACAAGTAAACATAATTAGTCTAGTACCGGTCCAGACCAGATGTATTTCCTTCGTAATGGTGTTATTGATAGCAAGACTCGATACTAAAATGTGTAAACAATGGAAGAAAGTGTGTCAGCTGCGCAGGATCGGCGCGCGCCGCTTTCCGCGATTGCGTTGCGTTGTGAAATTTGAGAAAGCGTTGAGGTCCATGGACAAAATTCAAAAAGTTTCCACTTAGCGCTTTAAGCAATTATTATAGTATTGTTTATTTCATATGTACACAAGTTCTTTATTTGTGATATAACAAAATTAACTACTTAATTATATTATTTTACATTGTTTTTATAAAATAAAAATTAATAAGTTAACCAAAAAAATTATACGTATATATATTTATTATACGTATAATATATCTGCTGGCAATATCAAATTAAATAAAATAAAAAAATAGATATTATTTTTAAACTGTATTTGAGAGTAGCGCTATTTTTTTGTTTCGTAATTTATGGTATTACTTCATAGGAAAGACGTCAAAGCCGTTCGTTAGTCTTTGTCTTCTTTTTATTTATTAGAACAAAGGAACTCATTAGACGAGCTCGTTAGCATATATATCGAATTATGTTTTTAAATGACTTTAAAAATACTTATTGAACAAAAATCATTAACGAAAACACAGAAAAGATGTTAAACAAAGTTATTTTGAAACTGATTACGCCTTGAAGTCCATAAGTGTTTCGAGTTACATAATCTATTAATACTTGGAGCGACATCACAATGGGGACCGCAATGAATCTAGAAGATTTATTTTATCGCAGCTAAGCGGCACGTGCGATATTGGACTTGAGCCAATTGATTTCCGAACCACTGATACAGATTAAATATTTCATATTAGATTATTAGAGTAATAAAAATATTCCTTATATTTCATTAGACACAAGTTCAATGCCAGAACTTAGAACTGGCACTTCGTTTCAAGTTTCACTTTACACTTTGTTTTTTTTTTTAATTTAGATTTTTCATCATTGATAAAGAAACGTTATTTTATTTACCAGTGGTTTTTCACAATAAATAAGGAATCGTAAGTGTAATTTCTATTTTAATATATGGCCCCGTAACCAGGTCGAAAGCAACTGTATTTTCATGTCCTTTATTTCTGAATTATACGAATTCTTCTCGGCCCGACGGTGAAGTCGGCAGCGAGTGGAATTAACTCCAAATCCATTGGCTTAAAAAGAGTGGAGGCCTTAGCACAGCAGTGGGCTATTAACAGGCTATTATTTTACTTTACTTTTTACTTATTATATTCATATTTTTACTTTTGATATACTCAAGCTATTTCTCATAATTGAATATCAGCAATTTGATCGTAACTAAACTACTGTAACAATAACATTAAGCCGAGCATGAACATAAACGATAAAATATGTACAGAAAAAGTTCACAGGTAACCTACCCAACTGTGTGCTTCAAACAGCTGTATTATCATTTCATGTCGTAACAAATATTCATGATACGTCCTTTAACGTCAACAGTCGGGTCCGCCTTTACTTCGGGTTGATTTTCCACGAAAAATATATCGGTAGATAAATAAATATCTTCCAACAATGTATCCTAAGACCGCTATGTAAGTTTCTGTTCGCACATTGTCACGGTGGTATTTTTTTTTACCTCATGAGTCACGGCAGCAGCTAGGGCAGACCGCACACGCTGTGAAACGGGTCCTTGGAACCTTTCCAATTTAAAAACAATAGAAATATATAATATTCTCAATTATATATGTATAAAAAATTTAAATATCATTTGAAGCCAAAGGAAACATTAAATAAACCTGTTTTATTTTAAGTGTAAATATTGTTTTAGATCTTTTGCCTTTACTGGTGTAGATTTTTAACACAAAATCTAAAAGGCATGTTCTTTTAAATCAAAATAAATTGAAATGTTGTATTATCAACGATAAGTCGATAACGTATTATTTTTAAATTATTTTAATTGGAATAGATTTGACTAGTACAGCAATAACCAGTTAAAAAATATATTATGCATTGTTATTTAAATAAAACGGATTATAAATACTTATTGAGTTTTCGTTTTCATTTTCTTTACACAGTTTTTTGTAAAATACGTAAATTAAGATATCGTAGAAGAAAAACACGTCTATAAAAGTTTAATTGCCTAATAAATTGTTGTTGTTACTATACAATAAAGTTTTGTTTTAAATTATTTATTAATATCACAAACGATCTAGAATAGTCCAATTCATTAAAAATGTTTTTATCGGGCTTGAATTATAAATGGCTGTTACAATAACATTAAAATGAAGTTGATACATAGGAATACATTGTATAAACAATATTTTGTTTGTAAATACCGAACGTTAGCAGAACAATGCGTAGGCTCACTCGTGTTGACATTCGCTATTGCGATTTACGGGCCAATGGTGACCTATATTTTAACGGCGTAACTTTGCTTAAAGATGATCATTTTATCATTATATCATAGTTAAGTAATAAAGCAACAACACGTATTATGTTATCGGAATAATATGGTACGGATTGTGTACTTATTCGCAAATACGGACGAACATATAATTTTTTTTTTAAATCGGATGCGACTAGCACAGGACCGGGAGACCTGGCGCGCCTGTGAAGAGGCCTATGTCCAGCAGTGGATTAATGTGGGCTGAATGTGATGATATAAATTTTTATGCTAGAAATTTATATATCTGCAACATTTCTACACAAAAGCAAATATTATATACTTTTTATGTTCAGAAAATATAATTCTCAAAATAAATAATAAACATGTTTATTATGCATTTTCGTAAGTAAATTTACAATTGAAACATAGAACACTGCTATTTAGTCATGTTGTTTCAGAGATAATATTATAATGTTTGAAAAATAAAAACGACGTCGTACGTGGGTTGTGCGGTAAAACGTATTATTACTGAAGCAATGGGGCGAGCGAGTCGCGGCATATGGACGGAGATAATTTAGTGTGATACTGATTTTATTACAATATTTGTAGACTATTTATAGAAAAATACATCTTATAAAATATATACTTGGATAGAGTAGCTAGGATGTTCAGTATTTAATTGTAGCTAATTCGTCAGTAATATCATTGATAATAGTGATTTAATCCGGTCAAAGCTAGTCTGAATATTATACAATAAAACTACGGATAGGCCCTATAGGATATCCCAATTTGTGGGTCGTAATCCCAAATATGTCTGAGAAAGAACCGGGTTATCGTATCGTATAGTAATGAGATTGATTTCATTTGATTTGTCACCTATACAATTTACAATAAAACAAATTGTCTGTTTTAAAAGTTTGTTTCACAACATTCTGTATTTAAAAAAGAGGCGCGACGTCTGTAATAAAATTATGTATACTTGTTGAGTTATGAAAATACATTTGTCTATAAAATAATCTCACGATCAGGATAAGACTTTTAAAATCGTATGGAGTCTAAAATCTTATTATATAATTGAAAATTGAATATGTAGAAAGGAAACAATCAGAAGAGACTAGATATTAATATTACTCTTTATGTAACATGTATTATCCATTGTATTTTTATAAATTTAAGTAAACATAAGAATATATGTACACATCATTTGAACAATGCACGTGTTAGTTTTTTCTTCAATTTTTTATTTATTATATATGAGGAAACAAATTATATTGAATTAGTGAATATCCTGAGCGCGTCTGTTAATCAGTAGCGTTCGTCCTGCATTCTGTAGAAGTATTTGCGGCACTTCTCCCTAAGATTAATAGTTATGTTATTTGTACGCACGTGTAAATTATTTAGACTAATCGCTACTGCTAGTGAACAAAGTCGTATGTCAAAATTGTTTAATTTACAAAATAGTACAAAATTATTATTTCCTTATTTTATAGTATTGTATTAATATTTTTTCTCTTTGCAGTTTCCGTAGTAACTAATTGTGTTAATTTTAAGACATCCATTTTTGCGTAACATTTTATAATAAAATTGAAACTGTGACATACGAAGGGCAACAGTACGTACGTACAGTAGTATATGGTCGTATACAGTGTGTACCGATTTTTCATCCCTGTAAACTATTAATTTTTTAAGCGTAAGCATATCGTGCTAGGCAACCAAACCACTGTTAATCTGCCGGCCGAAATATTCTGCCAAGATTCAACGCAATTTCGACACAAAATAAGAATTAGTTTTTTGTCACTTTTTTAAATATTAATTACTTTAAACTTAAAAGTGTGTGTGTGTCGTTTAGCGTATGAATAATTTTGACACTTACCATAATAAATTTTAAATGAAAATGTAAAAGACCTAAAAACCGCAGAAAACTTTGATTTTTCACATTTTTCGTTAACACATATTAATCCACAAAATAACTTTATGAACAACCTTGACACGGTTTATTTTATTTAGATAATATGTAATATTCATTTGTTTTTGCATAAGAAATAAAGGTCTTACCATTTTCTATATGTTACATTTATTATCTGTGGCAACCTTGCACTACAATACATTAAAATGTAACATACGATTTTTAGGCTGTAAGTTCTCATAATACGAAATCAAGACTACCTGACAATGTTTTATTTATTATGTAGATATATTACGTATGTTGACGTAACATTTGTCACAGGTTATGACGTTTTGTTATCAATTGAATCATTTGTTATCTGTTTTATTGTCTACTTGTTTCGCAAATGTTATTATTGTTATAATAAAGAATAACTATTTATCATTTTCATATCATTGCATTTTGGCGGTATTTCTATTAAAGGTAACATTTCTCAAGATCAAAAATTTACCAGTATAGGCATCTAATTTTGTATCACTTGATAGTTGACATAACTGAACACCTACTGAGGTAGGTACTGAGAATTAAATTCAAATGTTTATGGAGTATAAATGTAGATTGTAGGTATTAAATTACATTTTTCTCGGGGGCAAAATAAAAAAATATATTTAATGGTATAATAATATTCATAATTTATTTTCTCTTCATTCGGTTTTATCATACAATACGTACTCAGTATAAAACAATATTTCTTTGTTAAATTCATAAAAATATATTATTTTAGTATAAACTGTTTTTATCTTTATAAACTTACATATTATTTGTTAACATTCTGAAGAATCATTTTGTATAAAAATAATACAAAAAGGTTCCCTTGCCGTTTTACCAGCCCTCATAGGTACATACTTTTGCTCTCTATCTATATTTTATACAAACCCAACGGCAAGTTCCCCATATAGTCTATAACAATTCAACTTGTTAATTGATATAATATTACTTACAAATAACCTATAAGAATGGTACAGAACTTTTCACTGTAGCACATTTAATGGTAACAAAAACAATAAAAACATAAGTAAAGGCTTCAGTTTACAAAGCGTAGGCACTCGAGATTGCTACTTGAACCTAATAATTAAACATTCTCACTAATAAATACATCGCACATTCAAGCTCGCGGTAAACATTTTCCGCTTACAAAATACGTTACCATTCTTCCATCACAATTTTTAATCGGACGGCCTCACGTTACAAGACCTTTAAAGAGCACCGGGTCAGTTCCGAGACGTTTACAAAACTGAGAAACATACCTCTCGCATTCGCTACAACTAGAACAAGGCACACTGTCTCGCACGCTATCAGTCTTTCACACAAGCTATGTGTAATCATCGAGCATAACAAATCCGTCAGGCATCGAGGCGCCTTTATAATAATGAAAAAAGTTAACCTTGTGCAACAAAACGTGATTCGGAACGTCCGATTGCCGAACACATGGCCGCCATTCCGCGAGGGCGGCGCAGGCGGAATTTTAATTAACAGAACATCCGCTCTTGAGTCGTGACTTGTGATGCGACGTTGCCAGTTCAACTAATAATTACATCCCTTTCGCACTAAAACCACTAATTATATTTAGGCCCTATCAATATCCAACTGTAACTTTCCTCCATTTATAAAATTATGCATATCGCTCGTACGCAATTACATAAATTATTTTGTAATTCTTTTTAACCACTCATATATACGAATGAACAACGCAAAACCAAATATTGCAAGTCGAGTACGGCAACATCGCTGGAACGGGAAATTTATCGTAAAGCTGGCAACGTCGCTTCAGCCTCGGTCAGTCTGCAGTCGAATGACGTTGCACGATTATCCTTTCTAGTTTCTACACTATTCTAAATGAGAACGCAATACTGATACAAGGAAAATCATAACTGCGACTTACAATGTTAGCTAATCTTGGGACTCGCTCTAAGTACATTCTTCCCAAAGGGTAAACTGAACATTTCACTCGACCCGAAGTTCTGCTATCACTTGCGACATCTCAACAAACTTAACACAGCATCCTCATTATAGCTTCACCTTACACACTAAAGATAACTATATATTACACGGTAAAATTAAGATCACAAATCGCTTTGTATGCTGCGTCCGAGCGGGCGCGACTAGCATGGAATGTGGGGGAGCGGCGGTAGCGGCAGCGCGATCAGAAGTGCGTGTCGATGTGGCAGCCACCGTTCGCATGCTCCAGCACCTGCTGCTTCAGCCGCGAGACGTGGTCTTTTAGCTTTACTACCATTTGCGCCAGGTCCGCGTTCTCGCCCTTAAGCAACTTCACTTTCTCCTCCAACTTTGAAATGCGTTCCAATTTACGTCGCCGGCATTTGGAAGCCGCTACTCGATTCCTCTGTCGTTTTCGTTCTAGTTTTATCCTTTCTTGTGTATCCATGTCGATAGGCGACAGGGGAGGCGAGCTGGAGGCGCTTGGGACGGTTTGTGGCTCGTCTTTCACGACAGGAGTAGGATACCGGTCGAGCGGCCGGTCGAGGTCGGCATACACTCTCCTTCCGAGCGGCGCCGGTTCGCTGTGGTGCAGCTTGTCCAGCGCCTCGACGAATGGTCTCGCGTACATCTCTTGCTCTTCCGTAGGCATCGCGGGGGGGAACATCACCTGTCCGCCCGGTGTTGGTGTAGCCGTTGTGATCATACCGTTCTGCATTATAAGCTTTTCTAACTCTGGCGACCCCAGCTTGAGCAGCTGCAGGTCGGGTGAGGAGAGTACGGGTGCACCTCCGCGAGCCCTCTTCCCGCCTCTCCCGAAATCCAAATCCAATGTCAACGATCGCTTTAAATTATCCACAGGGCCACTCAGGGGATACTGTTCGTCATAAAATGTGGGCTCCATCCCGTGGCCGGATTGCCGAACCATGTGTTAGCACCGAACTCCTCGGTATCACTGAACTCACTTAACGAAGAAAACTTTCTCATACAACAACGTACATCCACTACCGTCGACAGTCCACTTGTTTCTAAACATTGTTAAGAAACAACTACTGCTTTTATGCTATGACTCAGATAAGCTATTTTTAGGTGTAGCGTGATCAACTCAAACGTTCATTGGACGAATATGACGTGATATTTCGCGTTACTCGCTTACTATTGGACAATGTGATTGTAACGAAGCGCGAGGCCACAGCGGGCTGTTTACGACTTCGTGCTATTACCGAGAATCGAGTGTCCTATGTCCATTATACTAACGATAACGCAAATTAATGATTCCCGTAACATTAAAAGGATTTTTACATTATTTCATTAGTGCAATATAATACAAATGATCTTTGATATTACTTAAGCTCCTTACTTTTACTTAGAGAACTAAACCTAAATATACTGTGTGTCGTAAAAAATAGTTTGATATCAAATTCGGAATAAAATAACAATATCTATCTTATACATAATATTATGCTTTTATCAAGAATTTAAACTTTTTTAACAAAAGCTAAACTTTTGCTCAACAATGAAAAATATCCGATTTATTATTAACTTACACAATTAATGAAATGATTTTTTTTTGTTTTGTCCGCAGAAATAAAAAAAAATAATGGAAACAGTTTTAAGGGGCGAAGCGGAGGCGGGGTAACCGCGCCTAAACAGCGCCACAAGAAAATATATGCTTGAAGTGCGCGGCCGGGGGGTTACGGCTTTTATGTAAGAGCAAGGGAGATAACAATATAAAGCGCATTCATTCGGCTACAGATAAAGTTTGAAGGAAAATAATTATTATCCCCAATATTTCTCTTTATACAATTTAGTGGAATATTATACTTTGAATTAATTTCGAAGAAACCTTAATATAATTATAAAGTTTTAAAAGTAAGAAAACAACAAATTATTGACTCAAAAAACGTTTATCTAGCCTCTATATCGCTTTAGTATATAAACATGATAAGAGCGCTTTATCATTTTTTACTTAATAAATAATTGTTGAATAATCTCATAACGTAACTTAATTATTTAAATATTTTTAATCACGAGACTGAAACAGATTTTAAATAGCTGTGAATATATCAATTTGATCAAGAAAATTGTACAGTAGTGACATCTCCTTCGAATTTCGAGAACTTATATCCCTACTTACCGCCAGAGGTCCCATTTGTTAACAATAAAGCAGTTTTTTATGTCACAGATTTAATAAACTTAACTTATATATATATCTTCTTCTTATTAGTAGCAATATTATGTAGTCGTATAATTTTATTTAATATTCTTGTAGTAATTCTAAGTTTAGTAAAGATTTAAAATAATCAAAATATCAATAAAATTAGTATTGCTACTATCATATAGATGGCGGTTACAACACTTTTAACGTTTAAAAGTTAAAATTCCAAATAACTTGTCTGTATCGAATATATTGTTATTTGTATTTCAATGTACACTACGTATTTATTTTTTCACAATATAATTTGGATGGATCGCATCTGTTCAATTGCTATTTGATTTCATCGAAAACAAAAATTTTCAAATCATGCAGAATCTGTTAGGGTGGTTGCGTTGTCACCGAAGAATAAGTAAAGATAAATAAATTAATATACCATAGATTTACATATACCGTGCAATTTGCTGATAGCTCAGCTGTGTTATGTACTACAATTACAAACAATTATAATAATATTTATTTATTTATAATACAATACTATTCCACTTAACTAATTATGGATAATTAATAATTAGTTAAGTGGAATGGTAACTTTATTTTACTTCCAATGCTCCAATAATATAAAATTAACATGCGTGTACAAATGAGCGAATTGCAAAAATATATAATTTTTAGATGACCGATTATGTTAATTTACCATGTCCATGTAGAATAACAAATTATCAAGTATTTTTTATTATCAAGTATTTTTCAAAAAACTCATTAATTCCATAGCACTTCGCAAAAATATACCCGCGTGGAGATTTCATTAAGTTTCAGGGAGTATTACATGGGCGAAGGTTTGAAATCCTCCCATTAATAGAATTAGTCTTTTCATTGGAAATTGAAGGATCAAGATTCATCAAAGACAAGAATACAATAAAAACAAATAAAAGAAAAACTAATTTAACAAAAAAAAAACAAAAATATAACAAAGCGATATTGTAGAAATACATTCATTTTCTTAAAGTAATTGTATCCAGAATAATTCGGAACAAACAGGATGAGAGTATAGGACGAAATAATAGGCAGTATTGTATAAAATATTTATTACTTATCATTTACATCACATTAGAAAAATATTTATAGTTATTTGACAGTGACGGAGATGACTCTTATGTCGTCGTACGGTTTGTCTGTCTTGGGGTTGGTTTTAGCGCTACCAATGTTTTGAACTACCTCCATGCCACGTACCACTCGACCGAACACTGTGTGCTTATTATCCAGCCATGGCTAAAAGAAAAAAATGAGAACATTAAAAAAAAATTTCTAAGTTAATTTTTCGTTTCCTTTACGGATAATAGAAGTGTCTACGAGGTGTAATTCAAAAAATAAATAGTAGTATTAAGATGACGGATACTAGTGGTTCATTGTAAGAATGTAAATCTAAATTATTGGACACTTTTACTATCCGTAAGCAAAACGAACCGTCTTTTGAATAAAGTTACCAGGTTTTAATCTATACAACTAGATATAATTCAAGTGTATGTCTGTGATTCAAAATAACTGCCTCTTTTTAATTTAAAAACGGTTATTTGCGTGTTAACAAAGCCAATTTTTATTTTTTTTATTTTAGTTAAGTGCTGTTACATTATAATTTAATTTTTTTGTATCATGTATAATTAATATAGGCATTATATGCTTTTATATGGCAGATTTTGTAAATTCCACGCTGGCGAAGCCGTTTGCTAGTCTATTATATGTTGTGACTAATATGATACAATTTACATATTAATAATTTTCAAATTGAATACATTTATTGTAATATAAATGTATCGGTTTATTAATGTAATATTAAGATATTATAGACAAAACTGTTATGTTAGATGTGAAAAAAAAAGAATTAAATTAAAAGTTTTACAGTTATATTGCATTTGTACTCAAAAAACATTATTAAAATAATCAAGTAGAATATACTTGTATGATAATTTTTCACTGCAAGTTTATTTTACAAACGATGTATTGAAAATCTTACAGTGGGTGCGAGAGTGATGAAGAATTGACTGCCGTTAGTGTTGGGTCCGGCGTTGGCCATGCTGACGGTGTAGGGCCGGTCGTGCTTGAGCTGAGGCCGGAACTCGTCCGCGAACTCGCCACCCCATATACTCTCCCCACCCGTGCCCGTGCCTTGAACGAAAAGTAGACATAAATTTAATAAAATACACAACTTCAGATTTTAACTTATATATATTTTGACAAGCCGGTTGGCGTTGTTAGTAGATTCTTGTCTTTTCACGCCGTAGGTTGTGAGTTCGATTCCCACCCAGGACAGACATTTTTGTGCATGAACATGTCTGTTTGTCCTGAGTCTAGGTGTAATTATCTATATAAGTATGCATTTAAAAAAGAAAAGCAGTATTTGTAGTATAACAGTTGTCTGATTTCCATAGCACAAGCTTTGTACAAGCTTAATTTGGGATCAGATGGCCGTGTGTGAAAAATGTCCCAAGAAATTATTATTATTATTTATCACAACAATTTGTAATATATATAACTACTAATAATACTTATGTTTTTTTTAATTATGTAAGAATCATATTTAGAATATTTATTTCTTGTATAGTCTTATCACTGTTTTTACGATAAATAAATTATTATTAACATTTCAGGTTTACTTAGCGGTAGGGCTTTATGGCAGCCCTTCTGGGTAGTTAAGTTCCCAAGGTTGATGGCACATTGGCGAAGTAAGGAATGATTAATATTTCTTACAGCGTTAATATCTATAGGCAGTGGTGACCACTTACGATCAAGTGGTCATTTGGGCCGTCCGTCTGTCCGTCGGAAACTAGTTACTTTATATAGCTCACCTGTGGGATCTCCCGTCTGTACCATGAAGCCTTTGATGACTCGATGAAATATGTGACCATTGAAGTAACCATTGCGCGCGTGACCGCAAAAGTTCTCGACTGTCCGAGGAACGTCTTTACCGAAGAGGCGTATGTGGACATCTCCCAGTGACGTGTGGAGGATCGCCTGCTCGTATAGGCGCTGAACACCTGATAATATCATGGAAAATAACGTATGTCATTTTAATACTGACGAACCGGTTGGCGTGGTCGGTGGATGCTTGCCTTTCACGCCGAAGGTTGTGGGTTCGATTCCCACCCGGGACAGATATTTGTGTGCATGAACATGTCTGTTTGTCCTGAGTCTGGGTTTAATTATCTATATAAGTATGTATTTACAAAAGAAAAATAGTATATGTAGTATATCAGTTGTCTGGTTTCCATAGCACAAGCTTTGTACAATCAGATGGCCGTGTGTGAAAAATGTCGCAGGATAAAAAAAAATACACAAACAAAATAATTACAGTAAACTAACTATATATAATATATATTATATATATATATATATTATATATATATATATATAATATATATATATATATATATATATATATATATAAATATATATCTAACTAGTAAGTTCTGACTGTTGAAAATCTATGAATATTAAGGATGTATCATCATGTGTAGGTGATAAATTTAAAATAGAATTGTTCCACAAATTATGAATTTCCAGTTAGGCGCTTTGAAATAACTATAAGACATACATATTCCTTAGAAATTAATTGTATTTTTCTATACCTTTTTCAATGTACGATGTTTTCAGTATTATCAACAATGTCATACAACTTCACCGCCCTGTATAATTTTTTTTTTTTAATAATATAATTGAATATGGCTACGACCGCAGGGCATGGCTAGTATAATACAAATTTGCTGTCAATATATAGAAGCTTTTCGATTCAACTTTTATTAAACTCACCTTGCCCTTCAGTAGCAGATATGATGTCTTCTTTCGACGGCTTCTCGTTGAAAATGTCTCTGTCCGCATCGGGGCTCTTGACGTCGTCGGGACTCCGCCTCGAGAACATGTAGAACCGATTCTTCTTGTAAGCCGTACAAAACAAGGTCGGGTCAGTTTTAACGTTTAGCAGAGCGGGGTTCTCGGAACCTTCCATTTCGAGAGTAGTAGCCACTTTAGACTGGTTCGTCCGACCCTGGAATAACGAATTATGGTAATTTTAAGGAAAATACTCTATCGATTAAGCCGATATGGCCCAGTGGTTAAAACGCGTGAATCTTAACCGATAATCATGGGTTAAAACCCGGGCAAGCACCACTCAATTTTCATGTGCTTAATTTGTGTTTATAATTCATCTCGTGCTTTACGGTAAAGGAAAACATCGTGAGGAAACCTGCATGTGTCTAATTTTACTGTCACTGTCAAATTCTGCCACATATGTATTCCTCCAACCCGCATTGGAGCAGCGTGGTGGAATAAGCTCAGCCTCAAAAGGGAGAGGAGAAGGTTTAGCCTCGCCTTAGCCCAGCAGTGGGACATTAACAGGCAGTTACTGTACTGTACTCTATCAATGTGAATCTATTTAGTTATTATTTCCCGACTATAATATGTGTAGAACGTATATCAAATGTATATAGAGTGAGTATGAGAGTGCGGCACCTGGAAGAGCGCGAGGCGCAGCGGGCGCAGGTTCTCGGGGCGGCCGAGCGTGGCCACGCAGCGGTTGGTGGCCAGGTTGGCGACGCGCACGCCCAGCATGGTGGCGTAGGCCACGAAGTGCCCGCTGGCGTCGAACACCACGTTGGCCAGCGACGCCGCCTCCGACTTCTCCAGCTCGCGCTCCGTCGCCATTCTGATCGACCGTTAATCAAATAAGTTACTAACTATTAATTTTTTTTTATAATATAGAATAGGAAGGCGGACGAGCATATGGGCCACCTGATGGTAAGTGGTCACCAACGCTCTTAGACATTGGCATTGTGAGAAATGTCAACCATCGCTTACATAGCCAGTGCGCCACCAACCTTGAGAACTAAGCTTTTATGTCCCTTGTGCCTGTAATTACACTGGCTCTTTCACCCTTCAAACTGGAACACAACAATAACAAATATCTGATGAGTGGGTGATACCTACCCAGACGAGCTTGCACAAAGTCCTACTACCAGTGTATACAAACTATTAATCTATTGGCAAACACTGAGTTTGATCGGTCTTTGAAGAAAAATGCCTCGTCTCCTAATACAGAGAGGTCTGCGACACTACTGTACTATAACCCTATATTAACCATTAATTAATTTTCATTTGACGTGCAGTCTATTGACGCAATTTACAATATATATATGTGATATAACTGAACCTCCTGCCGAACTCCATATTCGGAAGCTGTTGTGTCTGATGCTGCAGTTCCTGGAAGCGCTGCAATGTCTCGTCAATAACCTTGTGTAGTTTCCCCGTCAGGAAATGAAACACGCGGACCTGTAATTATAATAAAGAAATGTATGTATATATATATATATATATATATAACTATATAACTCTATATATAGTATATAGTGGACATGGCCATTTGTATGTGTGCGGGTTTATTATTCATAGTAATATAATAAAGCCGAAAAGTTTGTTTGTGTTTTCTTTGAGCGAGCTAACCTCTGGAATTACCAATCGAATTTGAAAAGTTATTTCAATAGACCAATGTTTGAAGAAGGTTACTAAACATGACGCTACGGCCCACGGCGGTGCAGAAACTTTTAACGCAGGTAAAACCGCAATTTTTTTTTACCATTTTATGATGGATTTTATTATAAAGAAACAAAAAATATATAAAACGTATGACATCCAGATAACAATATAATACAAGCACAAATGATTATCTAAGTTAATATTTACTACAACAATTTACTAACAAACCAAATGAAAGTAAGCTGCTATAATGTCAAGTCAGCCATTTTTGTTTAGGGTAAATTTAATTTGGTTAGGTTAGACTGACAATAAAATTGTTTTGTGAGTCCAACAACCATCGCTGACGTTGCTTGGCACAATGAATGTATTATTTTGATTTCTATTCGTGTCAATATTTTGTCTTGTAAAAAAATAATATGATTACTATACAAATAAATTTTATACATATAAGACTGTTATACTGCTGTGCTAAGCCAGAGAATGGTATCTTAAGAAAGTGATGGTGTGGTTTAGTTAATAAGAATTGGATTTTTTAATTACGCACCGGATAGATCAAATAAAATAACCCAAAAACATTAGACCATTGAGGTAAAACACTAAAAAGAATATTAGTATCTCACTTTTATGTTATAAAAACAATCGAAAAGGCAGTCTAAAAACCTAACCTCAAGCAAAATTACTAACCTCAGCATAACAAAGGTAAATAAAAAAAAACTATTTATAAGCCGAGTTAAAAAAAATAAACCGAAAGACTGAAGTGCCATTAGCACAATAGTTTACAGGCCGGCTAGTAGTGTAAAAATCGCAGGTTTGATCTTGACCCCATGGGCTTTCCATGATGATTACCGTCCCTATTCCCACCTCCCCTTGGGCTTATGAGGGCATTATAATATTGTAATACTAACCTTTCTATCTAAACTAATTGATGCCATTTTTTTCCCATCCGGTGAGAAATCAAGTGATGTTGGGTAAGTTTTGTTCTTAACAAAGTCAAACAGATCTGTATCCAATTTAGAAGTAAATTTTACATTTCTTGGAAACTCAAATTCATGCTTGGGTCCCGTCCAGTACTCTACAATACCAGCTTTGTCAACAGACACAGCCACTTCAAATACTGGATTGTATTTTATTGTGGCAACTTCACTCTGATGAGACTCAAATGTGTGCAGTGGTGACCCAGAGACTTGCTGCCCATCAAATACATGTATTTTTTTACTATTCTTTTCAGACCTGTAAATTATTACAAAATTAAACTGTATTAAGTATGCTACAATTCTATATACAAGATATAAATATCAAAAATTTCTTTACATAATTTGGGGTCTTAAAACCATAATTATTATTATAAATATACATGTACTAATTACAGTATTATATATTATAATTAAAGATAAATCTTACACGGCCAATGCTGAAATAGGATCACCAGCAGAATGGACCCACTCTGCACAGTATGGTTCAAACTCTATTGATATCATGTTTATCATATCTGAAAAAATAATTGGAACAAACATTAGGATTTAATTGTCAATAATTTGACTAACATAAACAACATTCTTAACCTAAGATACAATTACAGAAATGGTTTAGGTAAATACATGCCTTTGTAAAATATATTTTAAATAAGTAGTATATTATCGATTGTGATAATTCATCTCGTGCTTTACAGTGAAGGAAAACATCGTGAGGAAACCTGCATGTGTCTAATTTCATTGAAATTCTGCCACATGTGTATTCTACCAACCCGCATTGGAGCAGCGTGGTGGAATAAGCTCCAAACCTTCTCCTCAAAAAGAGGAGAGGAGGCCTTTAGCCCAGCAGTGGGACATTCACAGGCTGTTACGGTACGGTATATTATATTCAAACAAATATATTTCATTATTTTTTTATTTGCTCTTACCAAAATTGACAACATCAAAAACTTTAATAGTTTTCTCATTAGATGCAGTGCAGAGCAATGTGCCTGTGCTGTTGGCTGCAAGATGGCTTATTGGTGCCAAGTGGCAGCGAAAATGCTTGACAAACTCTATCCCTTCTTCCTGAAACAATTTTAACATAAAAAAATATATTGAATTTAAATAAAGGATATCAATGACTCAACAAACAGAAAAGTTACATAGATCTATGTAGGATACAATTAATAATTAAAAAACAAAGCAATTATTTCATACTTTTTGTATGACTAATTGTGTGGAATCAAACCTGTTTTTTCCAAAATTTTAAATGTCCATCCTGGCTGGCAGTGATAACAAAGTCTGTTTTAGTTACCACAATATGTGTAACAACATCTCTATGCATATAACTCCTTTCATATGTCTCTGAAGAGGGCAAGTTCTCTAGGTAAAGAGACTCAAATTCCAAAACTAAAATATAATAAAAATTTACTGTAAAATTTGAGTGAAAATTAAAGCACAAATTCATACATATATACGTGTGATATTTATAAGATGTTATTAATTAAATAGTCTTTATATTCTTCTGAAATGAATTGTTGGCCGTTATTTCAATTTATTTATTTTTTGTTATAATAAATCCTTGCTTACCTTTACGTTTTTTTGCTTTTGGCTTTGCCGCCTCGGAAGGCATAGGACCAATCCATTCTTCACCATCATCAACTTCTCCAGCGTTTGTTGGTTCTGGACTATTAGGTCTTTTTTCTCCTTTTTCATCTGACATTATAGTACACAGATTGGCATTTATCTACGAAGAAAATAATATATATTCTTTTTACAATTTGTTCAAACGAGTCATTTATTTCATAAAATTATATTACAACAAATGTGATTAGTAGTTCATACAAAAATGAAGCATAATAATATTTTGTGATTTTTATTGACATTTGACAGTAAACGTCAAAGTTAGAAAACATTAGGCTTAAACTTGATACCTAGTTATTATATAGATGCCTTCTCTTTGCTTGAAAGTGAAACTAAAATATAATATTTATAAGGACAAATGAGTAATAAGAAGGCTTTAGATCAGTGTAGTAGCGAGCCAATTAAGCTCAATTTAATAAAAACACAATAATGGTAATTCATTTAAAGCAGTGGTACTCAACAAGCGGCCCGGCGGGCTTTTTGGTTTGCCCACTTGATGTTACTTTATTTTCAACGATTTTAAATTTCAAAGGTATTTATTAACACCTAAATAATTTGAATTAGGCAACTGCTCGTGGCAACGGTCACTGCAAAGTGTAAATGTCATGAAAAAGATGTTAAAATATACGCGATAAATCCGTTCATAGTTGTTTTATTCTATTTGTAACAATCCCGAAACCTAAGAAATAATTAGATACCTAAATATTTTTGTTTGCGGCCAGTGACACCATGACTAACACGTGTTTGTGGTGTTTTAAAGAAAAGGTTGAAATCGCTCATTTAAAGTATCATAATATTAAAGTGTAAATGAAATCAATATATTGAAATGTTTTATTATTTACTATAATGTTACAAAGACTTAAAATAACACTTTATTGAAAATTTAGGATTAAGAATATTAAATGTAAATTATATATCAAATAAATATTTTGCATAACATTTTTGTTCAATTCGTTAGGTAAGATGCACATGTAATTTATTAAAATAACTCATTCTAATTCCAAACAAAAAAGTATTGATATTGGTTAAGAAGGTTTTTTTAAATACATATCTGAAATAATAATTGCCGAGATTAAAACAGTTTCTAATTTTTATATTAATTCAGATACAGTCGTTTTCAATAAAAACTTATCAAATCACTCAACGAATACTTTAGAGTAGTTATAGTTAAAACTATTTTGCAGGATAGAAGGCCGATGAGTGCCCATGTCCCCATTTTATCTCTATGAAGATAAATCATTAAGTACAAAGTACATGATGTATTTATTACATAAATAGTATACATAAAAAATGAATTTTATAACATAACATTGTCGCTTCGTGTATAATTTTCTTACTTTTCATATTTTTTTATGATGGCAATATTAATAACAATGCATGAAGATTTTTTTTATTATTGTGTCTATGCTTAAAATGTCTTTTACGAATTCGTAGTGATGGTGGCTGGCTTCCTTGCAAACATAGCGTCATAAATTACGTCTAATTTGTAATACTTTAAAACTTTTCGATCAGTTAACGATCTCTACAATAGTGAAATAAGTGCTTAAGAAGTTTCACAACAAACAGGTAAGTGTTAAGTGAATCATCTTAATGTAAAACCCGCGCTACCGGTACACCTCTACACGTGGTTTGAGTTTAATACCGCGTACTTACTTTCAGTATGTGTTTTCACACTTTTAGTATAAAATACATTTCCGATGGATAGTTCCAACAAATTTTTGTGCGATTTCATTTGTTTTTAAGTCAACGGAGGGTTAGGTTGTTAAATGAACGTGGTTGCATTGACAGCACTACAGCAGCTAGCTTCATCGATACAGAAAGCTGTTTAGAAATTGAGGTAATTTACGATCGGAAATTACATTTTCTCCATGTTCTAACATTGATAAGGCATCCAGATTTTAATTTAATGTGTTTATTCTTATCTACATGATGTTAGTAGTGAGAATATAAGCAGTGCCATGTAATCAACTTTTCTTTTTTTTTTTTACACATGACGCATCTAAGTTTCATAAACGTTCTGTGGGAAAGTATCAGTAATTATCTTATAATGTTAACTTGTCTGTATGTTTGAGTTATTTTTCAGACATTTACTCGTTTTTCATAAGATGACCTCAAATATGTGTACCTCAAATAACCTTGTCAAATAACATTCAAACAAAAGATAATGATTGTACTAATTGATTACATCAAGCATATTATATGATTCAAATGTGTATAAAATATTGTTAAACTTTGCATTTTTAATACTTTATAATATTTCTCATTATAATATTATATATTGAAATGCATCTTACTTTGTCATAACATCTATAAAAAAAAAATATTATAAATTATATATAACTTCAACGTTTTTATAAAATCTATGTAGAATCTGGTACAAAACAATATATTTTAACAATATACCATTACAATAACAGCTCCTTAAGTAACCTATAAACTCTGAAGCAAGCTATTGTTAATTTATCTCATTTTCAACTCTATGAATTAATTATAGAACAAGAATATTTTATTTTGTGTGGTTTATAAAAATAAGAAAAACATTACAAAGTAAAAATGTTATTAACAATGATAAAAAAATCAAAATTTAATTTATTGCTATAAGATCAAGATACATAGTGGTGAAATGATGCTATCATAATAAAACCCGTGAATGGAAATATACATCCAAACATTTTCTTAAAACTTTTACTATCTATGAAGAAGAAATCCTTTATTTATAATGCAAATAACAACCTTTTATATAAAACTTTTATAAGATCATTAATTCCAAGTCACTTGTAAATATGTTTGCATGGCATGGAGATAATTATGTAGCAATTCAGATGCATGCATGATGATCAAATAATTAACATGTGATCTAACTTTCCAATTATAATAAGGATTTTTTGTCTCAACATTATTAATTAAATCAGTTTTTTTACATGTAATAAAAGTCGGATGGGTAATTGGGCCACCTGTTGATAAATGGTCATCATCGCCCATCATCATTGTAGGAAATTTTAACCATTTCATACATTGTCAATGCACCACTATCTTTGGTAACTAAGATTGAATGTCCGTTATGCCTGTAGTTACAGTGCCTTACCCACCCTTCAAACCCGAACACAACAATACTAAGTATTGCTATTTGGTGTTAGAATATGTTATGAGTAGGAAATACCGCCCCAGACAATCTTGCACAAAGCCCCGCTAATTGACATTAATGACAAACAACATTTTGAATACACAACTCATTAGCCAAATGGCATTTGTAATTAATTAATTTTTGTTTAAGTATGACTGGTTTTATTGTAATATACTTGTTACATAAGAATAATTTATATTAAGGACTTGATATATAAGAAACAAAGTTAAAAAAAAAAGCTTTGGCGTAAATCATAAATACATTAAAAAGTGGCAAGAATGCTTGCATTGTTTCCTTGTTGTAAAGTAATTCTTGAAAAATTCTCGAAAAAAAAAAAAAAAAATTTCTTGTTCTTTGAGCTTAAAATAAATGCGTCTCTTGATTTATATCAGTGGAGGCAATAAGATGAGGTGTAATATGGTTTTAATAGTTTTGCTACAGAAAATAATAAATGTATATACTAGTTAACAATTAAAACATAATATTATAATGAATTTTTTATTCATTTAATAATAAAATGGATCAATTTTAAACTACTTTAATTAGTTTTTATTTTTTTAATCAAAGCGTGCTTTCTTTGTATTCAAACCTAAACTTTCAAAATGTCCCACTGACACAGATAATAAATACAGCAATGCATTTTAGAAAGCTGATAAAGAAATTGTAACAACCAACTAGATACAACATAATTTAAAACCATTTTGATTTTACATTTTACATTGTTTTCTTTGACATTTATTATATTTTGTATTAGTGTATTACTTTGTGTTAATAATTTTTTATCATTGGAAAACAACTTATGTAAGATTATTATAATTTTATATTATTGATTTCATTTGTGGAATATTATCACATAACAGTGGCCTTGAAAATTACTACAGTTATGACTTTTTTAAAAGCATATATATGTTTTAAAGAAAAAGACATCGATTCCAAGATAATTTTTATCATTTTGTAGATAAAAATCTAGTAATTGGTACTGTTTCTTAGAACCCAACTTGTATTGTTATTGACTCTTATTATCTGATTATATTAAAAATCGTTAAACAATTCAATTGATATGGAATATTTCAAATACAGTACATATTGTGAAAATATAACCAAAAAAATCTTTGTATTGAACTCGACAATCATATGAAATAGCAGCATCATTCTTTTTAGCTTTCCTAGTCATCACCATGAATCATAGATATAAATTCAAATACAAAGTTGCATGTTACTATGTATTGCAATGAATAGGAATCAAGACCATATCACATGCAGTTTAAAATTAATTTTATCAAAATAGATGCTCTATAGCTTTAAATTATTAAGTTTAATTGTGACGTTAAATCATAGTTAGTAGCTCACGTATTCATCTATATCAATGAACCACATAATTTACTGTATTATCACATTTTCTATACTTAATTATAGTTTTGTATCTGTAAAGTCAAAGGATTTTCATTTACAATTATACTTTTTTATTTTTTTTCTATAAATCATAATTAAAGTATTTCATTGAAGTTTCTGTATTTAGTTGTTAAATATTCAATTTAACAATTAAATTAATTATCTATATTTTTTCTAATTTTAAATTATAAAATCAAAATACTTTATTCATCAATGATAATCAATGATACACTTGCTTATTGATAGTCAAACTAGAAACTAACATTTCGAAAAAGAAACACCCAGCCCTTAGAAGAACCGGCGAATGGTTCGTTTACAAAAAAGAAAGAAAGATAAATAGCCATGCAGCGATCGTCTCAATATAAATAAGTAAAATGCATTTGAATTTTATTTACATTAAACAACTTGACACGTTTTGATTGGTCGCAATCAGAATGCCGTATAATTTGCCGTGATCTTGTCGTGTGCGCAGTTTATCAGCCGGGGTCGACTACGTCACTGAATGAGAGTGCAAATAGCAATGTTTAGCCTTGTTGCTCTTATGGGCGTGGTTGTAAGAAAGAAAGGGATGCCTCTAGAGGACAATGACCGAATGAGTAGCTTCCAGTTACCAACCGTGACCTTAGAACGTTGTGAATGACGTTTATTCGTTTTACTAATTTAAATTATTTTTTATAAATAAACTTTTTCTATTTTATACTTTATAGTTTGTCCATGAGATTATGATTATTTAAAATATTAGTTAATGGAAGCCACTGTATTGGTTCCGAGTATACATTGTATGATTGGAATATTTCTAAAACCATTTAAATTGATTTGAGTTGTGTAATGGACATGTATTATGAGTACATTTTATTGAGTAAATATTGTTTATTGCAGCAATGAGTTCAAGCGTGTGCTATAAGTGCAACAGGACGGGCCACTTCGCCCGCGAATGCACGCAGGGCGGTGTCGGCGCCCGCGACTCAGGGTTCAACCGCCAGCGCGAGAAGTGCTTCAAGTGCAACCGCACGGGGCACTTTGCGCGTGACTGCAAGGAAGAAGCCGACCGTTGCTACAGGTGATCATTGTTTTATCGACGACATCTTGATTTGTTGTTTAAAGATGCTGACGGCCGAAATTAATAGTATATCTAGAAGCCGTGATTTTATTTGATACTAGATATAAATGTTTTATTCTTCTTTAATGTACATCATATTAACAAAAGTAAACTGTCGCACCATTACTAAACTACACAATACATGTTATCAATTCTTTTTCATTTTGTCACAAAGCATTCCTTTTATGTCATAAGATATTGGTAATCAAAATTTTATCTTATCGTTATTTTAAATTTAAATTAAAAAACCATATTTATTGTTATACAAATATACTACATGTTTTATTTAAAAAATATATATATAAATAATGTATCAAAAAAAATATATAAAAATGTCCAACATCCGAAAACATGTCCACGTTTTACTAATTTATCAGGATACAAATTTTTATCTTGATTAGATTGATTTCGACCGGAAGCGATAACATACATATAAAGGAACGTTTGTATAAAATTATCAGCTAAAGTGAAAAAAATACATGCCATATATGTTTAAATATGTTTTTTTTTAAATGTTCTAAAATTGCAGAACCATTTGCATATTTCGTCTTAGTTATTACTTTCATTTACGTTAATACCAATTGAATAAACAGAAATAAATAAAGGCCTACTATGCAAACACTTGATTAAAAAACCACCTACGTATTGTACGAATCTAACACGCAACCTTGACCTCGACCGTGTAATCAATCACGTGGCCTTTAAACGACAGAGGCCTTACGTGTGTGTGTCACCTACATTATACATATGAATCACGAATTAGTAGTTACACTGCCCCCTCTAATACCTAATATTTCGATTTTTTTTTAATTGTAAGCAATTCTAAACTATCGCCAAAATAGAAAATGTTAAGAACTTGAAAACTTGTACATTGTTTCCACATTGTTATCATTTACTAGTAACATATTTTAAAGGAAATCTTTGTAACGTGTGTTATAGATGTAACGGTACGGGGCACATAGCGCGCGAGTGCGCGCAGAGTCCCGACGAGCCTTCGTGCTACACCTGCAACAAGACTGGGCACATCGCACGAAATTGCCCGGAGGGCGGGCGTGACAACTCCAACCAAACGTGCTACAACTGCAACAAGGCCGGCCACATCTCACGCAACTGTCCCGATGGCACTAAAACGTGCTACGTGTGCGGGAAACCCGGCCACATCTCGCGCGACTGCGACGAGTCCGAACGGAACTAACACACGCCTCGCCCCTAACACACATTATATAAATAAACTATGTATATTATGATGCCACGCACGGACTATAAGCAAAGGACGCGATATGCGACATTAGATCGTAAGACCACAGATTGTATGAAATTAATGCAACGGAATTATAAGACAGTGTAGATGCAGCGACGGTATTCTCGTGAGAGACTGAGGAGTATGATTTTTAAAATGTTGACTTGTATATAGGTCTCCCGCCGCGCGGGCAGCGCTCGCCGATAGGTTAATGTTTGTTCTTGCACGTGAACGAGTTGTGTTTTTAAATCATTTAATAATCGTGATTGAACTATTGATGAGGTAGCGTTACAGTTTTTAGCATTACAGAGTATATATTTAATATATTTTGTACAGATTTATTTGTCAAAAGATAAATTGGATGCTGGCGTATGATGACTTTTCAATGAAGAGAGTTGGAGGCCCCGGTGCACCTGAACCCCTACCGGACTCTTGTTCGTCTTGTTATCGATTAGTAACAGTAGATGTCGCTCTTACCGATCGTTCTGCGGTCCGACGAGTCTTAAACTATATCCTGACACTATTGTGATAATTTGATTTTTATTTTCTATCAATTCCTTTGTTTATGAGGTCCTGCTGTCTTGTGGAGAATTCAGTGTTTAATTAGAATTTCATCAACCAGTATATTTTTTATTTTGTTATCCCTGAAAATGTGCCTATGTACACTTTAATGTAAAAATATCAGCTTGCAGTGGGAGATAATAAACATCTTGCCTTATTTTTATCAAAGTTTCCATATTGCCCTTTTTTATCTTTATTTTTAATAACCTATATACACCTTGATTGAATCTCCCAAGAATACTAAATAAAGCAGACTTTAGAATCCAACAATCGTAATATTCGACGAAACAAGAGGGCTAAAACCTTTCCTTAATCACACCTGGAAAAAAGTTGCCAGGTGACTTGATGCACTGACTTTTAATAGATTGAAAAAAAACATTGAATTAATTTAGTATACAAATAACACGAGTATAATAAAAAATATGCTTCGCATCTGGCAACCTTATCACAATCTGAACACTTATATAAACCGTACGTTTTTTTACAAATTTATTTACACTTTTATACTAATTTAAAAATAATTCTTAACTAAGTACACTAATTGCTGATCCTTGCTAAAAAGTGGAGATTTATGAAGATTCATTCGTGCTAAAACGACAACAAACATAGAATCTAAACATGTACACTCGTGTAGATTATTACACCTGTTTTTATTATCCACCTGCTTATACCAAAATGTGTGTACATGTATACATTGTAAATACTTTTAGAAACTCGGTCAAATCCAGAATGAATAACAACAGACTTAATGATTATATTAATAACTGAATGTTTTTTTGATTCCTTGCTGGCTGAACAACGCAGTGAGTAGGTATATTTTTTAAAACCAAAAACAAATAAAAATTGTAATTCGAAAACAAATTAACCGCCAAAATAAATACCTATATCCTAGGTAAGCCAATCACAAGAGGAATAGAGACAAATAAACAACTGACATCAAATTGACGCGATATTATTCGCTATGGATTCTCGAGAAAATGGTTTTTAATACTCGCGAAGTTGTAATCGGAACTTTGGAAGTTAAATTGGATATAACAAGTTAAGTGGCAGTATAAATAAAGGCAATTTAATCAAGGACTGTTTAAAGTTCATTAATATAGCAGAACTATTAGGAAATCGCATGGAATATGTGAATTTAAGGTTTGTATATCTTTACTCATTGGAATAGGGTATAAGTGTAGGTGTCTATAATTTTGGCTTCGTCAATATTTTTAGCTTATTTAAAAAAATCTTAAGTAGTAGTAACAAGGTGTCAATTAAGTGGTACAAAGTCTCGAAGAAAAGAATACCTAAGGCCTAATTTTTATATTTTTCAAATCTGCTAAAAAGTAATTTAGTAACAATCGTAAAATGTTAAGCGGCGCTTTGATGATATTAGTCGTGGTGGCTGAAAAGTGAGTTTCGCTTATAAATGTAATTAAGCTTGACAGTTAAAATGTTAACAGTCATATCGAAACGAACTTAAAATAAGCAAAAATTTATTAAAAAGATGTACTTAAGAATAGAATTTCAATTTCTCAACAAATAAAATCTCATAACCGCAAACAACTGGAAGAGTGCTGGGAAGGACCTGAAAATAATAGTATTATGACTTAGATACATTATTCAGCAATTTTATTACATTCAGTTAAAGTAGGTATTTCATATCCTTTGAAAAGCTACCTTTTATGGATAGTTTATTCACAATAAAGAAAAAAGGGAACGCATTAGAAATTCGCATCACGAATTTGGGGTTGTTAAGGGTCGTTTTTATAGGGGTTGCTTGCCCCTTTCAAACGACACCCTGCGGAGACGCAAAGTTTTTTTTTACATGAGTTTGTAGCTACGTGCAACGGCACATCCTTTTGCGTTTAAATGTGCATTTTTAAAGTTCTAGAACATGATTTCCTATTTTGTTTTATATTTCAACTTCAAACTCATAAAAACTGCGCGTCTCCTCAGGGTGAGGGGCGTGTCGATCAAAAGGGACAATCAGCCTTTATAAAAAACAATCCTTATCATTCACAATTTCGAGATGCGAATTTGTAATGCCAACCCCAAGATTAATGATAACATTCATATTGTAAAATGAATATACATTATCAGTTTTTTTATATATAATAAAAAAAATTGTCACAGTGAATCTAGCTAGGAAATAACTTGTATACTATTTCAATTTATAAAAACATAATATAATAATATATTTACAAATAACATTTAATACTAAAATTAAATAACCTTTTTAAGAGGGTGATGCGATTGAATTATTTATCTTTTTGTGAATATGTACAAGAGAGTTCGTGGATAAATCATTATAGCTATGATGATAAAAATTGCTAGAATTGTATTTTTTTTAGTGTGAGGAAGCAATTAAAAGTATAAATTGAATTCTCTATGCCGAGTGCTATCAATATCTTAATCATTCATTTCTAAGTTCGCATAAAGTGTAATAATACAACATTATGATAAGTCTTTGGAAAGTCCACATGTGACTCTTAATTAAAGGAGAAAGAATTGATAACAAAATCCCATTATACATACCAACTACATAAGAAACTCTTAGTACGTTTAATATAATTATTTTTGTTACCAAACTAAAACTATGGACACATACATATATATGGTTAACATTTATATATTCATTTTTTTATATTGAAAACAACTATTAATAACAAAAAAAAACTCGAAATTAATATTAATTTGTTCTCGATGTTTTTATTAGTTTCGTAGGCTTTAAAGAATTAAAATACGCGGTTAATCAAACTCAAACTGAGATCAATATTAAAATCAATAATAAGTTTCCAAAGTCCACTTTATGTAGGAGCACGCTCACATATCTTGTATGAGCAAACTAAAATATGTAACTGTTAAATCAATAAGGATGTCTCTAAACGACGTAAAACCGTCTGCGCATGAAAATGATGAAAATGTGCATAAATGTGAGTTAGCGTTTTTTATATATTTACATTTAATTTATATTTATGGAGAGTAGATAGTAGAGAGGTAATGAGCACTATCTTATATGGGGTAACAGTTAAAAAAAAGCCTTTCAGAAAGGCGCTATGATATGATAGTAAAAAAGTGTTACAGTACAGTATACAAAACTACAACTATTTACGTAGTCCAAATTAATTTTGTAAGCATAACCTAAAATAACTCCCGTGAGAAAACGTGGAGTGATTTACTTTTTGTGAATTTTAAATACGTTTAGTGACAACTGTTATAAAATATAAAAAAAATAATATAACAGTACTGGGCAAACATATGCCGCTGTTTTAAAATTTACCCTAAAGCATCAGGGTAAATTTTGTAGGGCCACCCTAAT
The DNA here is from genome assembly GCF_905147045.1 of Nymphalis io. Classification (NCBI taxonomy): domain Eukaryota; kingdom Metazoa; phylum Arthropoda; class Insecta; order Lepidoptera; family Nymphalidae; genus Nymphalis; species Nymphalis io. The sequence goes on from NC_065904.1 coordinate 10,542,431, forward strand.
CAGATTTCGGCGGACACTTTTTCATACACAGGGATAGCCCTCCATACTTCTACCCTCCAAATTTATATTATAGCAACCTGGAATGCTACATATACTAGTGATATAAAATTATAAGGCTATAAATGAATAAAAAATTTTAATTATCCTTTTGAGCACATCACAGTAGAAATGATATTGCATAACTATTCGTAAAAAATATATTTGAACATTTGATTTCTTGAAAGTCAAGAAAAAACTAAATGTTAAGATTTTCAATTATAAGGCATATTCAAATTTTTTTTTTATAGAATATGAAGGCGGACGAGCATATGGGCGACCTGATGGTAAGTGGTTACCAACGCCCATAGACATCGGCATGTAAGAAATGTTAACCATTGCTTACATCACCAATGCGCCACCAACCTTGGGAACTAAGATGTTATATCCCTTGTGCCTGTGATTACACTGGCTCACTCACCCTTCAAACCTGAACACAACAATAACCAAGTACTGCTATTTTGCGGTAGAATATCTGATAAGTGGGTGGTAACTACCCAGACGAGCATGCACAAAGCTCTACCACCAGTAAAAATATATATTTTTAGTCATTTATTGAATAAAATTCAAATTATTAATTAGCATGTGTAGTAGTGACTTAACTTTAAGTAAGCTTCCGGTTTCTTAACTACGGTTTGTTGATGTCAATTCAAATTGTCATTAACCGGGCGTGGTGCGGCTGCGTCGAACGGGTTTTGGCTTTGGTTGGATACTTTTCAGCGTGAAGTGAGTAATGTGACGGTGTAACGAACTTGTTTATATATCGTAAACAGATTTTTGCAATAATTTAAAAGGATTGTATGATTGACGAATATACAATTATTGTATATCCCCTAATAATTGTCTATTGTGCAATGTTTGTGTTTTTGTAGTGTATATTGTGTAAAAACAAAAAGCCAGGCGTTTCCATGGGCGTTAACTTCAGGTTAAGTAAGTGTAACTTATTATTGAATTAAAATTAGGGCTAATCATGTCTTGAGCTGTTTAGCGAAGTCGCCAGTGTAGATTTCAGTTCAATATTGTAATTCAAATATCATTAATATATTAAAAATTATGAATGTTGTTTATAATTTGACTGAAAACTGAAACAAAACAGACATGCCGCTATTGTTGTTGTTAATTTTACGAAAACATAAGACACTTAGTTTATTTTAAAAGTAACAATCCTTTTTAGAAATCTTACAATATTATAAGATTAAGCTTTATAAGATTATCTGGAATAACATTAATAAAAATAAATTGTATTCAAAATTAGACAAATAATCCTATGGCTTAAAATTGATACTTATGTGAGATATTTTTTCAGGCTAATGAAATTATAAGACTGAATTATGAATTTTAAACTTATATACATCATACCAATATTAATACTGCAGTCATGCTCAGCCCAGGATTACGGTTCACCTACATACAATCCCGATAATCAGCTGAACCCAACAAATGACTACAATACAAATGAGCCGAAATATGACAGTACAAACAGAAGATATTCAAATAGAAATCAATTTGATGTAAACCAATACGATTCTAATCGTAATCAGAATAACGATCAGAGATACAACCAATACGATACCAGAAATGATCCAACATATAATAAAAATCCGTTTAGTTCTGATAATACACCGAGACCATCATGGGATGGCAGTCGTACTTACAGCACTTCTTATAAAAGTGCTGAATTGGAACATGAAAGCGTTATTATCAATGAAGCGTGAGTAAAATATTATATTTATTGAAATGTGTAAGACATTATAAATTTATTTATTAAAAAGGTAAATTGCTACATGATAAACTTACCATCTGTCAATTGACATTATAAGAGACTAGCCTTTCTTTTATTCATTGGCAAATTGAAAAGTATTGTATTAAGTTGCTCTTTTGTCTATAATAATTAAGGTAGCAATCAATTTTTGATATTTAAACAGCAATACAATGCACTGTTCTATAGTGTAATACCTGGTTTTTTTTATAGTATAGGAAGGTGGATGAGCATATGGGCCACCTGATGGTAAGTGGTCACCAATGCCCATAGACATTGGCATTGTAAGAAATGTTAACCCTCGCCCACATCGCTAATGCGCCACCAACCTTGGGAACTAAGATATTATGTCCCTTATGTAATTTGTATAATACGACCGAAGTTATAGTGTAAAATGTAGAAAAGTGATTTTTCTTATATAAAGTGTAAGTAAGTAAAATCAGTTGTATCAATCATCAGTATATGATTATCCTTATAATTTCAAATGTAACAAGTTGAACTATTTATAATTGTTTATTACATTGTTATTAAATTAAAGTTAGTAATAAATTCAAAGATTTTATATAAAACTGTAAAAAGAATCTTACTATTACAATAACAAGATAAAGACTACCATTATTCAAAAGTAACTAGCTTTTATTTACTTAAAAGAGTGTGTGAAATTTTTTATAAGTTTTACAACAATTTTATCAATATTAATTTTGTAAAACTTACTCTAGACCTAAAAAAAAAATACCATAGTAATAATAATAATAATATTATTTAAATTATAGTTTTATATTAATTTCTTATGTATTGATTAATGAAGAAACAGCTTGATTCTGTATAAGCAAATATATTACATTTGGAAGGTATTATTAAAGCTATATGCTTACAAGATAAATGTGTACATAAATTTATTTAACTTATTTGCAGCACATACTTCATTGTTGCCTCTCAAATGGTTCGGCCAGGCCAAATATATAAAATATCAGCTAATATACTGAGAGCCCGTCTCCAGATGACAATCAGAGCCTCTATATCATGCAATGGAGTGGAAATAGCAGATGTTATTGAGAAAGTAAAGGAGGGAGTGCCTGAAATTCTTAATATGAGAGTAAGTAGTAATTAGAATTTACATTCTGCACTGGTGGTAGCTTTACATTTATTAAATATAATTTTGTAAAATGATGATCCAAAAGTGCTTGTGAAAACGTAAAATAAAGTACATTTTATGGTTAGCTTAAAATAATCACATACTGGTTTTATGATTATAAACTGCAGAGCTAAAGTAATGTGCATAAAAATTATAGTAATAAATAATCAGGTTATTTTAATTAGATCAATTAAAGATTGTCTACATAATTGAAAATCGTTTAATCTCTTAGGTTCCAGCTACATCAGTCCCAGGTGACTACAAATTACGCGTTGAAGGCTTGTATTTAGACGACCCATTCGGAGGACGCGCATTTGTAAACGAATCACAACTGACCTTCTCACGAAGATTCATGACAATATTTATACAAATGGACAAGCCTGTTTATATGCAGAGTCAGACAGGTAATTTACATTATTCATCAAGTCCCACTACTATTAATTAATTAATTATTTTTTTGATACTGTACTAAAACAATCAAAATGTTCATTCCTACAGCAGGTAGGCAGCATTTGTTCTAAATTTAAGCAGTTTATCCTAAATAGTTTGGTCTTCAACAAACAACTAATAGTTAAGTGCCAGGTTTATTTTGGGAACTAACGACTCTGAGAGTTAAAAGATGTTGTGTAACAGAAAGTAAGGTAGCCAAGTGGGTTAAATTGAGGAAATAACTATTCATATAACATTCTAAACTATCGTTTTGTATTTTTATTATTACTATTCGTTTATAAACATAAATAAATGCCTTGTTTATTATAACAAAAATGCATCCATCTTTGTGTAATATTTTTCTATATATCGATACCCTGTCATATGGTATTCCTATATGCGTACATATTCACCAAAAACATGAATAAAAGTTTTTGTAACTTATAAATAAATTGGTCTAGATATAAATATTATTTATGCAGTTATTAATATGATTGCTAAACATATGTCAAAAATGTGATTTATTAAATCTTTTATTTCAAAATTATTTTTAATGGTTACGTTAAAGAGCGTTTGAATTATTTGGTCCGCATTTTATTAAATTAAAATTTGTTTTCAGTTCGATTTCGTGTGATACCGATAAATACAGAGCTGAAGGCGTTTGGACGAGCTATCGACGTCTTTATCCTCGATCCTAACCGACGTATCATGAAAAGATGGCTATCAAGACAGGTGATTCTTTTTTTTATAACAGATTTTTAAATACCCTTTAAGTAGATAATTATTATTATAAATGTTAACAATTGGTTTTTATATATATGTTTTTAAAATGGCAATTTTTTATACATAAGTGTTGATGCGATGACCACTATTCTAATTGTGTAATAATTTTGAATATGGGTATTATTTTCGAAAAAGACAAAATTCACAATAGCACAATCCAATCACAGGAAGAGTAATGGGAAATAATCAACTTTGCTATTTAATCGACATGATAATACTGGTTGAAAAAATTATGATATTAATTATGAATTTGCAAAATATGCCGTTTTCAATGTTGGTAAGATGATATCGGTACTTTGGAAGTAAAATAAAAGTGGATAAGTAGTTAAATGAAATATTGTTGTTGTATAAATAAAGATATTTTGACCAGTACCAGACCAGTACCAGACCAGTATCGTATTGTGCATAATATAGCAGAGCTATTAGCATATCGCATAAAATATGTAAATCTCAAGTTTGTTTATTTTTCTTTCCTTTTCAATTGGATTAGGGTAATACAGTGTCAGTTGAACAATGAACTCATAACTTGAAATGTGTTTTGCAAAAATCTGCCATTGTGCGTCGTGACATTACAGTTTTAGCTCAAATTCATAATTGCTCAAGACAATATTGTAACACAATATTTATAGTCTTTTCATGTAATGATGATTAACCCAAACTTATTGTTTGGTGGTGATCAGATTATGTTTTTAAAAAGAAAGAAAATTGCGCTTCTTTAAGTTAATTTAAGAAGATTTTATTGTCTTCACATTATTTTACAACAATAGAATTGAAATTAGTATCTAGTGTTGTTTGAGCCAACTCCAAACAAGCTTTCAATTTGTTTTTTTTTTGCCTGATTGAAAATAAATATATTCTTTTAAAAAAAAATCATTGACACTTATTATTTATTATATTAGTTGGTTCTATAATGTCTATTTATACTTTTGTATCAAGATTTATATAGTAGCATCATCCGTATTTATTTTATTTGTTATAATTTTTAATAAATTTGTATTGTTTAATAGAGCAACTTCGGAACGGTGAGCCTGCAATATCAGCTGTCGGATCAGCCGCTGTTCGGCGAGTGGACGGTGCGGGTGGAGGCGCTGGGGCAAGTGGAGGAGGCCCAGTTCCTAGTCGAGGAGTACTATCAGACCAGATTCGAGGTGAGATATACTTTTTATTATGAAAATACTTTGGTATATACAGAAATCGATACCTTGTTATTCTGCAAAAAAGAGCTGTCCAATCTATTTTTAATCTTGGAGCCCGGGAAGTTTTTAATAAAGTGTAAGTGTAAGGTACACTTACAGTTGCGTATAATATGTTTACAAAAATGTTATATATATTCACAATACTATAGATCATTTCGAAAGGAACAGTGACAATCATTGTATAAACAGATAGAGGAAAGATAAACTTAAACAGCTAGTTTCTGACTTAAAGCAAAGACAGTAGATCCTTCCTAGGGCACGGTATTCGTTTTTATAATAAAATGCCGCAGTAATTCAAACTGCATTCGGCACTGGCAGGTGAACGTGACGATGCCGGCGTTCTTCTTCAACACGGAGCAGTACATCCACGGGCGGGTGATGGCCAACTACACGTCGGGCGCGCCGGTGCGCGGCAACCTCACGCTGCGCGCCACGCTGCGGCCCATCCCGCAGTACCGCCCGCTGCACTTCCGCCGCGGACAGTTCAACAACCGCGCGCCCGCCGGCCCGCAGCCCTCCTCGCAGTACACGCAAGGTACCGCCCGACCGGCGCCCGCCCTCGTCGTCGACCTTCATCCGGGACTACTTCCGTATTACGAATGATTTGTTTTTTTTAGTTCGCCCGAATTACAATCCGTACCTGTACAACGAGTCGGGTCGTTCGCCGTACGACCACGACGGGCTGGTGGACGAGTACGGACGGCCGCTTAACTATCGGCCCGGGCAGCCTAATCAGATCGATCAACCGGATTGGTGGGTCGATCCGCAGAAGGTCACCCATAGGATGTTTAATTTTGTAAGTCATTGGATTTAATATTTATATTTTTTAAAGTATAAGACCAATAAAATACTAAGTCGCCTGTCTATGTCGTCAAATATTTGATTAATAGAGGGTATTTTTGAATATTTTAACGAGTAATCAAGTCTTTGATATATCTTAATGTCATTCATAATGTTATATTTATTAGCATATAATACTCGTGGTAGAATACTTGTTGTAGTACTATATATTTACGGATATTATTCATAACATATAATTAAATACTAAATACCTAATATAAATAACTGTATATTCCAATACAAATATATTTTTATTTTTTTTTGCACCAGTACTCTAACATTTCTGATATTTAAAAAAAAAATATTAAGTTATAATAATTTTTCTTAATACAGGATGAAAAATATCCGTTCTGGATGCCGAGGCCGGATCCGATCGAGCTCGCACATCTGAACATTCCAAACAATTCCCCGTACAGCACTTCCTCTACCTACAATTACTACAACAACCCTGACTACCATAAACTGCCGTATTTTAGATTCGTAAGTATAACTAACATTGTATTGCTCCAAAGTGTGTTTAAAAAAAATTTAAGCTTGTGTTAATTTTTTAAATAGTTTAGTGTATTTAGGTGTATTGTATTAAAGCTTAGCAACTAAAGATAAATGAATTGAGCCTCAATAATCCTTCATGGCGAAACAAGACAAAGAAATAATGCCACGCTTAAATGTGTTATTCTATAATTCCTCATGTATGTGGATTAGTAAAATTTTAAATATAGTTATCTTATACAAATTTACATTACATAAATTTTCAGTTCAATGGGACATACAACTTCAAGTACCCCATGTCTGAGCTAGCTCAGCTGGTGCCTACCCTGGACGGCGTGGAAGTCATCATCACCGCATCCGTCGGTGATCCGTTCCTGGACGAGGTGATCGAAGGTTACAGCATAGCTAGAATCTTCAACTCATCGCTGTCGGTAACCTTCCTCGGAGGCGAACTGCAGGTTTTCAAGCCGGCTATGCCGTTTGATGTTTACGTGAGTATACTGAGCTACACTGTCCCCTGTCGTGTCGCGAGTGTCCGCCCTCGGAGCGCCTACAGCCGCCGCTGTCCGCAGATGGCGGTGTCGTACCACGACGGGTCGCGGCTGCCGGCGTGGCAGGCGGCGGGCGTGTCGCTGCACGTGTCGGGCACGCTGGAGGGGCGCGGGGGGGCGCTGCAGCCGCGCCGCCCCGTGCTGTTGCCGGGGCACGACGCCGTGTGGCATCTGCGGCTTGACCTTTACGACCTGCTCGGTCAGTACCCGACCTGTCTATATTCTTAGTTCAGCTTAAACAGGTTGTCAATGCACAATTTCGAAAATGACTAATGATAACACTATAAAGTTTGTCTTAAATCCAACGATGATATCGTAGGCTCGGAGTATAGTAACTCTCGAGACAATTTTTATAATATACGAAAATCTTAATTTAAGCGTTTAGTTAAAGCTTATGATCATCGTCACAGGTCTGGAGAAGGATCCGAACTACCGTGAGGTGCTGAACAGCGTGACGGGCATCCGCCTGAGCGCCACGATGACGGACGCGCTGGGCGGGCGGGCGGCGGCCGACGTGCGGCTGCTGGCGCACGTCAGCCCCGACCACCACCACATACGCGTCTCCACCTCCACTACCGACGCCAAGGTACACTTTTGATGTTTCAGTTGTTAATAAGTAATCCAACTGCATCACGAATGAAATTAATTAGTATAGTCGTAGAAAACATTACAATGATCACTGTGAGACGGATTGGCGAGTATCGATCTTCCTAGGAGGGGAGAATTCTAATTTGTTTCATTTTTTCCCGATCAGGTTGGGGAGTACGTCATTTTCCACGTGCAGAGTAACTTTTATATGGAGTCCTTTAACTACGTGCTTATGTCGAAAGGCATCATCATAACCAGCGGCCAAGAGATTATGCAGGTATCTTTTTTAAAATGAATACTTATAGAACAATGTAAGTAGTATACATAGTATATCAGTTGTCCGATTCCCACATAGTACAAGCTCTGCTTAGTTTGGGATCAGATGGCCGTGTGTGAATAATGTCCCAGGATAATATTATTATTATTAATATTAAAGAAATCACTTCTATTTATTTTCAAACATTTCTATTTATTATCATAGAACAATATTATGGGTAAAGTATACAGTAATATAATGCGCCGCAGGAGGGCGTGCGCACGTTCGCGGTGAGCGTGTCCGCGGAGATGGCGCCGGTGGCCACGCTGCTGGTGTGGGCGCACCGCCGCCGCGCGCTCGTGCTGGCCGACTCGCTCACCTTCCCCGTCAACGGCGTGTCCACCAACAACGTAAGCCTCCTGCACTGATTATTCATTGCGAAAAAACAAATACCTATTTGGAAGAATTACCTCACACGTGAGTACAGTCAGCAAAAAAAACTCAGGTTTTATTGTTTGCTATCACATCATTTATATTCGATTTCAAACACTGTAACGGGAAACCGTATAGATTAATTAAACAATGAATAGTATGTACCTTGTAAATATATGATAGGTAGCGTATCAAGAAACAGGCACTGTTTAGTAAATAGCAAAGGTTTATACATACTAATGACGTAAATTCAATCGATTTAAGTCCACGCCATGTGATTCCAGTTCACGGTGCACGTGAACAACCGCAAGCATCGCACGGGCGAGCGCGTCGAGGTGGCCATCTACGGCGAGCCCGGCGCCTACGTGGGACTGTCCGGTATCGACCACGCCTTCTACACTATGCAAGCCGGAAACGAGCTCTCCTACGCCAAGGTCGGTTACCACCTACATTTACAGCCTATAAATATTGAACTACTATACAATTACCTCTCCCGTTAACTTTACCGCGGCTTTATCAGTCTCGTGCAGAGTGCTCGTGTGAGTACTCACGATGTTTTTCTCCATTGCCGAGCACAAGGACATGAAAATATAGTATAGTGCTTGGATTTGAACTCGCAAATTTTCGATTAACATTCACGTGTTCTACCCACGGAGTCGAACGGGGTCTTCTTACACATTTTTGCTTTAGCATGTTGATGCTGATTTAAAGACCTAAATCATTAATTTTTAAAAAATATGCTCAGGTAATATCAAAAATGTCTCACTTCGACGAGGCAACGAACGGCACATTTGCATACACTTGGCGCTCGCACTTCGGCGACGCTGACGAACTCGTGTACTTCCCTTCGCCGAGTTTTGGTATCGACGCCAACCGCACCTTTGAGTAAGTATCACACGCATGTATATTTTGCCTGCCTGTATTTTGACTCTTGTTAGGTCTCCATCAATTGTTTTGTGTCAAAAAACTATTCATTATGTGAATAGATATTAATATTAGAGATCTATTCTCTTAATGTATTTAATCACCAATGTGTTAAATGTTGCGTGTGCGCAGTTTCGCTGGTTTGATAGTGATGAGCGACGTGGCGGTGTGGCGCCGGCCCAGCCAGTGCAACGTGTCGCTGGGCTACGCGGAGTGCCTGGACGGGGCCTGCTACCCGTTCGACAAGCGCTGTGACGGCACCCCCGACTGCGCAGACAGGACTGATGAAGCTAATTGTTAGTATCGTTTACGTTTTTCTTACTTCCGACCGGTGAGTGAGGCCCTAGGCTGCCAGAACTATTGAAAAGTACCGATTTTTTCGCTTCGATATTTGTCGAAAAACTTAATCGTCAGTTTTATTTTCCAGATTAGTCAGTAGTCGTGATTGATACGTTTTTCATATCTGATATGAATAATATAATTCGTGTCGTAGTGATTCGTACCTAGAAGTAATCGATTGTGACGTACCGCAGGCAAGCACGACGACTCGTTCGAGCTGGCGCACTTCCGCAAGTTCCGCTTCAACCGCATCCTGCGGCAGTACGAGAACGTGTGGCTGTGGCGCGACGTGAACATCGGGCCGCACGGGCGCTACGTGTTCACGCTGGACGTGCCGGCCGCGCCCGCGCACTGGACGCTGTCCGCCTTCGCCATGTCGCCCGGCGCCGGCCTCGGCATGCTGGCGCGCCCGCTCACCGTGAGTGCACGTGTCAACATCGGCATTTGTCGTAGCGTTTCGACGTTTTCTAGGATTTATTAAAAAAACGGAGATAATACAACCTATATCCAAAATAAACGTAAAAAAAATGTACACAAAAGTAATTGGTAAACTAAAAATTATATACTAAATGTAATATAAAAAATATCTAATAAACGCTTTGTGAGTATTTCAAACATCTTACTAACGATCTTCGTCTAAGATGTACTTTTTCAAAACATTAGTCCATTACGGCATTATCAAATTCTCTAAACCAAACAAACAAACTGAGCTTAATCCGTAATAACAAAATTAGAAGAAGTAATTATTTAAACTGAATATTCTCTCTCAGTACGTAGGCATTCTACCCTTCTTCATAAAAGTGGAGGGACCGGATCGCTGCAAGCAGGGCGAGCAGCTCGGCCTGCGCGTGGCCGTGTTCAACTACCAGCCGCAAAACATCGAGGCCGTCGTCGTGCTCGCCTCGTCGCCGGACTACAAGTTCGTGCACGTGGAGGAGAATGGAATTGTCAGTGAATGGAATTACGTTCATAAATGATATAGTTTTTCTATTTAACTAGTTTAGAGTTAATTTCGTCGCCGTTAAACATGAATATAATATCGGGAGTGCTCAATGGTACGTTTCCGGTCGGCCAGGTGCGGTCGTACAACCCGCGCACGTCGTTCGGCGAGCACCAGTTCTTCGTGTACATCCTGGCGGGCGACGCGGCCGTGGTGCACGTGCCCGTGGTGGCGGCGCGCCTGGGCCGCGTGCGCGTCGACGTGCTGGCCGCCACGCTGCAGGGCACGCACCGCGCCTCCAAGTACATCACCGTCGAGGTGCCGCCGCTAACGTTCCTCCTCATTACAAATAACATACTTTGTGGCCTTAAATATCTTTACGTTACGTGACTGTTAGAACATAATCAAAATAATAGATGATTATAATATTATAGAATAAAATAAAAATCCTCTGCAGGCCGACGGCATCCCGCAGTATCGACACCAGTCCATTCTGCTGGACCTGTCGAATCGCGCCTACGTATTCCAGTACATGCACGTCAATGTGACAGAGACGCCCATCATCCCGTACGAAGTGGACCGATACTACGTGTTCGGGTCGAACAAAGCGAGGATATCTATAGTTGGCGACGTGGTGGGACCGCTCTTCCCTACGATGCCAGTTAACGCGACTAGTCTCCTCGATCTACCGATGGTGTGTTTGCGATGTGTCATATATATCTAGGATTTATTATCGTTGAGAGGGTTAATAAAACACATGTTTATAGCTTGACGTCGACGAGTATCCGTAATCCGTAATCCGTAACAGCCTGTGAATGTCCCACTGCTGGGCTAAAGGCCTCCTCTCCTCTTTTTGAGGAGAAGGTTTGGAGTTTATTCCACCACGCTGCTCCAATGCGGTTTGGTAGAATTCACATGTGGCAGAATTTCAGTGAAATTAGACACATGCAGGTTTCCTCACGATGTTTTCCTTCACCGTAAAGCACGAGATGAATTATTATCACAAATTAAGCACATGAAAATTCAGTGGTGCTTGCCCGGGTTTGAACCCACGATCATCGGTTAAGATTCACGCGTTCTTACCACAGGGCCATCTTGGCTTTTTATATCGACGAGTATATTGAATAAAATATTTCATTATATTATAAGTAGTACAGTAGTATGTAATACTACTGTACTACTTATTAAATACATTCTTAATATAGACCACAAGTTAACATCAATATTTTTATTTAATACTTTTGAAAGACCACACTCGCTTGTTGTCTAAAATCTACAATTAGGTCGAAAAACCGATGTCATAAAACTGATAACACTCGGCGATAAAAAAAAAATGAAGCACAATGAGATATTGTTATTGCTCAAATTCATTTTAAATTTAATTTGTAAATATTTTGTTAAAATGTTCATTATATGTGCCTTTAGTATTAATGATAGTAAATGTTTGACAGGATTCAGCAGAACAGAACATGTTCAGCTTCGCCGCGAACATGTACTTGACACTCTACATGCGTCTCATCAATCAACGGAACCGCACGCTCGAGCGCGACGCCTTCTACCACATGAACATCCTGTATCAGAGGCAGCTGTCCTTTATGAAGCCAGATGGCTCCTTCAGCCTGTTTCGCAGTGACTGGTAAATGAATTTCAAAATCTTATCAATTATAATGGTGTTACTACATGGCCGGCTTTGTTTCCGGTTGATTGACAAATTGATGTCGCGTCTGCTCACCAACGCCTCCGAAACTTTTCGTTTTTGTCTTGGAGAGTGTTAGCGGTGTTGTATGCAATTGAAAATGCAATTTTTCTATTCCATTCACATAAATCATGCTACACGATAAGGCGAATTGGCGCGCTATCGACATAAATATTGGTGCCAAGACACTGGTAAACCCGACGGCATGGATGAATTCGCGATAATAATACCTTTTTATTTTTTTATATTAAAAAAGCCGAGATGACCCAGTGGTAAGAACGCGTGAATCTTAACCGATAATCGTGGGTTCAAACCCGGGCAAGCACCACTGAATTTTCATGTGCTTAATTTGTGATTATAATTCATCTCCTGCTTTACGGTGAAGGAAAACATCGTGAGGAAACCTACATGTGTCTAATTTCGCTGAAATTCTGCCACATGTGTATTCCACCAACCCGCACTGGAGCTGCGTGGTGGAATAAGCTCCAAACCTTCAAAAAGGGCGAGGAGGCCTTAGTCCAGCAGTGGGACATTCACAGGCTGTTACAGATACGGTTTTTTTATACATAAACTTAAATGAATTAATATCGAAGTAACATTTGAGTTACATGATATTTAAGTCATTTAATTTTACAGGAACCAATCGGCATCAAGTGTATGGCTGACGTCATTCTGCGCTAAGATATTCCAAGATGCGTCCTTCAACGAGTGGGAGAACTTCATATATATTGATCCTGATGTAAGTTGTCGTAAATTACTATTTATTTTATATTAAAATCAAAACTATTTGACACAACAGACGGTAAAATGATAATAATAATTTCCTGGGACATTTTTCACACACGGCCAGATTCCATTAGGCTTGTATTTTGTTATTTGAATTAAGCTTGTACAAACCGGACAACTGATATACTACATACACTACTTTTCATTTTACATACTTATGTAATAAAAATACGTATGTATAGATAATTATACCCAGACCATGCTGGGAATGGAATACTACATTCCTAGCTCAGATCTCGTCAGTAGGAGTACGCGTAACCGTTGGTTCACTCTTGAATGTGCCGATGCTGTATCAGCTAAGCAGGCGGCATATCGCAAGTGGATCAACGGCTGCATTAGCGGGGCATCTAACATTGACTCACTGAAAGCAAACTATAATAAAAATTCCAAGTCCTGTAGAAAGGCATACACGAGAGCGGATGCACAGCGCATTGTACAGATTGGTCATGACCTTGTTTCGCATCCTAGGGGCTCCCGTAGCTTCTGGCGTCTGACCAAGTCTGTGCAAAACAATTTCTGCCAACCTTCGCTGCCACCGCTCAGAAATCCGGACGGATCGCTAGCTCACAGTCCGCAAGAGCAAGCTGATCTCCTGGCTAAACTCTTTGCCGACAATTCCGTCATCGATGATTGTAGTGCACTGCCACCTACAATACCTGCATGTGGCCATACGATGCCTGACATTAAAATCAGGCAACGTGATGTGCGTGCGGAGCTGCAATCACTTGATGTACGGAAAGCTAGCGGTCCCGATGGAATACCAGCCATAGTGCTGAAGAAGTGCGCAGCGGCGCTGTCTCCTGTGTTAACGCGCCTGTTCCAACTTTCTCTCTCTTCGGGAAGTGTGCCGGAGGCTTGGAGAAGAGCTAATGTGCAAGCGGTTCCCAAAAAAGGGGATCGGTCTGACCCGGCAAATTATCGGCCAATAGCTATCACCTCAGTACTTTGTAAGGTGATGGAACGGATTTTAAACAACCAACTGATCCATTACCTAGAAGATCACTCTTTAATTAATGATCGTCAATACGGGTTTCGACCAAAACGGTCCACAGGTGATCTTCTAGCGTACGTAACGCACCTCTGGGGTGAAGCTATCGACAAGCATGGAGAATCGTTGGTTGTCAGCCTCGATATCTCCAAGGCTTTCGACAGGGTCTGGCACAGAAGTCTTCTCTCCAAGCTGCCGGCATATGGTCTGCCTGCTCAGCTATGCACCTGGATTGCCAGCTTCCTACACAAGCGTAGCCTTCGTGTTTTAGTAGATGGTTGCGCTTCACAATTCTATGTAGTGAATGCTGGGGTCGCCCAGGGATCTGTGCTATCTCCCACACTCTTTCTTTTGCATATCAATGATATGCTCTCTCTTGGGAACATACATTGCTATGCAGACGATAGTACAGTGCATGGTGGATACCACGGACGCGCAGTGGCTGGGCGAGCGGAAATTGAGGAGAGGCGGAAGAATCTTGTCATTGAACTCGATAGGACGTTAGAGCTCATCGCCAAATGGGGCTCTGATAATCTTGTTGAGTTTAATGCCAAGAAAACACAGGTATGCGCTCTCACGGCGAAAAAGTCAACATTTTCCCCTCTTCCCTCCCTCTGTGGTACTCCGCTGGTGATGCAAAGCAAAATCGCCATGCTGGGGATTGACGTTCGCTGCGACCTTAGTCCAAGGGATTACATCGAGGCTGTTATAAAAACAGCTTCACGGAAACTCGGAGTTCTGAACAAGGTGCGGCGCTTTTTCACGCCACAACAACTGTGCCTGCTGTACAAAACACAGGTACGGTCTTGCGTGGAATATTGCTCGCACCTTTGGGATGGCTCCGCTAAGTACCTACTTGAGGCCTTGGACCGGTTGCAGCGACGTGCCGTACGCATTATTGGCGACGTAAAGGTCACAAACACCCTTGAACCTTTACAATTGCGTCGTGAGATAGCAGCACTGAGCGCTTTCTATCGACTGTATCACGGCGAGTGCTCTGAGGAATTATTCTCTCTAATTCCTGCTTCCCCCTTCCTTCTTAAGTCCACGCGAGCTGGTTCTCGATGTCACCGCCTAACTGTGACATCAATTCCATCGCGAACAAAGAAATTTGGCAACTCCTTTCTTTGCCGCACTTCCAAAAAATGGAATTCCTTACCAGCTCACTTGTTCCCCTCCTCTTACAACCCGGGTTCCTTCAAACGAGGCGTGAAGAGGCATCTTGCGGGCCGGCAAGGCGAAGGCGGCTAGTGCAGAACGTTTTTCCCGTCTGTACTGGCCGTCGTCGCGTTTGGACTCTACTACCACTTACCAACAGGTGGAGTAGTCATTTGCCCTCCCGGCGAATATAAAAAAAAAAAAAGACTCAGGACAAACAGACATGTTCATGCACACAAATGTCTGTCCTGGGTGGGAATCGAATTCGGCGTGAAAGGCAAGTATCTACCAACCACGCCAACCGGCCCGTCAATGAGTCTCATGATACAAAGTTACAGCTACTGTCAACATTTACAGTTGGTTAATTCTTATTATGAAGATACGCAAATGGACCAACAGGCCAGGCCAAATGGCAGAGCTAATAGTGGTCACTTTCGCCTATAGACATTGGCACTGTAAGACTGGTGGTAGGGCTTTGTGCAAGCTCGCCTGGGTAGGTCCAATCATCGGATATTCTACCGCAAAATAGCAGTACTTGATTTGTTGTGTTCCGGTTTGGAGGGTGAATGAGCCAGTGTATCTAGGCTCAAGGGACATAACATCTTAGTTCCCAAGGTTGGTGACGCATTGGCGATGTAAGCGATGGTTAACATTACTTACAATGCGAATGTCTATGGGCGTTGGTGACCACTTACTATCAGGTCAGGCCCATTTGCTTGTCCGCCCACCTATTCTATATAATAAAAAAAATAATCATTTACCATTCTTACGCACAATGCGCCGCGAACAATGGGTTTTAAGATGTTATATCAATTGTTATGTATTGTTATTAGGTGTTAAAGCAATTACATTGGTTCCATCTCCCTCCCCACTCACTACTCAGGTAGTTTCGGTATCAATCTAGACTAGAGGGGCCTGTACAAAGACACCAGAGTAGTTATTATATGTGTGCTTCTATAATAACCTTAATGTTTAAATGTTTGACAAAATAAAATGTTAATCTGAAAACTTAGGTAATCTCGATGGCGGTCTCGTGGGTGCTGGAGCATCAACGGCCCGAAGGTGCCTTCTACGAGGTGACGTGGTTGCCAGATCGCAACGCCAACAGCACCATCAACGTGCCGCTCGACTCGCAGCTGTACCGCGATGCCGGGTATCAGTTGAAAGGCCTAAAGGTACTTTAGTATTTTTACAGAAGATAATTGTTAAAAACTAACAAGACAACAAATGATAATAGATATTTATTAATTTAATATAATTCATCTTAATAACGATTTATATTTAATTGGAAACTTTTTAGACATATTTTTGAATTAATAATATTCTGTAAATTAATGAGTATAAATATTTTCAGTAAATTTACTCTCTATTGACATCGATCAAGATAGATTGTAATTTATTTTGTGTAAATATAAATTCTTATGTACACATGTAAAAGAAGTTCATAATAATAAAATTTCCAGGTCAACAATTCGATAATATTGCAACGTAACCTTACACTCACCGCGCAAGTGGTTATTACTCTGGAATCAGTTAAAAACCTCAAGGATATTGGCATACGAGAGGTGAGTCAGCCGAACTACGAAATGCACTATAATATTTTAAAATATTTATTGTGTTGCTCTATAATCAAACTCGACTTATACATTGTATATGTGATATTGTTTATGCATTTATTATGAATTAAATGAAGGATTTTTTATGATTCCTGCTTAATGTTACAAAAGAGTAACAAACAATTGCATGATGTAACGCGTTGTGCGCCAGGGGCTGAGCGCGATGGTGTCGACGGCGCAGCAGCGCGGCGTGGCGTGGCTGGAGCGCCACCTGCAGCTGCTGCACGAGTGTGGGGAGCCGCTGGCGCTGGCGCTCGTTGCCTACGCGCTCACTGCCGCCAAGGCGCCCAGCTCCGAGCACGCCTTCCGCCTGCTCAAGCGCCACCAGCGCACCGAGGGTGAGCGCACAGGCTGACAGAAACACACAGACAACATATCTCGAGCTAATTCGATTGATCTGTCATTCAGTATCTGTGCATATTTCGACAATACTACATACTACTAACCGCACAAGCAGCGTTACACAAAGCATGTCTACCGTCTCCGACCCGTGTCTGGGTGGATGTATCGATCTTTAAACCTTCTCATATTTTTATTTTTTATATTTTATGCAGGTGGACTAGTTTATTGGGGCAAGGAGCCGGTTCCACAGCCGCCGTATAAGATGGAGAATCAGAAACCGTTCTTGTTGCCACGTTTGCCGTACAAGTACGACTCGAATAATATTGCGGCTACAGCCTACGCTCTGTTAGCTTGTATGGACCACCAGGTTTGGATAAGATTTGTGTAAAAATTATGCAATAAACACAATCTTGTGACTTTGATTTAAACTACATTTATATTTTCAGGACAACAATGAACCAATCGTAATGTGGCTCAATTCTCAAAGATTGAGGGATGGTGGCTGGGCTTCTACACAGGTGCGTTATAGATATTAAACACAACCGATATATATTTTTAAACGAAAATGTGGTACAGCAATAAAAGAGAGTTATCATTATCTGTCTTAGGACACATATATAGCACTGCGAGCACTGATCGAGTACACGAACCGCAAACGCCTGCGAGACGTGAGCTCGCTGCACGTGAGCGTGGACGCGGTGGCGCTGCACGGCGACACTCGGACGCTGCGCGTGCGCAACGACAACCTCGCCACCATGCAGACTATCGATGTAAGTATACACGTGATGAAGATACATTTAAGTTAACAGTTTTCAAAATAATCTCAACTAAGAAAGCTTTAAATATAATCGTCGTATCTGGCTTTGGAGGCGACAATATGCCATTTCTTAAGTCGCATTTACCGTGTTTTAAAATAAAAAACGAAAATACCAAGCCCACTCAAATCTGAATGATGTCTGAACTCGCGCAGATCCCGGAGGCGTGGGGCACGGTGAAGGTGACGGCGCGCGGCGCGGGGTACGCCATCCTGCAGATGTCGGTGCAGTACAACGTGGACATCGCGCGCTTCCAGACCAACCCGCCCGAGCGCGCCTTCTCGCTGCTGGCGCACGCGCACTACCGCGGCCGGAACCAGTCGCACATCGACTACCAGACCTGTGCCAGGTCACTTTACTTGCTTTATAAATGGATATATACCAGCATATACATAAGAACGATCCGCTCCAGACAAAAACTATCGCTTGAATTATATTTTTAATTAATTAACTTAATGAATTGAAGAAAATATCAATTAATGCGGTAAAAGTAAAATGAAAATTAGATACATGAGTGCTGTCCCCCCAGTTGGACGTTGATGTCGGAGTCTCCGCGTTCGGGTATGGCGGTGCTGGAGGTCGGCATCCCCACGGGCTACATGATGCAGCAACAGCGGCTCGACTCGTACGTGCTCTCCCGAGCGGTGCGTACGCTGCAGCGCGCCAAGTACCACCCCGATAAGCTGCTTTTCTACTTTGACTATGTGAGTACCACTTTTATGGGAGTATTATTTTTTTAAGGGCAACTAATAATATGCACGCGATTAGTAAGTACCCGCTGGCCCTTTGGTTATTCACTTTTTGACAGATAAAACTATCGTCATTGTAACATTTTGATTATCGATTCGATTATTGACAATAATAGTCAAAAGTCAACGTCAAAAACCTTTATTCAATACAGAAGCGATACACTTACTTATTGTCGATTGTAATAAATCTAAAGTCTATTCCAATCACAATAGGAGTAACTAGAAACAAACAGTAATTTTAATATTTTAAGTGCTTTGCTGATAACTCAGCTATACTATGCGCTACAAACAGTTCTTGATTAAAATATCTTCATTTGTAATACAGCAATATTCCACTTAACTACTTAATTCCACTTTAATTTACTTCCAAAATTCCTAAAACAATTTTGCCATCATTTTATTAAAATCTCGGAAATGGAGAACGAATACATTTTTATATAATTAAAAAATATGTTATTTTAGTTTTGTCACAAATTTTAGATTTTTTAAAATAGATATTTGTTTATTAATTTGTATAGAATATGCAGTATGAAAATGTTATTAAACATGTAACGTAAGATAACAAATAGCTTAAAATACAGATTTTACTTTTAGAAATACTTTTTTACATTGCCATGCATAACTCAATTTATAGTTTTAAAAATAATCCAAAGTGTACATTCGTCTTTGATATTTCGTATACTGTGTACGGGAGATTATTCCGAACTGTTAAAAGTTTTCTATTACGACCTGGCTTTGTTTAAAAACGAATTGTGATTGAAACTGATTTTGTATTTACGACTTTTTGCTTTTGGATACATTCAATGCATACATTTAATACATTTTATAAATGTAAAGTTATATTTTTACATATGAATCCTTTTTAAACTGATTTACTTTATTTTAATGTATATCTGAAATAAGATTACACAGTTTATATATTTTATTTTTATCCATTTCAAATTGAACTTTTACGTGTCAAAAGGTGAATAACCAAATGGACAGAGTATAACGTAAAATTTATTAAATGCTTATTATATTATATAAGCCATTGTTTTAATTGTTATTTTTATATAAAATTTATTTTCAGCTGGATCATGAAACGACGTGCGTGAACTTCACGATTGAGCGGTGGTACCCCGTCGCTAACATGTCGCGTTACCTGCCCATACGAGTATATGACTATTACGCTCCCGGTGAGTTATCTTGTGTTATCGCTATCGCTATAGGAATCGCTCGACAATACTATTACAAGACATGCAAAGCATAAACAATAGTCAATTGTTTTTGTTATGCATGTTTTGTAACAAACATTGAAATACTTTAAAAAACTCTATTATATCCAACTATCTATGAGACAATATCTATGAGGTTTAGCGAATAGAGAGTGCACCTGTGTTTGCGCACACACTTGTACACTATAATATCTCCTGCGTAGTTGCATAATTTCTCTTGAGATTGGCCGCCGTGGCCGAAATCGGTCTGGAGGACATTATTATATTATATTATATATATATATAATATAATAATGTCTAATAATAAATATAATATATATAATAAATATAATAATAAATATAATATATATATATATATATTATATTTATTATTTATTTATTGTTATTATTGTATCTTTATGTTTTGTCTGTAATGACAAATAATTAGAAAAAACTGCAAGTGGCTTCAAAGCACTGCGTTAGTATGATTTGAATTAAAATGTTAATAAAACTATATAACCCCGTTATTAATTAATATTTCTCAGAGCGTTTCAACGAGACAATATTCGACGCGCTGCCCACGTACCTTCTAAACATTTGTGAGGTGTGCGGCTCGTCTCAGTGCCCGTACTGCGCCATCTACAACGCTGCATCACAGGTCTTCGCCATACCCGTACTGTTGCTACTGACACTCGTCATCTTAGTAAGGAATGTACGTTTAACTACGTAGCGTTCATGAGTATTCGATTAGTGTTACAAAGTGTAATCTACACAAGTAGATTTAGACCAAAATGTATACAAAACAAAAACGGCACAGACTAAATCACAAAAAAAAAATATATATCTGATTATTTCTATTGTTGATAATTCTACACTTATTAAAACTATTAAATTCTTAAATATTCAAATTTACTTTCGAAGAAACGATTGACATTTGTTGTGTCTACATTTTTTGTAATTTCAAATGAAATAAACCAGTGTTTACTAGGCAATAATTGAAAATTAAGAGCTTTATATAAAAATCTCATAGTGATAAAAAATATTAACAATTTTTCGAATGTTAAAAGAGTAAATTACAATATACTTACGATTATGATATGCTAAGCGTCCCCCGTAAAACGAAACATATGAGGTTGTATGTAACATGCGACGACATTTGCATGGAAACAATGACGGACACAAAAATAAAATTTTATCCGAAATTTAAAAAAACAATAGGATTTGTGAAAGGATTCTATTGTAATAAAGCTTAAAACAAATGACACGAAATGTGCAAAAAGATGTTTCTAGTTAATTAAAATTTACCCATCAGATGATTGGACATATCAGATTATTGTATGTAATCGGTTATCATTCGTGGCTTGCCTTCGTTTTCGTTTCTTTAATAAAAATTAATAGAAATTAGTACAGTTTCAGTATCAAGAAGCATTTTCGTGCTTCAGTAATTCGGGTGAAAATAACAGCTACATTGCTTCTTAAAAACGCGCGCGAGTTTGTGCAGTTACACTAACTCGTATCATGGTCCTACTACGATAATAGATCCGAATAATCTTTCTAATCTTAAAAAGCTTTATTGAACTTTTAAATTTTCTTCGAAGAAGTACTTTTAATATTTTTTTAAAGAGTTATCGCATGTATATTCATACCAGTGTAATTTTACAATAAATAATGAACTAAACTAATGAGCTTTTTTGTAAAGGTTTTTTAAATGAAATTAATGATTTGAAACTTTTTTTTTTTTAGAAAAAATTATATAAAAAATATAAATATTTAAAAAGTAAAAAACGTTCAATTAAAATATAAAGCTCAAATATAAAGATCTATTAAAATTAAGCTTACAACTAATAATTCTATATGGCCAAAAATAGACAATTTAATTTGAAACTTGACTTGTCTATTTATATGTTGTCAGCCTACAATTGAATCAGTTTTATTATGTTTATTATTTTTCAATAAGTAAAAAATTGTCTGATTTATGAAAAACCTAATTATTATAAAATTGTCAATAACCACCGTTTAATGGCTAGATTATTTATAATAACTTAATAGTGAATGATAGCTCGTATTATATTTGAATTTAGAATTGTTTTGATTATCTCTATATTTTTGAATGTATACCTATTTCTATTATGGTTTAACTACATTCTTTTATAGCCATCTCCATGTACAGTTCATAGAAGATTTATTGTTTAGAAACCTCTGAAAAAAATATTCCTTAATCCATTCCAACTTAGTTACGTAGTATAATGGAGTGTTCATTTAGATTATGATATTTTGTACAGTTTGTACGAATACTAATGGTTACTTAGGCATTTATTTTACGTATTATATTTTGTTTTTTTATTTCATTGCTATAACTATTGTTTGTGATGCAGTGTACTGTTAAACATTTTTTATAATGTGTTTTATAAAATCAATTTTCTGTATATTCTATATTACAGGTTGTTCATATTTTTCTTTCTAAGAAGAAAGATTTTTTACTATATTCACTTGACTTTGCTTTTTCTCATCTAACAGTACTTTGCAAAATAAACATATTGATGATATATTATTATATTTTTTTTTTGTCTATTAATAGAAACATATCTTGTAAATAAATATTATTTTGTGCTATTAATTAACAACCAAATAATTTACTAATTCTTAAAATCCTCTAGTAATTTGTAATACTATCTCCACATAATTATATATGTAACACTTATGATAAATCGATTGAATCACACATATTAAACAGTGCAAAGTTTAAAATAATGAGATTAGAATTGTTTTAAATACATTCTTAATTTTTAGATACAGAGAAGTATTTAATTTTCTCTCATGTGCAACTTCCAATCTATAATATCAATTGCATTAAATGCAGCCTTGCCTTAAAATATCTATAATCAATTATATATTTAGGCAAAATGCAATCAAATAATATGTGTATATATAAAAGATTTATATTTTTCATCTAGATTAAGACTAGCTTTTTGAATTTTGTATAATTTTTTTAAAATACTAATAATAGATTATTGAAACATTGCAATACATGTTTAAAGACAATGTCAATGAAAATGCCTTATTTGTCGAAGACAATACAGAAGTGGATACTTTGAATACAAATATTTTATATATTTTAAATGTATTTTTGTTTATAAGAATCATATGTATTAATATTTTATGACAAATTGGCAATACAAAAATTTGTTTGGCCATTGCCTTTCTTGAATGTACAAATCTAAAATTACCGTCCAGAGTATATGATTAAAAAAATGAATGCTGTATTTATGAATCTCGTAGACATTATAAGTTTCATTACTTAATTAGTTTCCGTCCAAAATTACCAATGACTGATTTTTATTTTTACTTTTCTATGTATTTACTTGTGTGTAATATCATAAGTTTTAACCCAACTTAAGTATAATTAGTGTAGGATGAAAATATTGTCTCTTCATAGATTTTATTTCAATAAAAACCTTAGTAAAAAAAGTG
This sequence comes from Nymphalis io, assembly GCF_905147045.1. Classification (NCBI taxonomy): domain Eukaryota; kingdom Metazoa; phylum Arthropoda; class Insecta; order Lepidoptera; family Nymphalidae; genus Nymphalis; species Nymphalis io. Next base: position 10,565,942 of record NC_065904.1, read on the forward strand.
CATTTGTTTTTTTATATCTCAATTATTTATTAGAAATCTTGTCTCAAAAAAAACCTCTTTTGGTAGATGTTAGAGTACTGGGTGTAATTAATTGGTCATTAATTTGATGCTGTTGAAATACTAAGATTGTTCCAGTAAAAAGAAAAGAACCTTAGAATTTGCAGTGAATACATACATTCTCTCAAATTATAATCAATATTTACAACTAAAGATAATAAAATACAATAATATTTTAAATAATTTATTGATGACAGTTATTCCTAAATAACATAATACAATATAACCTTTGTTAATTAACAAATATGTAATTTCCTACTGTCTTTTCTTAACTTGTTTAGTTTTGGCATTGGCTTTAGTGGCAGCTCCTCCACTGAACAGAGACGTAAACATCTCTGACATTTCAGGTAACTCGGACATCTTTGCCATATTGCTTATTTGCTTTAAGTCTTCCTTGGTTTCTGGGTCATTCATCATTTTAGGCAGAATCATGATTAATAGTAAAGGTAACACCATCATGATCACCATTGGGTTGAATAAAAAGTCAGTTAATCTCCATTGTTCACGCATTTGGAAATAACGGAATTTAGTAATTGCTTTCATTCTTAATGGGTATGGAACTTGAATAACTTGCGAGGTTTGTATGTAATTCACTTTACGAGCTCTGTACTTGCCTTTTGAATTAATTTCGACTCTAACTGGCTCATACATGTAATCTGGATTTACGATTTCAACCACATATGACCCTGTTGGAACATTGTATATTGTGAAAGAACCGTCGTCTTTAATAAAACCAATATATTCGCCTCCATTTACATGAATTCTAGTCTCCACCTGCCAATTTGATAAGTTTTGATCGTCAGCTGGGAACACTCGTCCTTCAATAACGTACCGTCCAGTCCCCACATCTTCTTCAACGGAATTCAATGCACAGAAAACATTGGCAATAATACACAAACCAAAAGCGATAGAAAATTCAACTCGGAGCATTTTTAATTGATTTTGTATAAAATCAATTAAAACTTTTATATCATTAATTTAAATTTACTTAGATTATTTTTATTTCTCTTTAATTCAATCGCAATTCCTATCAATAAATTCAATAATCAAAATTGTCATGCTGATGTCAAAGTCATAAGTAACTAGTAAGTCACCTGTCTTGTCAAGCACAGAGTAAAAAAATAATAATTAAGAAAATATTATATTTGACTCGAATATAATTTATAAAGTAGACAAGAAAAAGTACTAATATCATCTTTGCCAATCACGTGAAATTATATTTAAGTCTTATATTTTACTTAGCATCTCGATTGTTTTGATTTTTAATATTGAATTTTATTTCAAGAATTTTATCACGTCTATAGTAGAAAAACAATAATAATAGGACTATATGCTATTACAATCGTAGACAAAGAAACAAACACACTATCTATGTTAACACTATCTAACACTGTATGTTAAAAAACGTTTATTCATTTTTATTATTTAAGCCGAAGATCACGTTTTTAAATCCAGGTACTTACCCGGATTTGAACTAATGTGAACTTCGAGTTTTCAAGTGATGCATTTATTTTTATAATATTTGTATCGCGCTCAAATGGAAAACATCATGAGGGTTTGCCTAAGCGTGGTATATGCTTTTATGATAAGCCTTAACAACTTACTGATTTTTTATAAAATTAAATAATTATAATCTCATAAAATATGGGTGATTATAAAGTTAGGCATTATAATTGAATTTCAATATTCTTAATCATCACTTCGTAAGCAATGCTTTTTATGATTACTTGTTCATTACTGAATTATCCACGCATTATCTTTTCATTTGTGACTATTTTTTTTTTGCAAAAGCATTTATTATTTTCCCTACGACTTGTTATAATGAACAATCTATTTAATTTTTTTTAGGATGCTATTTTACGTCGATCTATGTGATACAATTAATATGTCGAAAGAAATCAAAACCACTGTTATTTTCACAGAAAACAATTTCAGTCTTATAACTATAGCCATAAACTAAAATTATTGGATTGCAGTTATATAACTTAACTTACAATTTTCGATGTATTATTATGTATTTGTAATATAATGCATAATATAAATGCATAATATAAACGCGACATTATAATTTTGTATTACCACGGAAAATTAAACACAGTAAAAACCGTACATGAGCAAAATTGAAGATAGTCGTTTACATTTTTAGCAAATAAATATTGCAAACATGCAATAATCTGATGACCAAATGTTTTTATTTTATTTTAGGACATTTATTAATTGGTCGTCAAATATACTATTCTTTGATAAACCAATGCATATTTTCAAGATATATCTTATATAGTAATATATGTTTTTGTTATTCCAGCGGGTATGTTGAAGTTAATTTATTTTTACAACAAATACTTATTATCATAAAAGGCTCTGAAATATTAAAATAATAGTTTCCGCGGCGTCCGCGTGTGGGGAAGGGGAGAGAGGGTCAATAGGTGTTAGGTTCCCTATGTCCTTTTTTGTATCACTGATACAAACTAATGGCAAAATGTCATAATGATCGGTTGAGTAGCTACGACGTGACTGAAACAAATTAAGAAAGTCATTTTCGAATTTATACTATTAGTTACGATATTTGCTTTCCGAATTTAAAGTCAGCAAATTGTTCGAATATGTACATCATCATATGCAAAATATTACCGAAATTGAGTTAAACCTTATTTAAAAATCTGCCATAGATCGAAGTCCGCAAGTTGTTACAATTTTTTACGTCAAAAATGCTACGTTGAAATATGTCGTAATTTTTTGACAACATTACTTTTCTTAACATATTGAACACTACAAAAAAATCTATTTTTATAAAACAATGCTTAGTTTGATAATGAACTTTTTATTTATAATTAGTTTGTTGAGTCGTCTCAATTTGCAGTGCATTTATGGTAACCCTAAGGTTTTCTTATCATCATCTATATGCGGCGGAAAAAAAACCGCTCGAGTCAGTATCGATAGAACCTTTCAGTTTGTCGGTCCTTTTGTTTTCTTAGACAAAAAAGTGATCTACGTAAATAAGGTAGAATAATGTTAAAATGGATTATAGCTGTGGCGTGCTTTGGAAGTATTTTTGTAGACAGTTTTTGGGTGGTCAAGCCTGGCCCAAAGTACCCTCCGACAAAGGGTGAGGTCTGGCCAAAGCCACAATATGAAATCAAAGAAAGCACATATTATACATTCAACCCTTCCCATTTTAAAGTTAAGGTGGGTGGTTCATAATTATATTATTTTAGTATCTATGTACAATTTAATTGTAGAAATTATCGATCGAAGTGTAGTGTGCACTTTACTTTTGTTTTGTTTAAATAAAGGAAAATTAAGTATTCAAATATTTTCTTGTATTTAATGTGCATTTTTATTTTAAATCCAATTATTTTCTCTTCTTCGGTTTTTATTAGCTTTTCTTCTTAGGCCTATAACTACTTATATTAAAATATGATTAATATGCATAAGACGTTTATTTTTCAGATCAATGAAATAATTTGCTTTATTTGTGATAACAACACACATTATATTGTTAGATATTATTATTTGATTTTTTTAAATTTATAATGTTGTAATTGAACTTTTTGTTATTCAGAATTTAGATCAGAGCTGCGATATTTTAACGAATGCAATCGAAAGGTACTCGTATATTGTAAGAAGTAAAAATGGGGGAAGATATCGTAGTGTAAAAAAACACTCTCACCGGAAACACAATGAATTGAATAAGGGGGCGCTAAATGAGCTGGAGATTACTTTGTCAGCTCCTTGCGAGGAATATCCTCACCTGGACATGGATGAAAGCTGTAAGTACTTAACACCTCGGTCGCATCGCATTATAGTTTTTTAACAAGCAAAAAAGCAACAGCCTGTGAATGTCCCACTGCTGGGATAAGGCCCTCTCTTGTTTTTTTGAGCTTATTCCACCACACTGGTCCACACTGGTTGATGGAATACACATGTGGCAGAATTTCAATGAAATTAGACACATGCAGGTTTTCTCACGATGATTCCCTTCACCATCAAACACGAGGTGAATTAAAAACACAAATTAAACACATGAAAATTGAGTGGTGCTTGCCCGGGTTAGAACTTCGGTCATCTCGGCTTTTTTTTCGGTTTTTTTTAACAAGGTAAGCACTTTTTAAGCAAACACAATTGCGTTGTGTGCTGATTGTGCACTTATTTGTTGTTCTACCGGTAATAGTTTGTATTGTTGCGTTGCGATTTGAAAAGTGAATTTCACAATCTACTATGATTACCTACATATGTATAAAGGACATAGCGTATAATTGCCATAACAATTATTTACATTGAGTACTTAACTATATACAAATTGAAAACATAAATAGCCATGGTACAAATGATAACCGCGTGGAATGGTGATAAGAATGCTAGCAGCATTTCTCCGTTGAATCGCAATTCCGATAATTTGCGCGAAAAATGAACCAGTTCTTTTGTCACAAGGGGAGACAATAATTTGTTTTATAACGGTTTTTGCACTTTTCTCTAAGGTCCAAATGTTTCAGCTGCAAAACACGTATCGACTATAGTCATTTACTCATTCATTCATTAACTTATCAAACGCATTGATCGTGAGTAAGTCCGAACTTCCAAATCCAAGCCATTTAGACATTTGAGTCACCCCATTCCGAAACGGTTAGAGTAAAATTATATTATTTTCGGCTGGGTGGCTGCTGACGGAGTCTCTAGGCTGGTGCCTTGTAGGCACACTAGGCCAAAGCCATAAATCCGGGGATGACTGTGTGGGAAAGAGCTTAATATTATACAGTGACTAAGCCGAGATGGCCTAGTGGTTAGAACGCGTGAATCTTAACCGATGATCGTGGGCTCAAACCCGGGCAAGCACCACTGAATTTTCATGAAGTGAAGTGAAGGAAAACATTGCGAGGAAACCTGTATATGTCTAATTTCATTGAAATTATGCCACATGTGTATTCTACCAACCCGCATTGGAGCAGAGTGGTGAAAAAAGTTCCAAGCCTTCTCCTCAAAAGGGAGAGGAGGCCTTAGGGAAATTAACAGGCTGTTACTGTTTACTATACAGTGACAATGGTTGTGATCTCGTGTTTCTTTTGACTGTCTGCATTTCTGTTACAAATATAAAAAAAATGTTGCTATTTTGCATATTGATGACATAATTGTTGTTTGCATCAAACATTCTTTTCACAATTGTCTCTTAATGACTCTCAACACCTATTGCATCATTACATGCTGCTGTAATTATTTTATTGTCTTATAAGTAATGATGTTTTTTCGTAGGTATAATATATTATATCATTGTGCTCTCTATATTTTTATTGTTCTTCTTACACAAGAGACCGCTGTTATTACAACTGTTTTATGATTTTATACGTTTTATGGATTTATTTTAATTTTATCGGCAAAACGAAAATCAACATCTTGGTTGGTATTCGTACCGGTGAATTGAAATAAAAACCACGAATAACGTATGTTATTATATTATTAACTATTTAAATCTTGTTAATAATAGGCATTATAAATATAAAATTTTAACTTAATGATTATTGACAATCGAGTCGCTTATGTCGCGACTAAATTAGAACGTAGTACATAGATAGCACTTTCATAATAATAATTACGATATAAAAACGCTACATTTAATTTAAACCTAGTCAAGCGGGCGAGTTCGTACTATATACTAGTTTTATTTAGTTATTGGTAGATTTTTAATTAACTGTATAATAAAATTATATTAAATAAAATGAGATAATTTGTGATTATAATTCATCTCGTGCTTGACGGTGAAGGAAAACATCGTGAGGAAACCTGCATGTGTCTAATTTCATTGAAATTATGTCACATGTGTATTCTACCAACCCGCATTAGAGCAGCGTGGTGGAATAAGCTCTAAACCTTCTCCTCAAAAAAGGGAGAGGAGGCCTTAGCCCAGCAGTGGGACATTAACAGGCTGTTACTGTTACTGTAAATAAAATGAGAATTATTAAATAATAAAACTAAACCAATAATAATTTCCAATATTAAACTAATACGTATTATTTTAACGATGAATATTAAAAGAAAGAAGACAGAAAACAAAAGTGAAATTATAAAAAAAAAGAGTTGTAAAATAATTAATAAATCGATATGTCATTTTGAGAACAATCGTCCCTTTTAATTATCTTAAATATTTTAAGCATATAAAAGAAATTTGAAGTGCCAAAAAACTGAATTGATGTTATTTACATATAAATTAAATAATAAAGGATCTAGATCAGGCCCTTGAGGTACACCTACAGGTGGTATCGGAATAAAACATGAGTAGTAGTAGACAGACACGTACGAACATATACAAAACATATATTAATACTTTTATAAACATTGGCTTTCTTAAAGAGTACGTAAGTAGAAGTAGAAATTTTAATTGCAAGAATTTCTTATCTACTAAATAAAAAAATATTGTAAGAATAATTTTGTACCGACCTAAACAAAAAATGTTGTGTTTTCTTATAAAATTGTCTGATTGAAATAATACCAACAATATTATTATAAAAAAATCGTAGTCAAGGAATAATACAAATGTGTATCAAAATATAACGATTAAGTGATAACTTTGAAAAGCATATTGACCTTTCGATGACATATGATCATCATTCTAGCTGTTGTTTAAATAACACTTCGAACATATTTGTATTTTATTATCTTAACAAACACTTATTAAGTTATCAAAAATCCTATAGTTTATATATGATTTATATCTAAGCTTTTCAAATCAATATTTTTTTTCCACTCATTATGTCATTCGACATTCGTTTGTATTTTAATCAATAATACCTACAATAATATTACTAGTTAGGTACGTACATACATACACGTACATACTTGGCAGTGGTACAACACAGCTTGCGAATTATTATTAGGGCATGTCGTATAAGGACTTTATGTAATGTCGCATCAGGATCAACTTTTGCCTGCTATATGACTGGTCATCCATTTTTATTAAGCTGGGTATTTTTTATTCAAAGATAATCTGACCGTTTCGGCGACGTCAAAGCTCTACAGTTCTTCAATATGGGGTATACTTCGGGGTCTTGAAACTTTTGCGCATCTCTTTTATTTGTCAGACGATCGAAACGTAAGTATGACAACATATGTACTGTACTATATTCTAACAGAAATAATTGTTTTAATTTCTTTCGTTTTAGGAAATACGTATAAATACTACTGAAATAAATGACTTTCCCCGATACAAACACAGGGGATTATTGTTAGATACATCTCGACATTATATAACGATATCCAATATACTCAAGACTTTGGATGCGATGACAATGAATAAAATGAATGTTTTCCATTGGCATATCGTTGATGACCAAAGTTTCCCTTACCAAAGTGAAAGATTTCCAGAATTAAGGTACTTTTTTACGTCATAATAGTAGTCCGACCAAAATAACAAAAAAAAGAAAGTTGTAGAGCTTATTCCAACCACAACAGGAATTAACCCAAATAAACAACTTTGACACCGATATCATTAGTCACCGATATCAATTGACACGATATCATAGGTCGAGATCTTGAATAGTCTATAATATTCACTATGGATTCGCAAAAAAATTGCGTTTTCAATGTCCGCGACGTTGTAATCGGAACTTCGAAAGTTAAATTTATGTGGTTATAACTAGTTAAGTGGAATAGTGTTGTGTTATAAATAAAGGTAAATTAATCAAGAACTGTTTATAGTGCGTAATACAACAGAACAATTAGAAAATCGCATGCAATTTGTAAATCTAAGGTTTGTTTACCTTTATTCCTACTTCGATTGGAATAGGGTGTACGATGGAATATTTCGATTTTTTTATATATCATACATATAAATACTAAGGCTTTACCTATAAATGTTGTTCATGAGGTGACTAGGACTGACTGTTTCTTTATCACCATCGCTCAGTAATGTCAGAAAGAGATTTATCTTTATTTAACTGAACAGCCGCTAAACGACGTTTATAAGTAAGGTGTGCTATTGATAATTGATAATAAATATCAACTGCTTTTTTTGTTATATTTAACTACAGATGTTTGATAAATATGCTCTGTATTTCGTAGCGAAAAAGGTGCATATGACTCGTCATTGGTGTATACAAAGGAAGATATAGAGAGAGTAGTTCAATATGCAAGGGAACGGGGCATTCGGGTGATACCAGAGTTTGATGTTCCTGGTGATTAATGATTACATATTAGTTAATAATATTTTATGATTACTTAATTGCATTAATTAATCATTATAATTATTAGGGCATACAAGTTCTTGGGGTAATGCGCATCCCAACATACTCACCGAGTGTTACGAGGGAGACGAAGTAATCGGCATGGGACCGATGGATCCAACTAAAAATAGTACTTATAAACTACTTCGAGATCTCTTCCAAGAAGTTCAGACATGGTTTCCAGACAAATATTTCCACGTCGGTGGTGATGAGGTTCAATTAGATTGTTGGTAAATATAACTCTTATTTATTTAAATATAACTTTTAATTCAACAAATTATATTAGGTATTATTATAACAATAAGCCTCTAGTCTGTAAATATGTTACAAAAAGCAGCATTAATGTTAAATCCGGGAAGCCACTAGACCAACCAGACAGTCAGCAACAAACATCATTAGCCCTCTACTGACAATTTTATTAGTATCTTCTTATAATGAGTACGTACTAAAATGGTGGTAGGGCTTTGTGCAAGCCTGTCTGGGTAGGTACTACCCACTCATACCACCTAACAGAAATTGTAAGAAATTTTGTTCCGGTTTGACGGGTGAGTGAGCCAGTGTAATTACAGGCAGAAGGGACACAAAATCTTAGTTCCAAAGGTTCGTGGCGAGTTGGGGGTGTACTATACCTTTTTTTTTTATAGAATAGGAAGGTGGACGAGTATATGGGCCACCTGATGTTAAGTGGTCACCAAACGCCCTTAGACATTGGCATTGTAAGAAATGTCAACCATCGCTTATAGCCAATGCGCCACCAACCTTGGGAACTAAGATTTTATGTCCCTTGTGACTGTAATTACACTGGCTCACTCACCCTTCAAACCGGAACACAACAATATCAAGCATTGCTGTTTTGCGGTAGAATATCTGATGAGTGGGTGGTACCTACCCAGACGAGCTTGCACAAAGCCCTACCACCAGTGTTATATAACCTATAGTTAATATTTCTTACAATGCCGATCTCTACGGACGGGGGTGACCATTTATCATCAGGTGGCCCAGTTGCCAGTTACCTAATACAAAAAACAACGTAGAATATTACTACGTCTGATAATTAGATGCATATTCTTCTTACTGTTTTCAAAATTAAAACAATTGATTTTATATTACAGGAAATCAAATCCAGAACTCAGGCAATATATGAAAAAAAACAATTTGACAGCGTCGGATTTGCATACGTTATTTATGAGGAATGTGATTCCACTCTTGGCAGATAATTCAAAACCCATCGTTTGGCAGGTTAGTATTTCTCTACAACGATTTAACTATGTTTACTTTCTAAAAATAAAAATTATATGTAGAGAAAATATTTTATTTAATTTTACAGGAAGTCTATGACGAAGGAGTAATTCTATCAAAAGATACCCTTATACAAGTCTGGAAATATAACTGGATCAGTGAAATGATATCGGTATGTCGTTTATGAAATGTGAATAAAGATTTTCAAGGTTCAATCATGATCATAAGCCTGAGCTGAAAGATCTGTCTGTTATAAGGGAAAAGGGGATTGAGTTTGAAGATGGGGTCTGGTTCGCGTTGAATGTCACGCTTGAAATGGATAGACGACCAGTCTTTGCACCGAGGGCGCGTGGGGTTATGCCCCACTACTCCAATCAAAAACCACAAAGTCGAAAACCAATATCATTTACTTTATGAGTTCACTTTTACATTACAAGAGTAATGTATTTCTAAGCCTATTTTTGAGCTCGGACTAAAACGATCCAGTAGACAATACGTGTATATATATAATTGACATATTGTTACCAGTACAGCTAAGTATATTTTTGTTCGCTATTTTGCAGATTCTTTATTCTGGACAAAAGCTTTTATTCTCTTCAACTTGGTATCTCGACTCAATTTCCTCGCAGTGGACTGACTTCTATGTATTTGATCCTCGCAAAATGGTATACGACGTTACGCAAAACCAGACTTTGCTAGAGGGCATTGTCGGGGGCGAAGCTTGCATGTGGGGAGAAATGGTGGACGATAGAAATGTGTTAAATAGGTACATTCTTTCTAATATCAATTTTTTTTCAACAATATCAAACATTCCTAATAGTATTTAGAATAAAATGCACTATTTATATACAACATAAATTTCAAAATAAATGAATAAATAATTGATATATTTATTCATATTTGATACTCCTTCTAGGGTATGGCCACGAGCGAGTGCTGTTGCTGAAAAACTTTGGAGTGCTCCAGCCTACAATATAATGTCAAAATCTTCTATTCCAACTGAAGCCTACCACCGGATAGAGGAACACACGTGCCGTATGATACGACGAGGCATCGACGCCCAACCACCTACGGGTCCTGGATTTTGTGTAGTTTAATGAGGTTGTGTTCATACTAATATAAAAAAAAAACATTTTAAATGATATTAATAAATGATGAAATGATTGTCTTTATAAGTAAAACTTGAGTAAAAATTTTGCATTTTATTTCATACTAGAGATTGGCATACATTACATAATTAGGTACCTACACATATATTCAGTACTTTAACACTTCGATTCACGAGGGCAAGTACGTTCACTTACCCGCGCACACTTTTGCCGAGAAGCCAAAATTCAGAACGATAGCCACTGAGTCGAAAGCGCTGAACGTAACCTTAAATTACGCTTACAAATTTCCAAAGAAATATGCCGACAATAAAAAATAATGACTTACTTAATGGTAGCTATCAACCTTGAGTGTAAGACTGTTTTCCAAAACACAAAAACGTTACGATTTAAGCGAGAAAAATACTTATTTGCAAATTACTAACCAACGGAGGGTGATGCAGTGTAATGACGTATGGTAACTAATTTGCGTTGACCGCAACTACGATTGGCCTTAACAATCACCCCATCTCCCGTGCCCCGATCATGAGATACGGGCAGTGCGCATACTTACCCACTGCGCTCGATTACCCTGAACGACCATACGCTTTAACTTAATATAAAAGCACTTACAATTTCTTAATCGATCTGTAGCCGAGACGTCTCAGTGTTGATAGATTGCGGGTTTAAGCTGGGATAAGACCCCTAAATTTTCACGTCCGCAGTTTGTGTTTATGATTCGTCTCCTGCTCGGTGGGATAAAATATTTTGAGTCAGATTTTTATCCGATACATGCAGAAACCTGCATGTATCCACTACTATTCACCGATCCGAGTTGAAGCAGCGTAGTGGAATACCTAGTAGCTTAAAACCTGCTCCTCAAGTGGCGAGGAGACCTTAGCCTAGCAGTGAGACATTTAGAGGCTGTTACTCGTATATGATCTCCTAAGATTTATATTAATGAGAACAAACACAAGTCAGGCCATAGGCATGCGTCCTCTCTGTCGCCGCTCTGTACAGCCTCGTGTGCGGTGCGCGTATAGTTACAAGCTTCATTATTATTATAATAATATTCTTTCAATTATTAACAAAACTCATTTTTAATTCATATTTATTGATTCTTCAATTCTAAATTATTTTAATAAACATCAATTTCGATTTTCCACGATCTGCCAGGTGCCCCGTGACAACCACATGTATTGAAATACATCATTTATTTTTATAGTATATAACTTTGAGATAAAGCGTCAAACAAAGCCTCATTCATTATTTAATCAATATTCATTCAGTAACAGCCTGTTAATTTCCCACAGCCGGGCTAAGGCCTCCTCCTCTCCCTTTTGAGGAGAAGGTTCATTAATTCAAATATTTTTCAAAAACAAGCTTATAGAGCAGTTGTAATATATTCCAATAAAAGGAGTACCTAAATACTTATTATGTTTTCTAATTAATTTTAATTACAATGTGTTATGCAGTTGATTCTTGCTGTCTATAAAGAGTAGCAAACAGTTGCCAAATAAATAAATAAACAACTATATTAGTAGTAGATTGTCTATTCCAATCCAAGAAGGAGAAGATGTAAACAAACGTTAATGTATATATTCCAAGGGATTTGCTAATAATACCTCTGCTGTATTATGCACTATAGACAGTTCTTGATTAATATATACATGTATTTATTTATAATTATTTCACTTAAGTTTTTTCCCATAGTTCCTATAAAAACTTTGCAACACTTTGAAAACACTATTTTTCCGAGTAGCCACAATGAAAATGATAATTGTTTCTAGATCTCAACCAATGATATCGTGTCAATTCAATGTCAAAATATTTATTTATCTATTTTAGGTACTCCACCTGTGGTTGGAATAGACTATTGGTGAATGTATGTATGTGTTTTTTTTTTTTTATATGCCCCGGGATGGCAAATGACTCTACTCCACCTGATGGTAAGTGGTAGTAGAGTCCAAACGCGACGACGGCCAGTACAGAGGAACCCGGGTTGTAAGAGGAGGGGAACACGTGAGCTGGTAAGGAATTCCATTTTTTGGTAGTGCGACAAAGAAAGGAGTTGCCAAATTTCTTTGTGCGCGATGGAATTGGTGTCACAGTTAGGCGGTGACATTGAGAACCAGCTCGCGTGGACTTAAGAAGGAAGGGGGAAGCAGGAATTAGAGAGAATAATTCCTCAGAGCACTCGCCATGATACAGACGATAGAAAGCGCTCAGTGCTGCTATCTCGCGACGCAATTGTAAAGGTTCAAGGGTGTTTGTGACCTTTACGTCGCCAATAATGCGTACTGCACGTCGCTGCAACCGGTCCAAGGCCTCCATTAGGTACTTAGCGGAGCCATCCCAAAGGTGCGAGCAATATTCAACGCAAGACCGTACCTGTGTTTTGTATAACAGGCACAGTTGTTGTGGCGTGAAAAAACGCCGCACCTTGTTCAGAACTCCGAGTTTTCGTGAAGCTGTTTTTATAATAGCCTCGATGTAATCCCTTGGACTAAGGTCGCAACGAACGTCCATCCCCAGCATGGCGATTTTGCTTTGCATCATCAGCGGTGTGCCACAGAGGAAGGGATGAGGGTAAAATGGTGACTTTTTCGCTGTGAGAGCGCACACCTGTGTTTTCTTGGCATTAAACTCAACAAGATTATCAGAACCCCATTTGGCGATGAGCTCTAATGTCCTATCGAGTTCAATGACAAGATTCTCCCGCCTCTCCTCAGTTTCCGCCCGCCCAGTCACTGCGCGTCCGTGGTATCCACCATGCACTGTACTATCATCTGCATAGCAATGTATGTTCCCAAAAGAGAGCATATCATTGATATGCAAAAGAAAGAGTGTGGGAGATAGCACAGATCCCTGGAAATCCAGGTGCATAGCTGAGCAGGCAGACCATATGCCGGTAGCTTGGAGAGAAGACTTCTGTGCCAGACCCTGTCGAAAGCCTTGGAGATATCGAGGCTGACAGCCAACGATTCTCCATGCTTGTCGATAGCTTCACCCCAGAGGTGCATTACGTACGCTAGAAGATCACCTGTGGACCGTTTTGGTCGAAACCCGTACTGACGATCATTAATCAGACAGTGATCTTCTAGGTAATGGATCAGTTGGTTGTTTAAAATCCGTTCCATCACCTTACAAAGCACTGAGGTGATAGCTATTGGCCGATAATTTGCCGGGTCAGACCGATCCCCTTTTTTGGGAACCGCTTGCACATTAGCTCTTCTCCAAGCCTCCGGCACACATCCCGAAGAGAGAGAAAGTTGGAACAGGCGCGTTAACACAGGAGACAGCTCCGCCGCGCACTTCTTCAGCACAATTGCTGGTATTCCATCGGGACCGCTAGCTTTCCGTATATCGAGTGATTGCAGCTCCGCACGCACATCACGTTGCCTGATTTTGATGTCAGGCATCGTGTGGCCACAGCCGATCACAGAGTTGTCGGCAAAGAGTTTAGCCAGGAGGTCGGCTTTCTCCTGCGGACTGTGAGCTAGCGATCCGTCCGGATTTCTGAGCGGTGGCAGCGAAGGTTGGCAGAAATTGTTTTGCACAGACTTGGTCAGATGCCAGAAGCTACGGGAGCCCCTAGGATGCGAAATAAGGTCATGACCAATCTGTACAATGCGCTGTGCATCCGCTCTCGTGTATGCCTTCCTACAGGACTTGGAATTTTTATTGTAGTTTGCTTTCAGTAAGTCAATGTTAGATGCCCCGCTAATGCAGCCGTTGATCCACGCGCGATATGCCGCCTGCTTAGATGATACAGCGTCGGCACATTCACGAGTGAACCAACGGTTACGCGTGCCCCTATTGATGAGATCTGAGCTAGGAATGTAGTATTCCATTCCTAACATGATCTCATCAGCAACAGCAGCGGCACTAGCTGTCGGGTCATTCCCACTGAAGCAACGTTCCTTTCAAGGGACTGACGCATAGTAATCGCGCATACCGTCCCAATCTGCCGACTTATAGTGCCAAACGCGACGTTTGCATACCGCTGATGGCGGCAGCTTGGCCTGTGGCACTTTGGTAGATATAAGGCCGTGATCCGAAGAACCAAGTGGAGCTTGAACCACAACCTGATATTCCACCGGGTGAGAAGTCAGCAGAAGATCCAGTAGAGAAGGCGCTTGCCCATCAATGTCTGGGATCCTGGTGGGCTGATCAACCAGTTGGATCAAGTCGTGTGTGAGAGCAAAAGCATGAGCAGTTCTTCCAGCATGGTCAGTTTTGAGGGATTTCAACCATGATTCATGGTGAGCATTAAAATCCCCCAAAAACACCAATTCCGCGTTAGGAAACTGCTCTTGCGCAGCATCTGCCACCCGACTAAGATGGTCGAATAATCGGCTTGTCTCCAAGTCACCATTGTGGGATCTGTAGAGGCACACGTAGACTCGACTCTGACGAACCAGGTCCACACGTACCACCAACATGGAGAAGGAGGGGTCCTCCAAGCAGCGCAATCGGTGACAACAAACATCCGCCCTGACGAACAAGCATACTCCGGCTTTCGCTTTAAAAGATTCTTCAAGCATGTAGCCGGGATAGTTAAGGTAGCTGGTGTCGGCAGGGCGGAGTATTTGCGTCTCCGTGAGAAACAACATTGCTGGCCGTTCTGTCTCGAGATGGTGGTGGACAGCGTTGAGGTTAGCGTGGAGTCCTCGGATGTTAGAGAACTCGACCTCAAACAGCGTGGGTATGGTGGAGGTGTGCACCGCTGAACGACCGTTATTTCTTATTTGCGCTACCATTTGGAAAAATAAGGAAAAGAGACGTGAAGCGAGCGACGTATTGCCACGATAGGGATGGGCAAAGTATGGAGGCGTGTTTTCCCAAATGTTTGCCAAAAAGGAAAATATACTGATCCGCCGGACGGAAGGGCCCCCGAACCCCCCCGGAAGTGGCCGCCGGGACCCCACCTTCCGGTCACCAACCGGCATGACGGTCCACCCCGAGATTATGCGTGGGGCAGCCTCGCGAGTTGGTTAGGCACGCTCGGGCCCCTGTACTATGCCACGGGCGGCCAGCGGAACAGCCGTTTCTTCGGGCCTCCCTGTCCGGCAGGTCAATACAGTTTCCCCCGGCATTGGTTCAACAGCCGTCTCCACTGGACCAACACCCATCGCGGCAATACTCGCTCGGGTACTGGCTGTACGCTGGCTGACCTCGAAACGCGGCTGCAAGCCACTTCACGAGTTTTTCACCATGCGTACGGTGGTAACAAGCCAGGCGGATGTTAGCATCCTACCACCAGATGAGCAGATGGTCGCTCAGATATCCCTTAGTCGCCTCTTACGACACCCATGAATGAAGATAGAGTGGCTCTATTCTACTTGGAATGCGTGAGGGTTCCTCCAGACTGACCCAAAAAGCCAATCTGGGTTCGGGCCTCGGGGCTGCCCCCTTTACCCGGGCTTTTCCTCCCCGGCAAGCAATCTTGCCGTGTCCTATTTTTTAGGACAACTAAACTAAAACCCACATGGCTTAGTTTTACAATCAGCAAATCAGGTATAATAAGTCACAGAAACAAATTGAATGAATGCCAGATAGTTAACTTTTAACAAAACAAAATACAAAATGTATGATATATACAAAAAATAAATTTAATGTGTTAAATACATATTTTATATATATATATATATATATATATATATATATATATATATATATATATATATATATATATATATTATAATTATTATTACTTAGATAAAATATAATATAGTTATGTTGATTCATATGGCGGACGCCATTAAGCAAGCGGTACTTCTACCATCAGTAGAAAGTGATTTGAAATATTATTAATATTTAATATTAGATTTTTCTATGTTAAACGTTTTTTTATATATTAAACGTTGTCTATGAAGTTTTATTTATGTAATGAGTAACGCAGTAGTAGACTAACCGATTATAGATTTTCAGTTATTACAATTTTTTATCTGTGATAATTTTGTGTAAACATTAAACAAATTGTTTGAATACATGTGTACCTCGTGCAAATAAAAGGGTTTATTTGAAATAATTGAACTGCGATATGATATTAAATTAATAATTGTAGCAGTCATAAAATGTCTGGTTATTTAGAGGTGAAGTATCCGTTTAAATCGAATCTCGGATTGAATCCTTTCAAGGTGAGTTTTGTTTCCTTTCGTGTATGGTCGATAATCATAACTTTGTACTATTGTTTATTTTTTAATTGTCAGTCATGGAAGAGACAATGGTGTATTCTTCGGCCAAGTCCGATGAGTGCTGGCGGTGGTTCGCTGGCGGTGTACTGTAGTGAGGCCGGGTCTCCTGCGGGGACGGTTGAACTACGTTCTGGTTGTATCGTGAAACGTGCGAAATCTCGTACGCGACCTCATGCATTCGCCGTGTTTTCCATCGAGGAGCCGTGCAAGCCTCGGATCTTATTGGCGGCACAGAGCCTCCAGGAAGCTCAGCATTGGATGGATAAAATCCGAGACTTATTAAACGGCGACAAGCTACTAGGTACCTAATTTATTCTACCTTCATTTTTATGTTATAAAATATCACGGGCAGCCTATGATTTATGTTGAAATGACAGCTGGTTTTTGATTTCACATAATAAAATTAATTAAAACTAGTTAAAATTAAATATCTTGTTATGAATTTTAATATGTAAAATAATTTTAAAAGAAGTAAATTTAAAATTTCGGAAGATTCAAACTATTTATAATTTTTAATTATTTTACAATTAACATATTAAAAATAATGCTTATACATATCATATAGAAAAAATTTTGATTTTTAGAAATATAATATAAATGCTTATGGACTTGATATTATATTTTTTAAAAGCTTAAAACATTATATTATAAAAAAATCTTAACTCATTACAAACATGTCCATGTCCTAAAATTAAAATGTTACTATTGACGTCAGTATATTCAATGCAAATATCTAGAGCATTTGTTATTGTAATGTGTACAACTCATCAATGCAACTTTTTAATAGGCCTTTGTTTTTTAGTAGACATGCCCATTATAATTATCGTTTAAAAAAATATATTTGAATTTTCAATATTTCATAAACAGTGTCTAAATCATTTTTTATGTTATTTGTCATTAAAACTAATAATAATAATCATTCATGCTTTAAGCGTTCATTCATTATTATCATTTCATCATATTGTCCGTTTTTAACGAATTTTCTTGAAAAATATTTAAATGTGGCTGTGTAATCTAAGAGCAACTGTTTGATTTCAAAGTTTTAAATTAAAATCTTTGAGATTAAAGCTAGCTCATATCATGCTTGACCATCTCACTTTCAGGCACAGAATCATTGCTTAAAGATTCTTATTCAGTGACAATCATACCCACCGAATTGTCGCGTAAATGTGTTATAAGTGGTGACAACATTGTAACATTATCGTCGACGGGTCTGTTGGTTTCTCGTCCACAAACCACAGGCATGATGATACGTTGGCAACATATTACTGATGTTGTCCAGACCAGAGAAAATGGAGACAAGAGCAAAATTTGTGTGCTCAGTATCGATAGGTTTGTTAATTTTTATAATTCACTCTGCTTGAAAATGGCAATCAATGAGCTGGATATATAAACACAATTTGGATGCACTTGATTATTTCAATACTATAACCCCTTTAACTATATATTCTAAAGAAGAACCAGCAAGAAACTCAGTAGCTATACATTTAAGTCATTCATACACGTGATAATCATATAAGTAATTTCATTTCGTATGAAAATCAACAGCTCCTAACATCAAAGCTTATTTATCATGTTTATAATGGTGCATTATATTTATAAAAATGTTTGGCATTCATGCAAAATAGTTTTTTTATGTAGCTTTACATCAGACAATTATTTGATAATATTATTATGTTACTTTTAATGGCCTATATTGGTTATTAAGAATAATAAATAGGCATAATTGTTGATGAAATCATTAACAAATTAAAAGCAAATTGCATGCAATTATTTTAATTACACAGCTGTCTATGCATCTGGTATGCTTACTAATGAGTTATTTTCGTACAGTTTATTATTAAGTTATATGAATAATATGTTTGTACATTAAGTAATCAATTTCAAGAAGTCATTTATGTCACATTAGGATGAATTAATGAAAATTATCTTCTATTATATTCTGAGGAAAATTTATTTTAATATACAGGGTTACAGGGTAATATGTCACGATCCTTTTAAAGGGTTATAGTTCAGGACAATAGCTATCAAATGACCTCCAAAATGCTTATGCAAAAGTGTATCGTTTTCGAGTTATTAATTTTTTAATATTTTTTTTATTTAAAGGATGTTTAAGATTCTAAAATTCAATAAAAAAAAAATCAACGTATTTTCCCTATTTTTTTTTTGTATTTCTTGCTAGGGTACATACCATCGAATATTGTGGTAGTTAGTTTTTTTTCAAAAATTTAAGAGATCAATATTCACTAAAGCGCATCCACACTATACGAGCAGTGCAAGTACAGTGAGTATTATGTACCCCGACAAGGTTTTATTACTCTTATTCCTAAAAGAAATGAGATAAAAGGAAATTAGAAAAAATGACGGTAAATTCAAAGGAATTGATAATAGTATTCCACAAACAGCTCTGGTTTGTCTCTCCTTTTTTACCTATTACCCCTATTAAAAATAATCTTTAACTACTTTGCATTGAGGTCCTTTTGTCTTTGATCCAGATTTAATTTCTTAACAATAGCATTTCTTAGAATTTCCTACCTGGTCTCTTTGTTATCTAATTTTCTCCTGAGTTTATGATTGTTACTGTACTTTTTATGTACCGATGGATAGCTAAGGAAACGCAGATGTTTTTAAAATGATCCGCACGATAAGAGCCATAGTGATTTTTACAAAAAAATTGCGAGTAACTTAAAGAATCAAAATTAAAAATCGAAAAGTTGTACAGTTTTGGATCTGTAATTTAAAAATGCTTGAAGATTGTTTTTGTTTTATAACTGGTTATTATTAACTAGGATGTACCCTAGCAAGAAATACAAAAAAAAATAGGGAAAATACATTGATTTTTTTTTTATTGAATTTTAGAATCTTAAACATCCTTTAAATAAAAAAATATTAAAAAATTAATAACTCGAAAACGATACACTTTTGCATAAGCATTTTGGGGGTCATTTGATAGCTATTGTCCTGAACTATAACCCTTTAAAAGGATCGTGACATATTACCTTGTAACCCTGTAAATTGTCATTAGACTGCATTCTGTATTTGATTCTTTCCCCTCATCTCAAATAATCATTTTCTCGGAATCTTTAACAGCAAATTACTCTTACTTGTTAATTATCACTCAAATTCATAATGTCATCAATTTGTGACAAAATATCATAACCATTCGTGTGTTTTAATCAAAGGTGTTGCTTCTAAATGCTCTGAACTGTGTTTAGTTATTTTTATTTACATGCTTATGGATTTTGGTAGTTAGTATATTGATTGTTTTTGATTAATTTTCTTATGTATATAGTAAGAATTGATAAATATTTAATAAAACTAAGAGTATATTTTACCACATTGGATAATTTTATTAGTGATAATATTAATTACCTTATCATTTATATATGTGTCATGTGAATAATGATGGTTTCGCAGTGGTTTCAGCGGTGGCGGGGAGATGAAGTTCAGCAGCATGCTGGCGGGCGAGCTGGCGGGCGAGCTGGCGGGCGCGGTGCGGCAGGCGCTGCGGGAGCGCGCGCGCGCCGCGCCGCTCAGCCGCAGCCAGCCCGACCTCGGCGCGTGTCAGGACATGGGTACGATCACTGCGGTATTCATTCTTTTAATGTACTCAACATTATACGCGTTACCACTTCGTTCGACTGTTAGTCGAATGCAAATTTTATATTATCAAATATTGTGAAACGAAGGTTTTAGACACACTTCACAGTGCAGGTTGACAACAATGCAGTTGAACAATAATGTTGAAGATGTTGCGATCATTTATGCATGTTTAATGTTTTGTTGATTTCTCAGGTGAATTGCGTCGCAGCAGCTGGTATAGCGGACCGTCTGAGGTGTCCTTAGATGACACGGATCTCATCTTGTCTAAGGTCAGGATAATATCTACTTACTGTTTTCAAAATGGCATACGTTTTTTGAGGCGTGGTTTGCTTGTAATTAAATAATAATAGGTGGTATAAAGTATGTACAGAAACTGCATTTGGTTAAACTTTGGACGTTATTTATTTATTAGTCGAGTCATTTTAGTCATTTCTTATTTCTGAATGTATTGAAGTATGTGTTTCTTGTTTTGATATATTTTTTTAATATAATTATTCACGATTGACAAGTCACGCATTCGATTTCGACTTCTCGGCCCCAAGTGACCAAGTTTTTAGCGTTGATTATTACATGCGATATTGCGAACGATAGCTTATAAATAAGGTGCTAGTACAGTCGTTGACGAGTCGTTAACCAGCGCGCGCGTCCGCCCGCAGGAGGCGCGCCGCCTGCCGAGCGGGCCGCTGTCGCGCACGCGCGCGCGCCGCCTGCTGCGCGCCTCGCTCGCCGACCTCGTCTCCTTCGACGACGGGTATGGCGACGCCTTCTTATCGACGTCTAGTTTTTGAAAATGTCATAACCTCGAGCTCTCCCATGTTGGAGATATACGTTCAGTATTTGGCATGGTTTTAAATGACCGCAACGTGAAGTGCCTGTCGGTCGTCCGCAGCATGGCCGACCGTCGGTCGCTGGCGTCCGTGTCGTCCGGAGTGTACGAGGAGATCACGGAGGAGGCGGCGCCGCGGGAGGAACACACTTACGAGTCGGTGGCGGACTGCGTGTACGCCACGTGGCGCCGCACCGGCAAGCGGCACCCGCCCCCCCTGCCGCCGCGCACGCCCGCCCTGTGAGTACACGCGCGAGTGTGTGGCGCCCCCTGCCGCCGCGCACTAACCCCCCCGAGTGTGTTGGGTACTGATGATTTTGGGTCCTTTCCGGGGCACGTGTGCCATATTACCAACTTCCTAACTTCTGAATATTACAAAGAACTTCTGACAGAAAAGTTACTATATTTTATTGTTATTGTCTACGTGAGTTTTGAAAGTTTTGAATTTGGGAAACTCAAATATATGGGAAAGTCATAATTTAAGCAACAATTACAGCACGACGAAGCTGGGCGAGGGGTGGGGCTGCGCCGGCGACGGCGTCACGCGGCACTCGTCGCTGGGCTCGCTGCACCACAAGCCCGCCCGGCCCGCCAAGCCCTTCAGCGTGTTCAGGTGCGCGCACCAGCACAGCTATCGCTGTCTGTCCTAATCTGGATAGATCTAGTTTTGTCAAACCCATTATCGAAGACAAAAAATTTAAATATAGTACATGTTACTCAGTTATTTAATAATTATATAAATCACATGTAAAAATATAATCAATATAAAATTATTATTTTTTAGAAAAAGACTTAAAAGTGACTCCCGGATAGCGACGTCACCGAAATCCGAAACGGCAAAGGAGAAGGACGTCGAGACGAAAAAGAAAAAGTTCGACTTCACGCCGACGCGGGACATATTCAAGAGCTTCAAAGTGAGTCGGAAGATGAAGAACCTCAAAATCACCTCGGGAGGACTCACCAAGGGCGAGACGAAGAGCTGCGAGTTCCTCGACGAGACGCAGCACGTGAGCGCCAACCGCTGCTCCAAGTCCGTCGAGTGCCTGGACGGCGGCGACGGCTTCGACGAGTTCGACGGGCAGCTGGCGCTCGTGCCGCAGCAGCTGGTGCAGCTCATCCTGCGGGCGCCCGAGCGGGGCCCGTGCGAGAGCGAGTACATGCCCATGTCGCCTATCGTGCCGGCGCCCTGCGAGCACCACTACATGGTCATGTCGCCGCGCACCAACCTCGCCTGAACGCCACTCTAGTCCCGCAGGGCTCCGCCGGGGCTGCCGGCTATGTGATATTATTTTGATGGTTAAGTTAGTATGAGTACGCTAGTTGATTTGACGTGGCTTTCGTCAGAAGTCTTAGTATTACATTTATCCGTCCAGGATGGACCGTAGTCTTGAGTTGTGAGGGCGGCCGATGGGTTTAATGAAATAAATTCATAGTCACTTCAGAAATATTTAAAACAGAATTCATACTGACCATTAAAAAGCAAACAAGTAGTAAAAAGCACAGTATTAAAGGCAGTTTGCAAATATTTTTATAAAGACTAAATAACAGAGCATTCATTGTGTGAGAAATAGGACAATTTTCACTTTATTTTCAGATAAGTATTAATTACAAATAATGGAAAGTTGATTAAGGGAACAGCTATTAATGTTTGTAATACAAATGACGTTGATGCGGGGGTCCACTTTGGTTTGGCTATTTGTATCATGAGGATATCACACTGTTTTAATTTACATTTATATGCTATAATGCCACTTCTATATAGGCGATTTCTTTCCTTAAAAGTTGATTTTTTTTATAACTTAGTTATTGTGATTTTGTATTATTTGTATACAAATAAGATTGCAATATATTTTCTGTTTATGAAATCTCTGATGAATATTTATATAAAGCTGATATTTTTCATAAATTTACTAAGTGATATCCTCTCCATCAATTCCGGTCACGGTTGCTATATATATTCTGCGCATAGATCATTTATAAAATACAATTACTAAAATGTGACCGTTGATAATAGACAAAAGAGTTTACTCCTCCAAAATTCCAGTTTTGATAAACAATTGTATTGGAAATTGTTGGAATGTTAGAAACGTTTGCGACGGAATTCTTTTTTTTTATTCCGCTAAAGAATTATTAAAGGGAGATCGATGAAAAAGACTGAGGGAGAGAGCTTTATGTGATTATACTTTAACGTTACGGCTCTGAAATTAGGCAATCAATAAATGTCGGTGATTAAAAAAAAAACGTTTTAAAAATCGAATATCAATCGTTTAAATTTTAAAATAAAATTAATTACATTAAATAACATTTCATTGTAGATAGACAAGTTAACGCTATACACCGACTGAGATGCCACTCGCTGAAATTTCAGAGCGGCAAAGTTAGAATATTTTTGTCGTATGTAGTCTGAGCTAGTGTAAGACGTCGGTATGCCATGGGAAGGAGTTTGTTTGAATTTAGGTAAAATGTAGTTATAGGAACTGCATTTTAAAAAAATACGGATTTATTTGCGCTAATGTGTTGTGATATTATGTATTATTGTTATAACGGGCTTAAAGGCTTTTGTTGATTTTGACGTGTATTAGACTGAAGTGTTGGAAAGTATTGGAAATTTTTGGACGTTCGTTTTACGTTTGCGTCGGTGAAGTTTACGTGCCCATAAACGCGAATAGCTTAATTTGTATAGCAATTTCTAAAGTTTATGGTCGCTTTTCGCTATTAGAATTCTGACCAACATTACATACATTATAGCTCGTAAGTACTTATTATTATTATAGTTAAGTATTTTTTTTAACGCCTAATAAAATGAAACGATCTCAATGTACGATATCAATGAACGAATAGACAGTATTTATATGTGCATAAAGTGATACGGCGTTTATTTTGCAATTATGTTTTATCGTATAGTCTAAGGTCCGTATGTTTAGTGTACACATACATAAACACCAAGATCTAAATATTAATTGAAAAACGAATGAATCAGGAATTTAAATTCAATTTAAATTATATACACGAATGTTCTTTTGTTTGTTTTATAAAACTTTTTGATTGTTTTGTTAGATGCGTCGCTAGTTTGTGTTCCGAGCGTCTGACCAAACAGTGACGTCACATGTTGTAAAACATGCCAATTTTTAGCGCACGCAGGATGTTCTAATTAGTGGTCGGTAGGCTAATTTCGATTTCATATTGTTCTGTTATTCTGGCAATTGAAACAAAATGTTGTATAAAAAAATTAACGAAAACGTGCATCATTTCAGTATATTGGTTTAGAAATTCAATTAAAATCAATTTAAATTTGAATGTTAACGAGTCGATGTTGATTTAAATAAAAATATACGATGTGAGCGAATTTGAACTGTTAGTAATCTTCCTAAATTCACAAATATTTACTAAATGTCTTGTCTCTTTCTTTCAAAGTATATTTCAAAAATTTTTTTAACTCAGTCTCTGCTACAATAAATTTCGTTTAGCTCGAAAGCTGGAAAACTGTAATATGAAAATGTAACATATTCTTTTGTGTAGAAACTTTTATTATATCTTAATATTTCGTATGTTATAGCTATACGCCGGTCGTGAGGCTAGGATTTCGTACGTTGACGCGTCATAACTTGTCCCTTTCACTCGCGTAGGAATGTATAGCCATTCCACTCGCACAGCTTAAACAATAAGGTTTATTCATACGCGTTTTCTTTAGTGTCTTCGATTAATTATTTTTACACACCTTATACATAACCTTATTACTATTTGTTTTAATAACAAGACGTTTCGGTTTGCATATTTTTAGTGTATTAAATCGATAGGTTTACAAAAAGATACTAATACACCATTGTACTTTAATTTTTTGTCTTTATTATGACGTATTTTTTTTCAAATATACATTTATATAAATGATTGAACCCGTAGCTGGAGGCAATAACGTCAATGTTCGATATTCTTGCTCCGCAACCGGATTTTATAAAGTATATGCTGA
Source organism: Nymphalis io (assembly GCF_905147045.1). NCBI lineage: Eukaryota > Metazoa > Arthropoda > Insecta > Lepidoptera > Nymphalidae > Nymphalis > Nymphalis io. The sequence continues at coordinate 10,591,129 of NC_065904.1, forward strand.
TTAACTGAAACATACTTTAGTTACAATTGGTTTTAAAAGGATTCAAAAGAATATCGTATAGTTGTTTGTACCGCCTTACGTCTCATTATGCAATTAATATGTATGTGATAAATAATTATATTCACAAAATGAAATGACCTAATTGTAATAAACATAACTATCTGCAACGAAATTAACACGATAATTAGGAGTTTGAATTTCATTTACATATCTTTCATAAGACCTTCGTGTAATATGCACTGTTGTTTTGACTTGTTTTTTTTTTTTGTTGTGTGCCAAGTAAATAACGCTTGTTTTATATTATTATGTATATTTATGGTGAAATATACTCGGAGCCATTATTTTTTTAGCTAATGTGGAAACGGTATATTTATTTAAGCTTATTTATTTCCGCCGATCTTGATTCGATTATTCTCGTTTTTTCTTGAACAATACTTCGCTGATAACTTATGAATATTAGTCAATTTGTGATTATACAGATGTTACTTAATTATACGTATCTGTATTTTCGATGGACCAAAATCTCGTTTACAATTTTCTATTTATTTTGCTTCAAGATCTTCAATAAAGAATTACATTGTGTTGTTTAAATAAAGTTTGTACTTGTATTATGTATTTTATTTGAGAAATTATATAACGAAATATATTTCAAATATGGTTTCTACTTAATAATAGTAATAATGTCCTCTAGACCGATTTTGGCTACGTCGGCCAATCTCAAGAGAGATTAGCCAACTGCGCAGGAGATATAGTGTACAAGTGTGTGTGTAAACACAGGTACAATCTCTATTCCCTAACTTTCATAATCCGGTGGGACGGCAATCCGACACGACCGGAAAGAGTTCAGGCGCAGGACCAACGGCTTTACGTGCTTTCTGAGACACGGGTACACACTTCCAACTTTCAGACTCTGGGCTGCTACTGAGAATTTACTGACAGAAAAACCGAATAACTTTTTATCAGCCCGACCTGGTATTTGAACCCAGGACCTCCGGGTCTGCGGCCTTTCATCGAGCTTTATCCGTGCAGTGACGGAGAAAGAATACATTTCACTGCCCCTCTCTTTCCCATGGGTGTCGTAAGAGGCGACTAAGGGATATCTGAGCGACCATCTGCTCATCTGGTGGTAGGATGCTAACATCCGCCTGGCTTGTTACCACCGTACGCATGGTGAAAAACTCGTGAAGTGGCTTGCAGCCGCGTTTCGAGGTCAGCCAGCGTACAGCCAGTGCCCGAGCGAGTATTGCTGCGATGGGTGTTGGTCCAGTGGAGACGGCTGTTGAACCAATGCCGGGGGAAACTGTATTGACCTGCCGGACAGGGAGACCCGAAGAAACGGCTGTTCCGCTGGCCGCCCGTGGCATAGTACAGGGGCCCGAGCGTGCCTAACCAGCTCTCGAGGCTGCCCCACCAGGCCACGCATAATCTCAGGGTGGACCGTCGTGCCGGTTGGTGACCGGAAGGTGGAGTCCCGGCGGTCACTTCCGGGGGGGTTCGGGGGCCCTTCCGTCCGGCGGATCAGTATATTTTCCTTTTTGGCAAACATTTGGGAAAACACGCCTCCATACTTTGCCCATCCCTATCGTGGCAATACGTCGCTCGCCTCACGTCTCTTTTCCTAATTTCCAAATGGTAGCGCAAATAAGAAATAACGGTCGTTCAGCGGTGCACACCCCCACCATACCCACGCTGTTTGAGGTCGAGTTCTCTAACATCCGAGGACTCCACGCTAACTTGGAGACAAGCCGATTATTCGACCATCTTAGTCGGGTGGCAGATGCTGCGCAAGAGCAGTTTCCTAACGCGGAATTGGTGTTTTTGGGGGATTTTAATGCTCACCATGAATCATGGTTGAAATCCCTCAAAACTGACCATGCTGGAAGAACTGCTCATGCTTTTGCTCTCACACACGATTTGACCCAACTGGTTGATCAGCCCACCAGGATCCCAGACATTGATCGGCAAGCGCCTTCTCTACTGGATCTTCTGCTGACTTCTCACCCGGTGGAATATCAGGTTGTGGTTCAAGCTCCACTTGGTTCTTCGGATCACGGCCTTATATCTACCAAAGTGCCACAGGCCAAGCTGCCGCCATCAGCGGTATGCAAACGTCGCGTTTGGCACTATAAGTCGGCAGATTGGGACGGTATGCGCGATTACTATGCGTCAGTCCCTTGGAAGGAACGTTGCTTCAGTGGGAATGACCCGACAGCTGGTGCCGCTGCTGTTGCTGGTGAGATCATGTTAGGAATGGAACACTACATTCCTAGCTCAGATCTCATCAACAGGGGTACGCGTAACCGTTGGTTCACGCGTGAATGTGCCGACGCTGTATCATCTAAGCAGGCGGCATATCGCGCGTGGATCAACGGCTGCATTAGCGGGGCATCTAACATTGACTCACTGAAAGCAAACTACAATAAAAATTCCAAGTCCTGTAGGAAGGCATACACGAGAGCGGATGCACAGCGCATTGTACAGATTTGTCATGACCTTGTTTCGCATCTTAGGGGCTCCCGTAGCTTTTGGCGTCTGACCAAGTCTGTGCAAAACAATTTCTGCCAACCTTCGCTGCCACCGCTCAGAAATCCGGACGGATCGCTAGCTCACAGTCCGCAGGAGAAAGCCGACCTCCTGGCTAAACTCTTTGCCGACAACTCTGTGATCGATGATTGTAGTGCGCAGCCACCAACAATACCTTCATGTGGCCACACGATGCCTGACATCAAAATCAGGCAACGTGATGTGCGTGCGGAGCTGCAATCACTCGATATACGGAAAGCTAGCGGTCCCGATGGAATACCAGCCATTGTGCTGAAGAAGTGCGCGGCGGAGCTGTCTCCTGTGTCAACGCGCCTGTTCCAACTTTCTCTCTCTTCGGGATGTGTGCCGGAGGCTTGGAGAAGAGCTAATGTGCAAGCGGTTCCCAAAAAAGGGGATCGGTCTGACCCGGCAAATTATCGGCCAATAGCTATCACCTCAGTACTTTGTAAGGTGATGGAACGGATTTTAAACAACCAACTGATCCATTACCTAGAAGATCACTGTCTAATTAATGATCGTCAGTACGGGTTTCGACCAAAAAGGTCCACAGGTGATCTTCTAGCGTACGTAACGCACCTCTGGGGTGAAGCTATCGACAAGCATGGAGAATCGTTGGCTGTCAGCCTCGATATCTCCAAGGCTTTCGACAGGGTCTGGCACAGAAGTCTTCTCTCCAAGCTACCGGCATATGGTCTGTCTGCTCAGCTATGCACCTGGATTGCCAGCTTCCTACACAAGCGTAGCCTTCGTGTTTTAGTAGATGGTTGCGCTTCACAATTCTATGTAGTGAATGCTGGCGTCCCCCAGGGATCTGTGCTATCTCCCACACTCTTTCTTTTGCATATCAATGATATGCTCTCCCTTGGGAACATACATTGCTATGCAGATGATAGTACAGTGCATGGTGGATACCACGGACGCGCAGTGGCTGGGCGGGCGGAAACTGAGGAGAGGCGGGAGAATCTTGTTATTGAAAATTTGGCGATGAGCTCTAATGTCCTATGACATTAGAGCTCATCGCCAAATGGGGTTCTGATAATCTTGTTGAGTTTAATACCAAGAAAACACAGGTGTGCGCTCTCACAGCGAAAAAGTCACCATTTTACCCTCATCCCTCCCTCTGTGGCACACCGCTGATGATACAAAGCAAAATCGCCATGCTGGGGATGGACGTTCGCTGCGACCTTAGTCCAAGGGATTACATCGAGGCTATTATAAAAACAGCTTCACGAAAACTCGGAGTTCTGAACAAGGTGCGGCGTTTTTTCACGCCACAACAACTGTGCCTGTTATACAAAACACAGGTACGGTCTTGCGTTGAATATTGCTCGCACCTTTGGGATGGCTCCGCTAAGTACCTAATGGAGGCCTTGGACCGGTTGCAGCGACGTGCAGTACGCATTATTGGCGACGTAAAGGTCACAAACACCCTTGAACCTTTACAATTGCGTCGCGAGATAGCAGCACTGAGCGCTTTCTATCGACTGTATCATGGCGAGTGCTCTGAGGAATTATTCTCTCTAATTCCTGCTTCCCCCTTCCTTCTTAAGTCCACGCGAGCTCGTTCTCGATGTCACCGCCTAACTGTGACATCAATTCCATCGCGCACAAAGAAATTTGGCAACTCCTTTCTTTGTCGCACTACCAAAGAATGGAATTCCTTACCAGCTCACGTGTTCCCCTCCTCTTACAACCCGGGTTCCTTCAAACGAGGCGTGAAGAGGCATCTTTTTTTTTTATATTCGCCGGGAGGGCAAATGACTCTACTCCACCTGATGGTAAGTGGTAGTAGAGTCCAAACGCGACGACGGCCAGTACAGACGGGAAAAACGTTCTGCACTAGCCGCCTTCGCCTTGCCGGCCCGCAAGATGAGCTCAAACAGCGTGGGTATGGTGGGGGTGTGCACCGCTGAACGACCGTTATTTCTTATTTGCGCTACCATTGGAAAAATTAGGAAAAGAGACGTGAGGCGAGCGACGTATTGCCACGATAGGGATGGGCAAAGTATGGAGGCGTGTTTTCCCAAATGTTTGCCAAAAAGGAAAATATACTGATCCGCCGGACGGAAGGGCCCCCGAACCCCCCCGGAAGTGGCCGCCGGGACCCCACCTTCCGGTCACCAACCGGCACGACGGTCCATCCCGATACTATATACATAAGATTGAAATATACTTAAGATTGAAAGACGTAAGTGAAATATGTAGTTTTTGAATCCACCAATCGTCTTATATTTCACTGCTGATATAAGACTTCTCTATTTCGATTTAACTAACGAAATATTGTCCTTTTTATTTGTATAATATGCCTTTTAAAACGAAAAGTAAACATTTAAAAAAATTGGTTGAGCACTTCTGGAGTTTTTAATTTTTTTTTTATACTGGCACATATAAATACTGGTGGTAGAGCTTTGTGCAAGCTTGTCTGCGTAGGTACCACCCACTCATCAGATATTCTACCGCAAAACAGCAGTACTTGGTATTGTTGTGTTCCGGTTTGAAGGGTGGGTGAGCCAGTGTAATTACAGGCACAAGGGACATAACATCTTAGTTCCCAAGGTTGGTGGCGCGTTGGTGATGTAAGTGATGGTTAACATTTCTTACAGTGCCAATGTGCCACTTACCATCAGAAGGCCCATATGCTCGTCCGCCTTCATATTCTACACAAAAAAAAATATACAGACCGCCGACGGGCAGGAGGGGTCGCTTGCAGTGTGGCGGTAACGTGGCTATTCTCTGATCAGCAACGAATGGCTTAAGATTGAGATGTCATACAGAATTTGCCATATCGGCTCTGTAAATATAAATTTATTAAAAATAAAATGTCAATGCGCTTTGTAACAATGTATTTATAAAAACCCAATTATTACATTCATAAAAAGGTCATTTTATATCTACACATACAGAATTATATTATTTTCATGATCATAAGACACCAAGATAAATCAAATATCAAAATGGAATGTGTACAAAACAGTGAGAAATAAATCATGCCTCATTGGAGATTCAAGGTTTACATTAAATAGTAGACAGACAACGGACTGAAACGTGGCTTTAATAAAGTTTCACAAATAATAATTCCATACATTAAGTCTGAGACCTGGCGCTAAAAGGGCCAATATCAATAACCCTTACATTTGATAATCAGAATTATATAATTATGCCAATTTGCGTAACTTTGATGTTATTAGTAACGTTAACCATATATCATGTTAGTACAAATAAATTTATTATTTTTTAAATAATTAGCAAATGGCAAAATGTGGTTTTAGTATATTTTAGTCAAAGAGGTATTTGAGCCCTTTTAGCACCAGGCCATCGAAATATAAAACGTTTTTTCTAATACATATATTAAAATCTATTGTTTTGTTAGATTTTTTATATGAAACCATGGTGTCAGTATTCAATCATTGTTTCATAGCACGAATATCACTAGAAAGCTATTACTTAGGGTGGTTACAGGCGGCGCCACGACAAAATCGGAACTCTGTCGCCTGACGGTCGATTACCGTTGTGATAATTAAGTTACCGCTCGCCTGACGGTGACCGATTTGTCGCGAATATAGAGGTGGCGGTTTTCAAAATTGCGCTCTGTTGGCCGCCTCGTATATAAGCATACATAGTGTGAACACAAACAGTTATAAAACTACACAAGTGCTGCTGTAATTGAACTATTTTCATTCTTTTATAGTTAATACATTACGTGCAACATCAAAGAATGAAATAATTTGAAGATCAATTGATATATTTACAAACATACTACATACATATATTGATTGAGCCGAGACAGCGTAGTGGTCAGAACACATAAATATTAACCAATGATTTCGGGCTCAAAGCCAGGCAGACTATTGAATTTCATGTGCTTAATTTATGTTATTAATTCGTCCCGTGCTCGGAGGTGAAGGAATTCTACCACATGTGTACACTGACCCGCATTTGAGCAGCAGTAGAATAAGCTACAAGCCCCCTGCAAGGGGAGGAGGCCTTAGCCCAGCATTGGGAAATCTAAGGCTGTGACTACTATATTGATACAATTCCATGAATAAAATATACAACGAAAAGAAAACATTACGCGAGTTCTTACTTTTAATAAAAAAATAATTTTCTTAATGTAAGCATCAAATCAAATATATTATTGTAGCTATTTATATAACTATAATTATATATACATATAACAAAATGCTCGAATACCTGTAATACTTGAATGGCATTGCGTTATAAAATGTAAATAAAGATACTATGATAATTACGAAATAAATACTAATTAACTTAAAACGATAATGGTCTTTGTGATAATCAACATCAACCATTTAGCTTCATCCGAATACTTTGTACTGTTCATTTGATCATTTAATTAAAAAGCAAAATTGTTAAGTTAGCGTTCGTTTTGCGAGTATAAGCTATTTTCTATTCGTGATGTGTCTGTGTTATCTGTGGTTTGGTTAAGCTAATATGTAATATATAATCTACTAGTTTTTTCCCGCGGAGGGAGGCAGGTATGAGGTAAAAAAAAGTAACCATGTCCTTCCTTAAGATTCAAGCTTGCTTAATATCATTTCATCAAAATGAGTTCAGTGGTTTAGCCGTGAAAGCATAATACTAGCATTTATAATATTAGTATAGTACGTATATTCTGCATATTCATTTCAATAGAATTTACTATAATGCTGGTATTTTTTTTTAAATTACTCTATGACTTAATACAACTATTTTTCAGCAATTTATAAAAAATAAAAACAATAATTGCACGCCTCAATCGAGTTGGTGCTGACTGTACTTCGCAGCTTATGACACTTCGCTATCTCAATGACTTTTTATTCAACATAAGTGATGTAAAGGGCCTCTATCGGAGAACAAACTATATGTTCTTTGATAAAACCCCTTTAATCGACACCTAATGATATTTGCTATTACAATTAAGAAATCAAAACACAACACGTTAATTTCTGTTTGAGAGAACACGCGGTAACATTCACAAAATATAACTAATTGACTTTTTTTTAGTAACATCGAATATTTTAGATAAATTATCAAATCCGTTGTTTAATTATAATTTTTCTATATATGTTTATTCTTTTTACTATGAACGTTTTTACTGTGGGCGTAATTTTGGATTTTTATATTACAATTCCTATTGAAATGAGCTGCATGTTCTAGCGTTAAGCATCGCGTGTCAATGAATCCTTGGCTAATTTGCAGCATCATATGACTTCCCATTCACTGTCCAAATGGTCGTCAGGAGATATGAGGCTTGTCGCGTCTTTAACGCCGTTCTTTATGTCTAATTTTAATTGAATATTTTCTAAATTCCAGTTATTGGGCATTTTTACAACTTTAGGAACTAAGTCTCCAGGTTCGATTTTCTTCTGTGCTGGTTCGGTTTTCGAAACCGCTTTTTCGGTTATTCGTTTTTCTGGTTGCGTTGTGAACTCCCGCGGAGGTTGTACTGGTTTATCAAAATCTTGCTTTTTCGGGCTCGCTATGACGTCATTTTTAAGTTCTTTCACGGCGGGACTTTTAATACTTAGAGATTCTAAATTTAGCATTTTCGCGAGAATTTTCTCCTTTTCTTCAATCTGTTGTTCCAAAAGATCGTCATTTTGCTGCGGTATATTACTGGAACATAAAAAAATTAAATTAGTTTAATGATAATTATAATATGTAAAATCTGTTAAATATTGATATTGTAATGTTTGTCTTTTTATTATTAATGGTCTTGTATTTATGATCCCTGTTTGGTCGAAATAAATTGAATTTTATTATTATTATAAAATAATTGCTGCATGGCGTATTACTTATATTAGAAACAGTCATGTCTATGTGCATTGTTAAGGATATTTTCTGAACATCTTTTGAACCAGCTCTAATGCAAGGGTATGAATCGCTTAAATCAAAGACAGTGACGGCGCGTGAAGGGAACTGGTGAACAGGGCGATTACTTAGGAGATTTGGGACTTCAACTTTATAATAGCGATTCGTAATAGAGATAGAAGCATTATGGACAGATTGGAAACCATGCAGACCAGATAGACTTAGTGACACACGACAAGAAAAAACACAAACAAAAATAGTAATCCTAAAATTTTGAGTGTGACGTTGCCGATGTGAAAAACATGGAGGCACCAAATACTAAAGGCATAGGCATCCAACTACCAAAAATCTCTCGAATTACCCATAAACAGAGATATTCATGACGCAGGGGCTAGTGTAGCTCACGCAGTCCGGTTTCCGGACCGGGGTGGCCACTCGCGGGGTGTTCGGTCCAGAGCCAGACTCCTTCCTTCGGCTCCGGCGGCTGCTATGTATGAGTTCCTCGTCATATTTCTTCTCCATTATGCTGTTGTACAATTTCAGCTTCTTCTGCAGCTCCTCGGACTTCACTCGTCGGATCTCTTCCGCGTCGCTCGATACGTCCTTGAAATTCGCAGACGGATTTTAAAGGTGTCGGCATAGACGACGGGACAAATGAAATAATTTAGTGCGAAATAATTTTAGTATATTATACTTTATTATTAAAAAGAAACCTTATTATATTTATCTTTATATTAGTAACAGCCTGTGAATGTCCCACTGCTGGGCTAAGGCCTCCTCTCCCTTTATGAAGAGAAGGTATGGAGCATATTCCACCACGCAGCACCAATGTAGGTTGGTGGTCTTTATATTAAGGTGTCCTTAATAAGGTATGAAGATATTTTATTGATTTGAATAATAAAATATTTAAGTATTTACTTTTATAAAAAAGTCAAATAGTCCATAGCAATTTGTGGTAGCGAAGGGTTGATTTTTATATCTAAAAATATAAGAAAGTATCGAGGGAGGACAAAAAAATATCGATATTGTTTGCTAACCTTGAACTCGTTGATAATGGATTCCAGCACGTTGTCTGATATATCCAGCGGGAGGTGCTTTATGGGGGGCAGCTCGAAGCACTCCTCGCCGGACGCGACGAGGCCCGCGTCGAGGGTCTCGTTGCGCGTGAACATCGAGATGGGCTGCTCGAGCACGCTGGAGATGTAGGGGACGGTCTGGTCGAGGTGCGTGAGGTCGCGCACCGTGTTGACGGCGTGCTGCAGCGACGACGTGAGCGATTTCGTCATGAGGTTCGCCGGCTCGTCTGGTGGAAAAGAAGTTCAAATTTCTACCACTTCTGTCCTTAGATGAAACCAAAAAATAAAAGATAATTTCATGAAGCCCATTCAACTTGACTTCTGTAACACAGTTTCCTGATCAAGAAGTTCACTAATTGAAATTATAAAATATAAATATATTTCAATCACAGGAGGACAAAACCTTCACGATGGTCGATGATGGTTGAGATCTTGAATAATCTGTGCCGTTTGATGTTTAGTATGGATTCAGCTTTTTGGTGTCGGTACAGTTTTTATTGAAACTTTGAAAGTAAATTTAATTAAAAATTAAAGTCAATATAATTAGTTCAATTGAATAGTGTTGTATTGTAAATAAATATATATTCATTAAAAACTGTTCGTAGAGCATAATATAGCAAAGCTATTTGCTTCACGCAAATTGCATGAAATATTATTTATTTATTTTTTCCGGGAAGGCAAATGACTACTCCGCCTGATGGTAAGTGGTAGTAGAATCCAAATGCGACGACGGCCAGTACAATCGGGAATAATGTTCTGCACTAGCTGCCCCCGCCTTGCTTGCCCGCAAGATGCCTCTTCACGCCTCGTTTGAAGAAACCCGGGTTGTAAGAGGAGGGGAACACGTAAGCTGGTAAAGAATTCCATTTTTTTGGAGGTGCGATAAAGAAATGAGTTGCCAAATTTCTTTGTGCGCGATGGAATTGATGTCACAGTTAGGCGATGACATCAAGAGCCAGCTCGCGTAGACTTATGAAGGAAGGGGGAAGCAGGAATTAGAGAGAATAATTCCTCAGAGCACTCGCCGTGATACAGTCGATAGAAAGCGCTCAGTGCTGCTATCTCGCGACGCAATTGTAAAGGTTCAAGGGTGTTTGTGACCTTTACGTCGCCAATAATGCGAATCTAAAGTTTGTTTATGTTTTCTCCTTCTTCGATTGGAATAGACAATACGTCCTTAACTAAACACATCCAAATAATATAACAAGCTTGTTAAGAGCACACGAATCGCTTCAGCCTTTTTAACGACCTTCATTAAATATCCTCAATTCTATTATCAACCCGAAGCATACCTATTACGTGCAATCAACGTAAACTGAAACAAACCACACAACTTCCTTTTTTGGTTTAATCTAATGTTCTGTATTATAAAATCAAAAATAACATATTCTATAACAAAATGATAATTCAATTTTTATGTTCATGTCGTATAACATACCATAATATAATAATAAAAAAAATAATAATGTATAAATATGTTTCTTCAAAATACTGTTTCCACATATTTTGTATATAAATATTGGGTAATATATGCAGAATTCAGACTATTTACTTAGTTTTTATTATATTATAAATCATATTATATATTTCATATGATTTATAAGTGATTAATGTCTATTTTAAGCTTTACAGTTTGTTAAGCGATATCTAACAGAGCCATTGCTCATAAAAATAAAATTTAACTAAAAATATATATATCAATATTCTACTATTGAAATAAAAAAAGCAACATAAGCAAGAAATAAATACTATAAAAAAGGTATTAAAATAAAAATGCAAAAAAATAATGTAAAAATATATATATATTCAAAAAGTACAATGGCCGTGTTGACATCGATTTAAGTAATACAGTTTGGTATAATCACTTACTTATATAAAAACTAAACCGCGTACAACTTAACACGCGTTAGAGAAGTGAAACTTTTTTGCCTCACAAACGTTACGTACTGAAACGTTGCAAATTCGACGTTGAAATTGATTGGGGAAAAATGTTTCACTTCTAAAGAAATGAAAAAAATTAATAACGTCAAATACTCATTCTAACCCTTAGTAAGTACGAAATGGTTTGTTTTAAACGAAAAGGATTCCATTTAGGTAACATTTGTATAAGTATGTATATATGTATTGTAAAGAAACACAATTGACTGTTAACGCAAACGTATCCGAATGAACGAACAACGTTATACAAAACAGCTGTCAGTCAGTAATTGTGCTATATAATTCCTAGCATAAATAAATATTTTCATTCAATCATTTTATTTATATCGGTTATAGTATAATTTTTAAATATCGAATGTATTTATAAAATGCTTATTGATGATGCCGTCCTGACCGATTTCGGCTACGGCGATCACTCTTAAAGGAGATTAGCCACTGCGCGGGACATATTATAGTGCAAAATTGTGTGCGTAAACACATGTCTATTGCCTCACTCTCATAGTCCGACACGATCGGAAAGAGTTCAGGCGCAAGACCAACGGTTTTACTTGCTTTCCGAGACACGGGAGAGTACACACTTCCAACTTCCAGACTCTTGGCTGCTACTGAGAATTTCATGACAGAAAATCGTAATAATTTTTTATCGGCCCGATCCGGGACTCGAGCCCAGGACCTCGGCATCTACCACCTTACATCTAGCCTCGAGACCAACGTGGCAGTCGAATTTTTATTAAAATAGTAATAGAAACGGAATGTTCATATTTTTTTCACAGTGTCTTTATATACTTCAAGATGAGATTATATATTTAGATTATTACTCAACTAAACTCAAATCATATTAAAAAATAAAATCTAAGAATTATAATTTCATTGGAAGTTCTTGTTACTAATTTACTAAAATTGTTAATATGATTAATAACAGCGCCGATTTGGTTGTACACATTCTCTGAACTAATAATTAAGTAACATCCTGTCAAATTCCCACAGCTGGGCTAAGCCCCTTTAGGCTATTTTTTTATAGTATAGGTAGGAGGACGAGCACATGGGCCACCTGATGGTAAGTGGTCAAAAACACCCATAGATAAAAGACATTGGCATTGTAAGAAATGTTAACCATCGCTTACATAGCCAATGCGCCACCAACCTTGGGAACTAAGATGTTATATCCCTTGTGCCTGTAATTACACTGGTTCACTCACCCTTCAAACCGGAACACAACAATACCAAGTACTGCTGTTTTGCGGTAGAATATCTGATGAGTGGATGGTACCTACCCAGACGAGCTTGCACAAAGCCCAACCACCAGTAGGCTCTCCTTTTAAAGAAGGATACATACAACTATCAGTGGAGCTCGCCTGGGTTTGAACACGCAATCATTGGTTTACATTTACGCATGCAAACCACCGAACAATATTAACTCCGTACTATTTTTTATTTTTATTTAAACAATAATGATGTATGTTCCGGTTTGAAGAACGAGTGAGCCAGTGTAATTACGGGCTCAATGTGCTGGCGACACATTAGTATTATAACGATCGTGTCAACCAAATTGCGTTACATACGTGTACTCATGAGTACAGTAACAACAACAATTAACATATACATAAGATCCCATAGTTGTCTGAGTATTGTCGTTGCGCAGGAGTGCATAGATGTGTTTTTTTTATATTTGCCGGGACGTCAAATGACTCTACTCCACCAGATGGTAAGTGGTAGTAGAATCCAAACGCGACGACGGCCAGTACAGTCGGGAAGAATGTTCTGCACTAGCCGCCTTCGCCTTGCCGCCTCGTTTGAAGGAACCCGGGTTGTAAGAGGAGGGGAACACGTGTGTGTTTATATAGACAGTGTCTATGTGTGAAACTATATTTCGTGGTTGAACAATAAATAGAGATTAGCGATGGCGCTCTTTTTTACTAGTGGGACAAATATATGATAGCAAATCGAGATAGCCAAGTCAGATTACTTTAGATATTCTGTACAACCAATCAGCATCAAGATAATAATAACAAAATAAATTCGTGCATTCGTCCTATTATCAAATTATTTTACATCACAACCGAAAGAGCCGTGTCGTATCCCTAAAAGTAGCAATTACCTAGCACCTAATATTTTTATTTGTATACTAATAAATATAAAAAAATATATATTTATATACATATTTGGATTAATTAAAAATTAACGGCTTTACCTATAAATTAAGCAAGTGTTAAGTTAAAAAAAGCCGTCTTCTGTCAAATCAGTGATGACATAAGGAGAAAGTGTCTAACTAAATATCCGCTAAATAAAGTTTATAAGGAAAACAGATAATTACGATATTAAAATTAATTACATTTTCGTTAGACTAGATCATGAAAAATATGTATAAAAATTATTCACGAGGAAATTCACAACGACGTTAACTTTTTTTTTTATATTTGATGACACAGAAAACAAACGTAGTAGATAAAAATATTTCATTTTGTCTATTTGCGTTATATAATAAATTATAGTGTCCATAATTCCATCGACTACTTTATGAGCTCAAGTCAAGAAATTCTTGCCACGTCACCATGACCTCTTTATACCGTAATTATTATAATTTGATCTAAAAGTCTGATCTTCTCTGTCTTTTCTAGACGAGATTTTTATGACTGAAACACTAGTGACTATAATATTGTTATCCCTGTCTTTTTTTTTAAGCTACTAAAAGAAAAACGCACTAGGCGTTATGAGCGGGCTTCAAACCCCCGCCCATCTGGGGGCGCATACACTTGTCGGAAGTGCGGCCGGGGGATCCTCTCTCGCATTGGTCTTTTCAGTCATGAACGCAAGTGCCTTCGCGATGCCGCTTAAATCATCTGTCAAAGATGCAGAGGCCTATATATATATATATATTGTCTTTTTTTAAGTAACTTTATTTGGCGCGAACGGGATAAAACTTTTGTGCACAATTATTCCACAACGGCGAATTCCTTATTTAATATATATTAAGGCACATATAAGTTCGATGTTTGAGTACTTATGGCACTTAATTATGAAGTTTCGACCTAAATATTAAAATTACATAAACATCATACTATCAGTGATGCGGTTATTCATTTTATTATGTTGTTCTTGAAAATATCGCACGACAAATAGTTTGAAATTCAACGTGAAATTAAAAGTATCTATGGATATCTTAGATATTTTTTTTTTTAAATAATATATTATCTTTATCTTTGAATAGAGCACGACATGTTGTTGCCTTGTCGCTATCACGATAGAGTGTAGGTACGGCACAAAATGGAATAACTTTGATTTTGCGATGTTTTGCAACGTGATTATGTCAAATATCTCGGTGTCCTGCCGGCGACACATGCTAGCTGAGGCATGTCATCGCGAACATGATTTCTTCCTTATCCTGTCAACGCGCCGAGTTGACGGAGAGTGACAGTGACAGTGACAGTTGACACGCAATATTTTAATACTTGATGGTGTGAACAACAAGTCATTGCCCAAACATTTTCGGGTACACTGACTATTCCCCACTCCCACAAGCTACATAGAGATAAATAAGTAAATTTTCACTCTACTTAAAAGTAAACAGACGATCATCGTTCAGTGCCAGTGGACTATGGACGGCTCATTAGCATAAAGCGTATCGCCTTCGAAAAATTGACATATGACCTTTTGATGATTGAAGCATACGTGAAATTTTCACCGAGAAGTAAAAGTGCACACAGATACAAATTTCATGGTTACACATACAGTTGTATATTATATAGACGTTAAACGTCTACAGCAGTGTTTCCCAACGTGGGGCCCACGCCCCACAGGGCGGTAATTTGATAGTTAAGGGGGCAATTTAAAAATGGACTCGACACGACTTTAACCCCTTCGCTTTGGGTTATTTAAATGCAATGCTAGATATCGGTGACAAATTAAACAAAAAAAGGCAAATTCTTAAAAAAATGCTGTAAATAATTATTAGGTATAATTTCGTTTGGAAGTTACCAAATTATCAACTGGGTAATTAGAGTCGCTGAGTAAACTTTGTCGGGGATTCACCACAATTTCATAGTGATTTCTTCCTAAAACTGATCATTTATATTTAAGGGAACAAAACAATTTTTAAAAGTAAAAAATTTTGTATGGGGGGGCATACAAATTTTAGAAATGTTAAGTTGGGGCATGGCCTAAAAAAGGTTGGGAAACACTGGTCTACAGCGAAAACGCGTCGAAAATTTAAAAGTACTGTAGACAGAATAATATACACCTGACTGACCAGTCACAACCTGATCCTATGAAAATCGTGGACTTATCGTAACAGCGAAAGAACAAGAAAACAGGGTTTTATTCATTAATGTGTGAATGAATTACAAAGCCGATAAATTCTAATAATTTTCTATATCATACATAACTTTTGTGTATTATAAAATCTGAAAATTCTATTTTAATAGATTTTTCATATCAAATTGTTTATTCACGGACGGACAAATAGAATAATACTTAAGATAGAAATAACGCACAACCATGCGGCAAAAATAAACACAAAATAATAATAATATCCTGGGACATTATTCACACACGGCCATCTGATCCCAAATTAAGCTTGTACAAAGCTTGTGCTATGGAAACCAGACAACTGATATACTACATATATTACTTTTCTTTTGTAAATATATACTTATATAGATAATTACACCCAGACTCAGGACAAACAGACGTGTTCATGCACATAAATGTCTGCCCTGGGTGGGAATCGAGCCCACAACCTTCAACGTGAAAGGTCTACCTACCAACCACGCCAACCAGCCCGTTATGTACAATTAATCGCAAAAATAATATAATAAGTACACTTGCTTTAAATAGCTCACAATAAGTCAATAGTAAAACACTTTTGCTGCTAACTGTACTTTATCACTTAAAGTACGTCTAAGTAACACAATTTTGGTCGAGGCGATTCTAAGAGGGAATAGACAATTTTATATTTTTTTATTTAACTGGTAACCAATGCGTTCTTCGATACGATACTATTTTTGGTTATCATTAAGCGCGATGCGTTCGTTAGCATCGGCGTAGCCAGGATAATGATCGCTAGAGAGAGAAAAAGGCGGATTTTAAAACCTTAATACTACAACAATTTTTATTAATTTTTTTTTTGTTTGTGTGAAAGGGAGAGGAGATTTTATAAATACTAATAATTCCTTCCCTTTTTTATTTCAAATTATTAGCGATATAATGTATTTGTCTCACCTGCCTGGCTACGCCCATGTTCATTTTATTCTAACAATAATATTTACATAAAATACTCATGCAATACAATGAAAACAAAATTAAAAATAACATAAAAACTACACTAAACTCTAGGAAGCTATAAAATTAAACTATGGCCAAACATCGCTGAATACAATCTAAGAACATTAGGAATTGAATATTGGTGCCGGTGAGAATCGACGAAACAAATAGACAAAATCTCTAAACTAAACTAATTTAACTAAGTAAACTAATTTAGTGTGTATATATATATATATATACACACTAAGTTAGTGTCTTATTCTATTATATATTGTTGAAAGAGTTAGCAATTTTATTTATGTTAAATTAGTTTATTAAAGATTATACTTCAGTGTCGGAACCAATATTTATATATAAACTAGGTAGGTGGCAAATGGGCCACCGGATGGTTAATGATCACCATCGCCTATAGACATTGAGGCTGTAAGAAATATAAACCATTTCTTACATCGTCAATGCGCCACCAATCTTGGGAACTAAGACGTTATGTCCCTTGTGCCTGTAATTATACTCACTCACGCTTCAAACCGGAATACAACAATACCAAGTACTGCTGTTTTGCGGTAGAATATCTGATGAGTGGGTGGTACCTACCCAGTAAGGCTGGCACAAATTCTTACCACCGAGAAGAAGTACTATTTTAAGGACGTGTATTGTTAGTAAAAAAAGCTCAATCTACACGAACAAAGCCGAGAGAAACTGGCAATTTTTCCCGCCAAAACAAGCGTGGTCTTAAAAAAGTATATATCTTAAAAATACTGAAGATATTTCAGTAAAATACTACATATAAACTAATATACATTATATATTGTAAATCCTCCTCGTAATTTTATAATGTTCTTTTTTTTAAAAAGTTTCGCTCAAAAAGTTTTTATAATAAATTATTTTTTATAAATTCTTAGAATTGGAATGTCTTAAGTACATTTTATTACATAATAATACATTATGTACTCGATCGTTACGATTAGAATTAATTTTAATAGAATTTGTATAAATATAAATGATAATCAATTAAAGAAATTGAAAAACTTTACCTTCCGTAACAAAAAATTACTAAATACCTTTGTTTAATATTTTAAGTCGAACCCTATACTAGTGCTACAAAGTTTAATTTAGCGTAACGATAAATGTCAGTTATAATATTTTATTTTTACGGAAGGCAGTTTTGAGATTATGAAGACGTTATACAAATTTTACTAAAATAAATTACAGGTACTTTGATTGGATTGGTTTGCTGTGAGAATGAGTGAAATGGTTCATGTGTGTGTTTGTGTGTGTATGAATTATGTTTTCTACGTTTTGTTTTAGATACGGACCTGTTGATATATTATGTATCTATGTTAAAGTGAATAATATTACGTTTTGGTCTGTCATCTAAATTAAAAAAGATTCCCGTCTTTTCAATTGGGTGTTTGTGTTCAATCATGTGGAGCGGTGGAGAGGTGGGAGGGCGGTAGGAGTGTGTCGGTGTGTCAGTGCGGAGTCGCGGTGCGAGCGCGGCGCGCCAACAGACCTGCGGCGAGCGCGGCGGGCTCGGGCGCGTGCGCGAGGCGCAGCAGCGAGCGCTCGCCCTCCAGCACGAAGATCTCGTCGCGGCTCACCGACACCGACAGGATCCTGCGCGCGTACCCACGTTTTGTATAATATTCGTATTTTAAAAGTGACGTTTTAGTGATCGTATCCCATGGTACGTTCCGGCTGGCAAACTGTGACGTCGTATGCGATCGGATTATGGCACCAATTTTTTTAAAAAGTAGCTATCTAAGTTGTGAAAATATGATATACGGACCCAACGACAGTTACGCGGTAAACTTACCTCCTGAGGTCGTCCACGACGGCCACGGCGGTGAGGGAGCGCGGGTCCAGGATGTAGAGCACGTGTTCGTTGTGCGACACGAGGAAGTGCTCCCGGAACACGAACAGCGGCCCAAAGTTGTACTCGCGCTCGGCGTGCGAATGCTTCCTCTGCGACGGGTTGAGGAGCTCGGCCACGGTGAGAGGATTCGATATCGCCTCCTGCAGACGTTTTACACCGTTTTACCGTAACAGCCTTTGAATGTCCCACTGCTGGGCTAAAGGCCTCCTCTCTTCTTTTTGAGAAGGAGGTTTGGAGCTTATTTCACCACGCTGCTCCAATGCGAGTTGGTGGAATACACATGTGGCAGAATTTCAGCGAAATTAGACACATGTAGGTTTCCTCACGATGTTTTCCTTCACCGTAAAGCAGGAGATGAATTATAATCACAAATTAAGCACATGTAAATTCAGTGGTGCTTGCCCGGGTTTGAACCCACGATCATCGGTTAAGATTCACGCGTTCTCACCGCCGGGCCATCTCGGCTCACCGTTTTAACGGGGGAAAAGTGATGGGTGATCAGAAAGTGATCCAGAGAAATGAACTACGAGTTTTGCGTGTAATCGGACAGATCCCCGGCGCTCGGTACCTTGAACAGCAGCGTCTGCTGCACGCGGCCGGCGGGGTCGGCGCGCCACACGCGCAGGCCGGGCCGCGCGCAGTACGCCGCCGCCGCGCCGCCGCTCGCGTACGAGTGCTGCAACACGGCGCCCAGCGCGCACAGGCTGCCGGGCGCGACACGCACACTACACTCGCCGCTGTTACGCATACCACACCACACCACACCACATCGCGTGATGCTTTGGCTTTAATTTAAACTTTATTTGAAACTTTTTTGTTGTTTCCATTAGAACGACATAGCGGTTCCCTCGGCTCTGGGTGTTTATTTTTTATTTAGCTACTCCTGATGTCACCGACTCGTTTGAACGGTGGACGGTAGCGCGAGCCTCACCTCTTCCGCTCCTTCTTGCCCAGCTGCGTGACGTGCCAGCGGTTGTCGCGCCGCTCGCAGACGATGCTGCGGTAGACGCTCGACACGAGCAGCGTGTTCTGGTAGTAGCTCATTTGAACTATCTCGTGCTCCTCGTTCACTATCTCCATAGATTTGCATAAATGCTGGAAGGGTAGATTTTTTTAAATCGACTATCGCAAACGTTTCTTTGTACACATACATGACGATATTCAATATAATGTAAACAAGTATGACGTCCTCCTGATCGGTTATATATTATTATAGATACATATTATTATAGATACATATGTATCGGAGTATCGGTTTACTAGTTTTCGCCTGCGGCTTCGCCCGCGCATTAGGGGAGGGGCAGGTGTAAGATATAAAAAGTAGCCTATGGGGCCTCTGGGGATTAAAACGTACTCAATACATAATTTTATCAAAATCGGTTCAGTGAGCCAAGTAAGCGTGACGGACAAACAGATTTACTTTCGCATTTTAAATAAAAGATTCAAAATAATTTACTTAACAATTAAAATAAATAATACGACGTACGATAATGTTATCAAAATCAATTTGTAATTGTTTACGCTTAACGTATAATGAGGCGGAAAACGATAAAAAAATGTTAGTTTATTAAACTGAAGTGATAAAACGAATCGTTGACTTTGTATATACGAGGGAGGTCAGAGAGGTGGGTGCCCTTTGTCTTTCGTCCTTTTGAACATGTTTTTCCTTCAACCCTTAATTCCAAATAAATAATATATATTTATTTGGATATATAATTCGATACGAAATTATATATTTTCCGTAATGTACATACGTATGTTTGTTTGTATTTAGTTAATAAGAACAATTATGGGTAGTATTAAGAAGAGTCACTTTTTTTTTACTAGTTATAGAAAGGCAGACTGGAAAATTAGCGACCTGATGGTATCCTATGGGTCACTGTAAGAAATAGTAAGCATCGCTTACATCGCCAAAGCACCACCAACCTTAGGAACTAATATATTATGTTCCTCGTGCCTGTAGCTACACTGGCTCACTCACCTTCAATACTAAATATGGGCATTTGGCGCTAGAATATATGATGAGTGGGTGGCACCTACCCAGATAGACTTGTACAACGCTCTACCACTAGCAGGTTGCCGGCAGTCAATCAGAATTAGACTGTAGAAAGAAGATTGTGTCACCATGTAGTGTCATGTAAACTCCCCCCTCAAGTCTCCCTCGCTTTTAAAAATAGTTCTTTATTTAAAATCGAAAAAAAGCAGAATATAGTTATCCCCTCACAAATAAGACTATGGACGATTTGTATATTTCCGAATCCGATCTTTCTCAAATCCCGAATTAAAATACGAGCATAATAATAATAATATCCTGGGACATTTTTCACACACGGCCATCTGATCCCAAATTAAGCTTGTACAAAGCTTGTGCTATGGAAATCAGACAACTGATTTACTACATATACTACTTTTCTTTTATAAATACATACTTATATAGATAATTACATCCAGACCAAGGACAAACAGATATGTTCATGCACACAAATGTCTGTCCTAGGTGGGAATCGAACCCACAACCTTCGGCGTGAAAGGCAAGTATCTACCAACCACGCCAACCGGCTCGTCGAGTATAGCGACCAGGAGACTGATGATGATCCTGGGGCCTCCTAATATGTTAACGATAAATATCTGCTTGGCTTCCTACTGCGACGTAGTTTGAGGAAACCTAATGCTAGTATAAGATATAACATTCTTACCATGTAAAAGTCGATTTCTGTCATAATGATAACTCCATTCTTGTCCCCGGAAAACAATCGCATTCCGTTCTTCGACCATTCTATCGCCGTTATTTTGCTTTTGTGTAGGTCGCCTATTGTGTACCTGAACATAAAATTAAACTAGTATCAATCTTTTTTTTGTATGATTCACATCATGGAGTCGATTTCATAATGAACTTTGTATTTTATAATTATACTAGCTACCCGTCCCGGTTTCGCACGGGTTGAATCATATTCTACGTAAAATGATCTACTGAATATATACTATATATGTCGAAAAAAAACCAAGCCGACTGAGAGCTCTACTGAATATAGTATATATAGTATATATTCAGTAGAGCTCTCAGTCGGCTTGGTTTTTTTTCGACATATTTAACATTTATCGTCATATTTCGTGCAATTTGCACAAAACCGTATTTTTTTTTTATAGAGTAGGAAGGCTGACGAGCATATGGGCCACCTGATGGTATGTGGTCACCAACGCTCTTAGACATATGCATTGTAAGAAATGTCAACCATTGCTTACATAGCCAATGCGTCACCAACCTTGGGAACTAATGTTTTATGTCCCTTGTGCCTGTAATTACACTGGCTCACTCACCCTTCAAACCGGAACACAACAATATCAAGTACTGCTATTTTGCGGTAGAATATCTGATGAGTGGGTGGTACCTACCCAGACGAGCTTGCACAAAGCCCTACCACCGTAATGAATTGTTTACCTAAACTTTACTCGTGAATCATTCCGTCCATTGGTGAAACAGAATGAACAACCGTTCTGTGGTTTTTGATTTTATCGCGTTCATACAGACAGACGCGGCGGGATTTTTTTTATCATATGTAATGATAAATTTGAACGCCACCGTGTGAACACATACAATTTTCTAAAATGTTAAATGTAATCTTACAATCATAGAATAAATTAATTTTGATTTTGAATCTGTTTTAATATTAAACATATATGTTTATAATATAATTAAACTTCCTTAAAAAAATTAATTAATTCGTGTTATAAAAATAATAAAATACAAACTATAGAAACCTAAATTGTTATATTAAAATTCACATAAAACGTCAAAGAATAGACTAAAGTGTTAAAATTTAAAGGCTTGTAAAAAAAATCTTTGTTTAAAACGTTCAATCAGTAATTTTCACATGTCTATCGTGTGATTTAATCGTAACGCTAACGGTTCGACGTGTGAATATAATTAATTATGGTATAATTCATGAAAATCACTGTTGGATTCATATTTTTTTCAAATTATCAGTACTTGAGTCCAAACTAATTTGTTCTTATAATTTAGTAATTTACTTTAAATTGCACGAAAAATCTTTTAAAATATAGATAAAAGACTCCTTTCTGAGAACAAGGAATCTGTTTTACAGATTTTTTATTGATGTTAGTAATCAGTAACTTCATTTTTAATAAGTAACAATATCGCGTCTATATAAAGCAATAATAAGCTGGAGATTTATATGCTTAGACGAGCTAATCTCCAGAACTGTGACTGAAAAGTAAAAGCCTATGAATGTCCCACTGCTGGGCTAAGCCCTCCTCTCTCTTTGAGGAGAAGGTTTTGAGCTTATTCCACCACGCTGCTTCAATGCGGATCGGTGGATACACATGTGACAGAATTCCAATGATATTAGACACATACAGGTTTCATCACGATGTATCTCTACCGCGATCATCGGTTATGTATCGTTTCTAACCTCTGGGCGATCTCGACTCTTATATAATTATGTCGATTTTTTTTTTATAAGTGCCGGGAGGGCAAATGACTCTACTCCACCTGATGGTAAGTGGTAGTAGAGTCCAAACGCGACGACGGCCAGTACAGACGGGAAAAACGTTCTGCACTAGCCGCCTTCGCCTTGCCGGCCCGCAAGATGCCTCTTCACGCCTCGTTTGAAGGAACCCGGGTTGTAAGAGGAGGGGAACACGTGAGCTGGTATACAGTATATTATTATACACGATTATATATTATATCATTATATTATACAGTATCAGCCAGAATATATACTAGTCCAATTTGAAAACAATATTCGTGTTACATAATCGAACAGGCGACACTTGTTCAGCGTCGAGCCGCAACTCCGACCGGTTTCGTATTACTTAGTATATAACCAGGAAACTAAAGACTTTCTTTCGGTCAAGTCGAGTTATTTTTTAGTGGTGTGCGCTTTCTATATTTCCCTTGCTTTGATTTATTATGATTATGTAATATAAATATTCAAATAATATTTTTTATAAATATACATGGTCCCTTATATTTAATAAATATATATTATTTTACTATAATTTATATGTTTTTATAGTGTTGATGTTTTTTAATTTATTCAAGTTATTTATAAATATTTGACGATTCATTAGCACAGTGCTTACTGTTACTAACTGCTGTGCCTATAGTAGCTGTATCAATCCCTGGTCATGACCAATTCACATTAACCACAAGGTTTTTATTTTCGAAACACATACACTCATTTAGTTAGGCTATTATAATGTCAATCAAGATGTTGTTTCATTCTTATATTTAGGCACAAGAGACTTTTAACAATAAAGCCTTTGAAAAATCTAAATCCATGATAAATTAAATTTAATAATTCTAATTCCTAGTTTGTAATTAAGCTCACCTTTCTACTTTGGGCTCGACTTTCGGTTTGAATGTGTCAGGTAAATTTTCGGGATGTTCTTTTGGGATCTGAAACACTGTGACCTGTCCTGCAGCATTTCCAGCTCCTACCATATAATCCACGGTGCTGACTATCTTCACATATGTGATAGGAGATGTTGAGGCCTGGAGTTACAATTACATAATTAAAAATTTAATTATATATTTTTTTACAATTACCTGTAACATTATAAAGTGTTCCATAGTGATCATCACATTACAGAGTGTTCCACGGTACACCTATAAAATGTCTCACTGCAGGGTAATAGTCCCCAAAGGTATACAGTTTCGCAGTTTACAGTTCGCCTCCTATTTCCTAATTTACTCAACTTCTAGTTGGAAGATATATGTACATGTAAGCAGAACTATATCCAAAACATACAGGTTCCTTTTTTATATTTTTCTTCACAACGGAGCATGAGATACAATATAAACTAAGCACTCGAAAAGTGAGTGATGCTTGTGATGAAACATGCACTCTTTAATTTAGATACACAAATTCTATCCTAGTAGCGTAGTTGCATTCAATCTTATTACACTAAACTCATAGCAATAAAAATAGATAGTATAGGTAAGTTATATTATTATGAGTGTATACAACAGCCTATAAAGAGAAACAAACAAATTGAAAATATAAAATAATATTGCAAGTCATTATCATTAGTTAAGTTAGAATGTAAAAATTAGAAAATATTTTAATATAAGAAAGATTTTAAAACCCAATAAAAAAATAAAAATAAATGTTTCATACATTTACAAAAACATAAGCAAGTTATGACATTAATAAAACTTAATGATTTTAACCCAAATAGATAACGAGGAATATTTCTAGAGAATGTTAATTCTAATTGTCTCAACAGATTCTACATAAATGCTTTAAGTATCTGTTATCTGCTTATTGTTTACTTAAAGTTTTATATCATATAAATATTTTATTTCCAGGACTATTTGATTCAAAATTTAACTTTGCAAACTGTATATATTGTATAAAAACCATTCATTTTTTTTTTTCATTAATTTATAAAAGAAAAGTGTCTGTAAATTTTTCAATAATTAAAATTTTCAGAAATAAATTAGAAAGACGCCTTGAGATAAGACACTATACAAATTATGGATCAATACTGTATAAATTAAATAGGATTTTGAAACCTATCGAAACTATCGGCAAAGTGTTACAAGGTGAAGGAAAGCCAAGTGAACATATGGGGAAGTACTTACTTCGCATCTCAGTCGCTGAATGTTCCCTTTTTTCCTATCGTACCAGTAGACGAGGCCGACATTAGTACCAAGAGCAATATATTCGCTGACTGCGTCCACACAAGTCAAACACAATTCGTTAGAAAATAATCCAGTCTGAATTCTAGGAGGTATTAAATTTAGAATATGTGAACAAGGTGTCCATTCTCTTACGAAACCCTCTTCGGCACCGCTCGTTACTTCCATCTTCGCTTACTCAAAATAGTTCAATAAATAAGGAGAGTCCCTTTTTAATAGTAAAATCATGACTTCATTGTATATATTTTTTATACGAACAGTTTAAACTTTCAACTTTCAGACTTCTGTTCTTATAAACAACGTACTCTGTGGCGAACAGCCTGTTTTGACGTTCTGCATTTAGAATTTTTATCAATTATTATTGGCTTTCAGACTAATGTGAACTGCTACTGTCACTTAATCACTATTGGACCAATCATTAAATTACTTTGACATATTTCCGCTCTATCATTTAATCTCTTATTTAATTACTTTCTATTTGATCTGTAATTTTATTAATAACATAAATGTTTATTTACAATAGAATGTTATGTAGTTGTTTTCTATTTGTAATACAAAAACGCATACATATTTGAAAAGCTTTTTTATAAATGCACTTTTAATTTATGTTTATAAATTAATTTATGTCGTGTATAAATTAATCAAAGTAAGAATATAGAATATAGTAACCAAATTGTTAAAAGTATAATAGTTGGCAAGCATTTAATAATGCTTATAGTTTCTCTGTCTATGTGCTTATATTATGTTGTGGCCATAGAACAAAAAAAATCTCGTCTGTGGATCGTATCATTCGTATCTGAGGACTGCCAACTTATTAATTCTAACTGTACAAGTGTACACTTGTCAATTTTCTGTCAAATCTTATTCGACGGGAGAGGAGCTAGGTAGCACATATTTTTCAATAAAATTAAATAAAATGGCAGAATCAGTAACTGAACTTCCTATAAATATTGAAGAAAGTGTGCGAGAAACTGTACAAAATGTTACTGATAAGCCTACATCGAGTATTGAAGGAGTCGCGATTGCCTACTTAAGTTTAGTGATAATGGCTATTTTACCCATATTCTTTGGTGCCTTCCGTTCTGTGAAATATTTAAAGGAACAGAAAGTAAGTAAATCTATTCAACTCATAATAACAACTATTTTTTATGTTTGAATTTTATAATCGGTGCTTCCAATCAGATTTGTGCACGTAATGTCACCGTGGCATATTTTGTTCGCGAGTTCAACAACAGAATATTGTTACATACAATTAATGATTTTTTTTTTTACTTGAACGTCATTTTTATCTCTCCTTAATCATATATTCAAAGTAACACTATAATATTTTCTTAAACTCAGCCTTAAAGTTAATATCTACTTATATATTAAGAAAATGACTGATACCAATTTTTTATCATTACAAATAACTTTATAAATATATATAATTAAACTGTCCATTACTATTATGATTAATATTATGATCAAAGAGTAAATAAACTTCAAAAGGTGATGCAATTATTGATAAACAATAGAAATACCTAACAGTAACAACAAAAACTTGACATATTTAAATGAAATAATGTTACTAGGGTGGAAACTTGTAAAGTAATATATAAAAAAAACATGATGTACTTACATAAATAAAATTTAATATTAATATTCAGAACTTTACATCATTTAATTAAAGACTTTTAGTTTTAGATGAGGATTACATTGCAATCATTATAAATTAATTTTCTCTATGGCAGTCTTGTAGGCCTCAATAGTATAAAACTACACAGTTCAGTAGATAAACTTACCTTAAATGTAGTGATTATTGACCCCTAGTTGTATTTATATTTTTGTTTATATATAGTTTTGTGATTAACACTATTTATGGAAAATAAAGAAAGATAATTTAATTTCAGGAATCTGGGGAGAGGCCGGAAACTATGTCAAACAAGGATGCCCTGATGTTCCCGCTGATTGCATCCTGCGCTCTGTTTGCTCTCTATATTTTTTTCCAATTCTTCTCTAAGGAGTACATCAATCTTCTTCTTACTGGATATTTCTTCTTTCTTGGTGTTCTGGCACTGAGCCATCTCTTAAGGTGTGTATAGTTGGTGTACTTATTTAAAAAAACCTAAGACTGACAGAAAAAAAATACAATTATTTTTATAACAAAATTTGGGAAATAATATATTTAACTATAGAAACAGCTTCGGTAAAATTTGAACACAAACATATAAGACTATTACAATATTCAAATTACTATTACTTTATTTTTAAATCAAAATCCAATCAGATTAGAATTATAAATCATTTTTCAGAGAACCAGAGTTTTTTATAGTTATAATAATATTTTTATTTAGAAAGGAAACAAGCTTTTGTAAACAACAAATGTTTTGACATAGTGCATTGTTTTTAATTTGACTCTAAAGGAAAATTATGTGGCTATGAAATACATTAGTAAGACAAGAAATAATGTAATTTCATACAGTATATACATTATATAAAGTTACAAACCTACATATACATTTACATACATTGTGTGACTTTTATAATTAGTTATATTTACATTGTGTTATTTTTTGTTTAATTGTAATATCAATCTTAATTATTCAAATCTTTATAAATTTATTCTATAACCATAATTATATCTTTTTCAAGCTGCTTACATAGAGCACAAATATAATTATAATAAGAACCCAAAAATGTCCTAAGATTAAGTACACTTTGATAATAATCAATCACATAGCCTGGTATGTTAGAATTAATTAATGATTTCTTTAATTAATTTTTCTTACTGTAAATAATTTGGTATACACGTATATAGTATGAGATCCTTTTATTGGTTAAAAATTTTAAAAAAATCTAATTTTATTCTATATATATATTTTTTCTAATTATATAATCTTTAAAATTAAATAATATGCTGCAAAAAATGAATAACGCAATGAATAATAATAATAATAAACGTGTATAAACGACCAATAGATCCCTCGATGCCACTCCGTCCGTCCGTCACGCATCAGCGACGGAGCTCAAAATTACTTGCCAGAATTTTATGATGTTATTTAGAAATTAACTAAAAACATTGTCCTTTTTTAACTATTTAATTCGTAATGCTGAACGCAGTTAATTAATATTTAATATTAGTTTTATTAAGTAACACTCGTATCAAATTGCGGTATATTTATTTTTTTAAATAAATATCTGTGAATAATTTGATTATTTGAGGTCGACGAGAAGCTAGGATACCATTAATTATTTTATTTCTATTTATTGTATTAGTGTATGTACTATGTACCATGTGACTGTATCCAGATACGCGATGTTCAGAGACCTTAACCGACGATCGTGGGTTCAAACCCGGGCAAGCACCACTGAATTTTCATGTGCTTATTTTGTGATTATAATTTATCTCGTGCTTGACGGTGAAGGAAAACATCGTGAGGAAACCTGCATGTTTCTAATTTCATTGAAATTATGCCACGTGTGTATTCTACCAACCCGCATTGGAGCAGCGTGGTGGAATAATCTCCAAACCTTCTTAAAAGGAAGCGGAGGCCTTAGCCCAGCAGTGGGACATTAACAGGCTGTTACTGTAAATAAATAAAAATGAATTCCATTGACAATTACTTTACCAACCCTGTGGTATTAATTAATTCACGTTTAAAGTAGTAACCACTGAGTTTCTGGTCTGTTTTTCTTGAAAACTTTCGAACCATTTATAACTTTCGTTCTTACTTATAAACGTTGTTTATAAGTGATTGTTTAAATATCTTATTTATATCCATTACCTTAATCTATGTAAATTGTTTGTAGGGATTTTATAATCTAAAATAAATGATTATTATTATTATAAGCAACATTTATAAGTCAAACTGCTAATGTTTAAATAATGGAAAATAAAATTTCTTTGTTTAAAGAAGAGTAAAGACTTGTAGAAAATAATATATTGTTGTACTTTTCAGCCCAATAATATCGTTGATTGTGCCAGCATCAGTTCCCAACTTACCGTACCACATCTTATTCACGCGTGGGGAACGTGACGCCCGCTCAGACATTGTCAACTACAAGTTTACCTCGTACGACGTCATCTGTCTTGTTATATCTCTGTGTCTCGGAGCTTGGTATCTTCTCAAGAAGGTGAGTTTTAGAAATTCCAAGGCGGGTTTGGTGAACTCACACACACACAGAATTTTATACAACACATACAGGTTTCCTTTTGTACAACTTTATCCAGGAGCACAAGGTTAAAGCACAAATTAAGGACATGGAATCTTATTGCTTGCCTGTATTCCAAACTCCTATTTTATTTATAAAAAAAAAGTAGAATGAAATACAATAAGTCTACTACTTTACTAAAAGTAAGTCATAGGGAATTTGAAATGTTAAAAAGAGAAAAAATATCATCAGATTATATTTATAACATAATAAAATCTGCTTAAATTTTATTAAATAGTTAAATTTATGTGATATATTTTAATATATCAATTTTCAAGCAATTACATAGCTCAGTCATGATCGTAATATATTTCAGCACTGGATCGCCAACAACCTGTTCGGTATCGCGTTTGCCATCAACGGTGTGGAGCTGCTGCACCTCAACAACGTAGTGACGGGATGCATCCTGCTCTGTGGACTCTTCCTTTACGACATATTCTGGGTCTTCGGCACTAACGTCATGGTCACCGTTGCTAAGTCATTTGAAGCGCCTATTAAATGTAAGACTATTTTTGTTATATTTAGAAATATATACATTATGTGTAATATATGAAATATTTTCCCGTTCTCGAATTCTTTTTTTTAATTTTGGATTTATTTTCTATAGTGCGCTTTTCATTATTATTTAGATAATATATCTGTAAAGGTTTTATTTAATATATACTAAAACAAAGACATACATTATATAAAAACAAAAGTTTTATATATATATATATAGGTTGGCGGATGGATGGTAAGTGGTCACCAACGCCCATAGACACTGGCATTGTAAGAAATTTTAACCATTCTTTACATCGCCAATGCGCCACCAACCTTGGGAACTAAGATGTTGTGTCCCTTGTGCCTGTAATTACACTGGCTCATTTATCCTTTAAACCTTCAAACGCAACAATACCAAGTACTGCTGTTTTGCGGTAGAATATCTGATGAGTGGGCAGTACCTACCCAAACAGAAAACAAAGCCCTACCACCATTAAGTAATTGATCCATTAAAGCTATAACGTGAAGCTAAATATATAATCATGTTTCATTTTGTGAATGCCAATGTCAAATGCAGTAAACATGAACATTAATATAGTATACCAATGAAAAAAAAAAAACATTTTTAATTAGATTTCATAATTTTTTATCTTTTTACTATCTAGTGTACTATGTCCAATCGAAAAAGTAATTAAATATTTTTCTAACTGATAGTTCTACTGGTACAAACTAGTTTATTAACAAATGTTATCTATCCACAGTGGTGTTCCCTCAAGACTTGCTGGTAAATGGTCTCAATGCTAGTAACTTTGCTATGCTTGGACTTGGAGACATTGTAGTACCTGGCATCTTCATTGCTCTCCTGCTAAGATTCGACAAAAGTTTGAAACGTGGTTCAGAGTTCTACTTCAGAGCCACCTTCTCTGCTTACATCCTGGGACTGCTGGCCACCATCCTTGTGATGCACATATTCAAACATGCGCAACCCGCTCTGTTGTACCTGGTGCCCGCTTGTCTTGGAACACCTTTGACTCTTGCTCTACTTCGAGGAGACATAAATGCCTTATTTAAGTGAGTAAACTTATTTTTTAATTGTAAACCTTAACTTAAACGTATTTGTTACCTTCATAATCGTCAATTTCTGTTTTTTTTTTTTAATAAAACATACTATTATCGATAAGAATGCATAATATTAATTTCATAAAATTAATTGAATGATATTTGATGAGGAATTAGTAATAAATATCAAGGAAAGCTTATCTTTTAGAAGGGTGTTTATTATGTTGCTTCTTTTGAATATTGAAAGCATTGAAAATCATAATTAATCGCAATCGTAATTATTTTGTCACTATTATACATGTAAAAATTTTGAAAATAAAAATATATAATATTATGATGTAAATCTGTTATAAAATTACTAATAAATATTTATATGTATGTAAGTTACGCAAATAATAAATATGATAATTTGTCCTCAGCTATGAAGATCAACCAGCGATTGTTGAATCCCCCGTTGACAGCAGTAAAACAAAGAAATCAGACTAGACCGTCATCCCGCTAAATTCGAAGCACAAATGAGCGGCACATTGTGAATTAGATAACATTACAGAAAAATATTTTTATCTCCATGACGATGGTGAGGGAACCATGGCTGATATGTGAAGGAACTCCAACTAGAACAGAAAATAATAATTTGTTTTTTATTAATGTGACTTCCTTGTATAATCTTCCATTATTTATTTAAAATTGCATAATATATTGATGAGTAAGGCTAAATTGTGTAATTTTTATATTTGTAATTTTTTTTTTAAACTTTAAATGTTCATTAACATCTTTAAATGATGTACATAAAATACTTTTTGGTTATACCTCACATGAAAATGTTTAAAATTGAATCATTATATGAATATATTGTGTGACTGATGTGAGTGTTAGATAAATAAGTTTATTTTCCTCTTTAAAACAATCATTTTAAAATATTTTTGTATTTAATGTTACCAATTTACAAAATATTGTCGTAAAAAATTATAGATCTATTATACCGCGTGTGAAATTAAAGCGTGGTATTATAAATAACTCTACTCTTAAGAAAAAATTATCGGATTAACCGCTTTATGTTCATAACTCAATTTGTCACAATTTTTTCAAACTCAAAAGTTCAAAAATTTTCTAATAAATCTTGGATAGTACGTCGCAAAACATATGCAAAATAGATCTAACAGCTTACCTATAAATGGTATTCAAGGTTGATTACTTTGAAAAATGCTGTTTATCTCTTTCGAATGTCAAATCAGTGAGAGAAATGAGCGAACTAAAAACAGACAAAAATGTTTATAAATAAGAATGTATATTTTTATTAATTAACAGCATTTTCATTTGGCTTAAGATAAGTATTTCGAAATTATATAACGGGCACTTAAAATGTTAGGTGGGTCTTTTATCTACCGTACTGTTTGCAATCAAAATCTATTCATTCATAGATATGCAATTACCGTTTTTTTTATTTACTGTTAACACCATTACAATTTTGTCAATACTAATAACTAGTTTTTAAATAACTAAGCATTTCTTTCATATATTGTCTTTGCTTTTTTTTGCAATTTCCATTAGCAATAGACAATTAAAATAAAGTATTTTATAATATGTGGGTTTGCCGTAATACGTCTGCTATTGTGGCATCATACTTCGTTTTTGTATGGTTGTAACTAGGAATTGTGTACCGAATTAATTAATGTAGACAACGCAAATGTTGGGATAAAACAAATAAATATGTCGACAAAAGTGTTTTATTTATTCATACATACTAAATGCGAAATTTGGCGCCGTTTTTTTAAACGTTGCATCATAAAAAATTAGCGTGCAGAATGACTGCACAAAATGTCAGATTAGCTTTATAATACTACCACCATTTAGTACCTTTGTTTAAATATTTAGTACCTAAATCATTAACAGAAAAAATTAAATTTCAAAATGGTCGGTCATCTTGACGTCAAGATATCATTTATAATTTCCGCACAAAAGTTCCGTATTGTGCATTTGCTTTTGACACTATCATTTAGTATGTAAACATACATTTTTATAAGATCACTAACTCAAAAAATAATATATTAGTGAAATTAAAAAAATATAAAGGTGCGTACAGACCGCTCTTACTGTGGAGGTTCGTAATAATAATAATTGCAGCGAAAATGCAATGAAAGGCAGAACGATACATTTCATGCTACGTACGTACCTTTACATTTCTTGATTTCGCTAATATAGGTAATATAATATATTTAGGCGTTAGAAAAGTACAAGTTCACATTATTTGTTTACACGGAACTAATCCCGTCGCGACATTTGTTAATCAAGTGGTTTCATAATAAGTCGAGCATTGTTCCTGAGACGAAGACGACGTCACTATCTCCGAGATATTAAAAAAAAACGGAATGTATTTCATAGTGTTTATTTTACATGGAAACAAAAATACAAAATTATCTATTAATATATAAAAAACTCAGTCTGACTGAAATAATTATAAATATATTTTTTTTCTTAATTAATTACGATATATATTTCGTCTGCTATACTGGACTGTTACTATTTAAATTAATACTTAAATAAATAATTTCATAAACTTAACAAAAGCAGTTGGTACGACTGAAATTTATTCAGCAAAAAAAAAAAAAAACATTTTGTACAATTACACAATAGAGATATACACTTGCTAATAGTAACGTCATCATACATTTTACAGATTATATAAGTTTACTGATTTATCGACACACATTTTTGGCATTAATTATAATTAATCTCCTTAACAACTCCTCCTATTACATTAAAGTGACACGTTTATTTAAATCGGAATTTTTCACTTAGTATTTAATCTGGAATCAATAAAAAAATTTCACAACATACAAGCGTATAGTGCGAATTGTAAGGATATACTTGAGCAAATGTAATCAGATTAATGCTGATTAATTTTTAATCCCCGACGAAGAATTACTTTATATAATTGTAATGGAATCAACTATATCATGATGAATATAAGTAATTCCATCGTTTTTTCAGAAAAGTACTCAAACTGTATTATTATCAAAACTTTTTATAAAATTTGCATTAGATGCAATG
Source organism: Nymphalis io (assembly GCF_905147045.1). NCBI lineage: Eukaryota > Metazoa > Arthropoda > Insecta > Lepidoptera > Nymphalidae > Nymphalis > Nymphalis io. The sequence goes on from NC_065904.1 coordinate 10,625,078, forward strand.
GCACAATCGAAAATATTAAAGCGAGGAGAAAAGTTAAATTCATATATAATGCAATCATATATATTTGTAATCTTAATTACTGGTTATGTGTAATCATTAAATGTAATCAAGGGTCTGATTACAAGGTAAGTAGTTGATTACGCCCAACTCTGTAAGGTTTTAAATGTGCTGCGTCGATACTTGATATGATTCTTACGGGAATACGTATTTTTTAATCAAAATGTGGATACGGTTTCATTACACACCAATAACTGCTATTAAGTTACAAATGCCTTATTTGTTGTGTTGCCTTAGTCGCCTAAAATGAATTTATTAAGGAATCCTAGTCCGGTGCATTCGATTAAATTCTGTTCGCCTTCCTGTTGGATGTTAAATTTTACCTGAAAGGAAAATAATATACACAAAAATTAAGAAACAGACAAGTCATGGAATACTTGGATTTTTTTTTATAGAATAGGAAGGCGGACGAGCATATGGGCCACCTGATGGTAAGTGGTCACCAACGCCCATAGACATTGGTATTGTAAGAAATGTTAACCGTCACCAATGCGCCACTAACCTTGGGAACTAAGATGTTATGTCCCTTGTGACTGTAATTACACTGGCTCACTCGCCTTCAAACTGGAACAACAATTCCAAGTATTGCTGTTTTGCAGTAGAATATCTGATCTGATTGGATGGTTACAGCCAATCGAAAAATGCATTTTACTAGTTTATTGAGTACAGAGCGTTGCTTAGGGAGGGCCCTACGCCTGCCTTACATTACAAGGAGTATAAACGTCAAACGACCGCCACCACCGGGATATAAGATGTTATTTTTTAGTTCCTGTAATAACATTGATTTACCCGTTTAACAGAAACTAAAAAAAATCACAACAAAAATAAATATTCACTTAAATGAGGTTATAAATATAGAGTAGCGATAAATAGAGAAAACATCTTATACACGTCTGAATTATCTACTACTATCAAACGATTATTTTTTGTACAAAATAAGTGGTTGCGTATCACAAGCGATATAAAATTTATTGTTTTAAACATTAACCACAAAGCGCCCATTGTTATCAATAATTAAATTATCACTTAAGTGAAACGTGCGATTGCTCACACGCACGTTTCGCGCTGTATGCACACGTGCAGATGCGATTAACGTGTGCTTATAGTGATTTTTACCTTTGCGATCGTCTCGCAGATATAGATGGCTGTGCGTGTGTGCAGGGTGACCTCACCGGCACGCACACAGGAGCGCCCCTCCGCCAGCGCCATGTACAATATCACCTGGTCCTGTAACGACGATAAGTTGCGACGTTCATTTAAAATAAAGATGTCAAGGAAAGCTGTGCGAATCTTGACGGGAGCACTGCCTCGCGCTCAGATTGTACGTTTCGGTGTCAGATGTCCATTTGGAAGTGCTCATGCGTCACGGGTAGTGTCACGGGCGTACCTGCGCGTGCGGGTCGAGGCAGGCGCCGGTGCGCAGCGTGGTGCGCAGCGCGTGCGCGGCGGCGCGGCCCACGTCGGCGGCGTCCGTGCCGCGCCGGCCCAGCGCGGCGGCGCCCAGCGCGCAGCCCGACGACGACGAGCACGACAGGCTGCGCGCACGCACACGCGTTTATACAATGTGTCATTTTTACACATATTTTTAGCACATTTGAAAGAATTTGCTCGATGTTGGAGGAGTAGTAGGCACTAGAATGTGCATTTTAAAATACAATAACATTTTTATGATAGGGTAAAAACCCTAATATTCAAAATCAAATATAAAAAGGGTAAAAACCACAACATCGAGCAAATTTTTTCTAATATCACAACACCAGAGTCGACCGGTGCGGCATATTGTCTGCTGACTAAAATGAGTAAGCGGTCTGACACTAACGCGCAATTTTATTTTATTTTTGTTCATATTAAGAAGTAAGAAATGTTAACCATCGCTTACATCACCAATGCGCCACCGACCTTGGGAACTAAAATGTTATGTCCCTTGTGCCTGTAATACACACAACATTACAATAACAAGTACTGCTGTTTTACGGTAGAATATCTGATGAGTGGATGGTACCCACCCAGCACAAAGCCCTACCACCAATAAATTTGATTTTCTTTATTTATTAACTTTTTCAGGAAAACAAACTAATGTTACACTTACAAGTAATACACGACTCAAATCCTAAACGATAACACTCGCGGAGAACACACACACACATACGATAAAAAAAAAAGTATATATTTAAAATAATTAATATTAATTACGACGCAAACCCGAATGGACGGCGTGGTTAAAAAGAACCGATGGCTTGTGCCTACGCGCCGTCCACGATCGTCGCAGCGGGCAGTGATTTTGTACTGGCATTACCCTCCACTAGTGATATATTTCGGTAGCGTAAAAATAATTACGTTCTCGTCTATGTAAACTTATGTTAATGCGATTCCGAATATTCTATTCTGGTTACCGTGATTGACTTTATATGTTTGTTAGTGTCCTCCTGGCTGTATTGTGATACGAATTATACGTGTACGTCCGAATCAATTAGTGACTTATTTCGTCCCGCAGTGAGACTATCGAACACATGATTAAGTGCTAGCTGCATTCGAACCGCCTTTACAAGTAAACACTGAACATTTTATAAAGAGGATGACTTACATAATCCCATTGCAGTTATCCGGCGCCATGTGTCTGTCCTCCTTGTAACTGTGTATGTTAACATTGTGTTCCGAGGTGAGTTCTCGCTTCGCTCCGTCCGCCATCAAATACGCGAGCTATAGAATTGTGAATATCAAAAATAAAATATGAAAGTTAACATTTTTATTGTAAATTTTGTATAAAATTATCTAACACCCGATACGGCACTTTAAATTATTATTATTATGGTATTATGTCAGAATATATATTTTATTCCAACATTAACTTCATGATACAGTAATAGCCTGTTAATACCCCACTGCTGGGCTAAGGCTTCCTCTCCCTTTTGAGGAGAAGGCGTGAGGCTTATTCCATCACGCTGCTCCAACGCGGATTGGTAGAATACACTTGTGGCATAATTTCAATGAAATTAGACACATGCGCGTTTCCACGATGTTTTCATTCACCGTTAAGACCGAGATGAATTATAAACACAAATTAAGCACATGAAGATTCAGTGGTGCTTGCCCGGGTTTGAACCCACGATCATCGGTTAAGATTCACGCGTTCTAACCACTCGGCTTATAACTTACTAAATCCTAAACATTTTAGAAAGAAGACGACTCACATGATCCCTCACTTCATGATACTATGCCAGAAATTACAGCCTATGACAACCACAGGAGCATAGACAAACAAAAACTCTGCCATTAAATTGACGCAATATCATCGGTCGAGATCTTCAATAAACTATAGTATTCATTAAGGAATAGCGTAAAAATGGTGTCTTGAATATCGGCAAAGTTTTTATCGGAACTTTTAAGTAAATTGAATATAAGTAAGTGGAACAAATAAACACAAACGAAGAAGCGTATATAATAAATAAAGAACAAGTATAAGTTTAGAATTGTTTGTAGTGCATATAGGAGTTAATTAGCAAGTCGCATGGAATATGTAAATCTAAGGTTAGTGAAAGAATTATTCGAATGTAGTTTTAAAATATATATATATATATAAAAATCAATTGATTAGCAACCTATTAATATGTATTAAATGCTGATAATTAAAAAAAAACAACAATAATCAAACATACTACTATATATTACTGGTGGTAGGGCTTTGTGCAAGCTCGTCTGGGCAGGTACCACCCACTCATCAGATATTTTACCGCAAAACAGCAGTACTTGGTATTGTTGTGTTCCGGTTTGAAGGGTGAGTGAGCCAGTGTAATTACAGGCACAAGGGACATAAAATCTTAGTTCCCAAGGTTGGTGGCGCATTGGATATGTAAGCGATGGTTGACATTTCTAACAATGCCAATGTCTAAGGGCGTTGGTGATCACTTACCATCAGGTGGTCCATATGCTCGTCCGCCTTCCTATTCTATAAAAAAAAATATACGCATACCTTGATAGGTAAAGTTCCAGCAACGAAACTGGTCCCCGTAATCTCCAGAATGTGACCTCTTTCTGTCAGACAAACACCGCTTATATTTCGGACTGGATTGATTTTCACACGTACGTGTCCACCGCCCTTTGGGAAATATCTGTAATGTAAAACAATTGTTTAATTCCTGGAGTTTTTCTTGCAACACTTACATTCAGGAATATTATTATAATGCATTCGTAAATTTATATCAAGACTTATTATATCGTAAATTTATATATACGGCCTGGCTTATCTTCAAGACGATTGAAGCCAGGGACAGAAAATAAACAGTGCTTGCATTTCTTTATGTATGTATATATAATATGGATATTCCAAAAATTCAAGGCTCCCCCATTCCCGCTTATTCAATCGTAGCCATCCAGAAGGGTTTTGATAATAGCATCCATCCATTGTTCCAGCTTAATATGCCTTCCTAACCTTGACTCTTGGAATCTGGTTATCTGCAGGTGTGAACACTGCAAACAACCGGATTCCAACAGTCACTGCTATTAGGAATTTCTTGACAGGAAAACCTAAAAACTTTCAAAAGCATGCACACTTAACTGATACATTATTGTATTGTATATAGTAACATTACATTTTCTCGTTATGTAATCAATAAAAAACTAAATTCAGCAATAATACTTTTATAGCTTCTTATAGCATTAAATAGCAATAAAACATATTCCTATTTATAAACAATCAAATATATTATCTATTACAAATGCTCTTAAGGTAGGACTATTTGAGTCGCGTCGGAGCGTCGCGGTAGCTTGCGAAAGCGATCCCGTGGCGCTCCTCGTTAGGACGGAAAGGGTACCGCTGGTTTTTTAGTGGGTATTCCGATGTTCGGGGCGCACTCGGCGCCTTGGACACCGGCGAGCCCACCATACCCTCCCCCTGTTCCCATGGGGGAAAAGCGTAAGACGTTTTTCCAGCGTTAAAAAAAAAAGGACCATTTGAGTGAGAGGTACTCGGCAGTTAAAATGTGTTGTAACAATCAACATTACCTATTACAAATGCATACAAAAAGTGAGTTTGTTTATTTGTTTGTTACACTTTCACCATTTAACAACTCAATCACTAATCATACTAGAAATGAGTACTATGCAAAACTAAATAATTTAGTTGCTAACGGTATTACCAGGTTTTTGACGTCAAACGGATGTCCATTCCAAAATGTCCTTTATCCAAATAGCAATAAGAGTGGATAATATATTACTGAGATTCGCATTTGCAAAATAGATTTAAGATAGTACTTATACTTTTTATAATAAATTACTATTATCTAAGACGACTTTGCAATTACATTTTATATTTTTATAAAGCTTATATAAACCACCAGTACTGAATATTGGTCCTCACATTAAATATTAACACCATACCCTATTCCAATCGAAGTAGGAATAAAGGTAAACAAACCGTACATTTACAAATTGCATGCAATTATTTAATTGTCCTGCTGAATTATGCACTATAAACAGTTCTTGATTAACCTTTATTTATAATTCAACACAATTTCACTTAATAGTTATAACCACAAAAATTTAACTTTCGCAGTTCCGATTACACCGTTGTGGACATTGAAAATGCCATTTTTTCCATAGTGAATATGATAGATTGTTCAAGATGAATAATCTATGATATTTATTCGACCAATGATATCAAGTCATTTGATATCGGTGACAAAGTTGTTTATTTGGGTTTATTCCTCTTGTGGTTGGAATAGGCTATAGATATTTGCATATAGACAATGCCTACAAATTTATACTTTTTACATCAATTACAACAATGATCTATTTGGATCTTGCAATGATTAATTCTTCTGCTGTAAAGCTACTGAAGCTTCACATATTATACCTCACCCCCTCCGTAGTATATTCATGTTGAAATCAGCATTAAATCGTTTGAGTATATTCCGGAAAACTCTTTCCATGTAATCTATTTGTGGTGCCATATCTGCATTGGTGCCTCCCCTCAAATCTAATGTTACACCAGAGTCTGCAAACAGTGCACATGGCAGAGCTACCTGGAGTAGCAAACTTATTGATCTGAAAATATAAATACAAATACTTAATAAATAAATTAACTATGCAATTAAAACATTATACTTAAATCAAAAAATATAAAGTACAATATGCAGTGGTATCACTTTATGCTTAAACAAATTACTTAACTAGAACCAGAATAATTGATAATAATCATGACTTCTGGACTGATATTAGTCAGGGTAACCACTTCTAAGAGAGACTAGCCAACTACAAAAAAAAATTATAGTGCTCAAGTTAGAAAGAAACCATAAGTGCACTTGCATAATTCCTGATCTTAAACTGCTTTCAGTTGTTCCAGATAAATGTGTCTTCGTAAGCTTGACTATTGGAATCTGGTTATCCACAGTTGTGAACACTCAGAAAACCAGATTCCAACATTGCTATTAGAAATTTCTTGACAGGAAAACCAATAATACAAACTTTTAGGCAAAATATTCTATTTTAGTCGATTTATATTTAAAAGCCTTATTGCAGTAATCCGTTTTTCATATATGGTATAACAACAATGTGCGTAAATTGCTTATATTAGGCATAGCCTTTATATTTATATATATTATGATTTTCAAACAAAAGATAATTTACCAATAGCATAACTTTAAAAAAAATATATGCTTGTATCAATTCTAGGAGACAACCTAAATTATAAAGCCCAATATAAAAATGTTAAGCATAAAATTAATATAAATGAAATATGTTCATAATATGCATTAAAGATTATTAGATAAGTATGTAGCCAAAAAAATTAAAATAAGGAGGGTCCAGTGTAATGAAAATACTAACCCTGCTGTCTGTGTATCGGCCAAATAGTGTCCTCCTCTGAGTTTACCAGGAGTGAATTCAATTTCTGTAGACCCAATATTGGCACCTTTCATCTTTGCTTGACACATTGTGGCTACTAATTGAATACCTGAAAACAATTACAATTGATCTATTCTATAATATTATATATTTTACTATATTGACTATATCCAATTAAGTTGATTTTAATTTACCTATTTATTTAAACGAAAATCAGATTTTACCTTTTAAATGTTGTGCAGCTAATCCTGGCTTACTACGACCTGCACGAATATTGGTTACTCTCACTGGAATACCAAGAATAGCACTCAATGATATTGATATGCGTAGGATTTGGCCTCCCTGTGAAAAATATTTAATATTACTAAGTTAAGTATATATTTTTTTACTTACCGCATCTACAATAGCAATACATTACCCCTTCTAATACACTTCCATCTATATCTAATGTTCGGGACATTTTGTTAATACAAAACCTTGGTTTTGTTTTGGAATATATTAAAAAAATATTTTAATGTAGCCGGTTAAAAACGCCTGCCGTAATATAAAAAATTTACCCAAAGAGTAAAAGAGTACATAAACTTCGTATGAAAAAACATGTAGGTACCAATTTGTCCGTAAATCGATATATGTCATTGACAGCTTATTAAAAGCATAAGTTTTTTAAATATGTGCAATAACAATTATTATTCATAGTTTATAAAATAATATTTGAATTATTTAATCTTTAATTTTTTTACTTTAGTTTTGTTATTATTATTGCTTAATTGCATTAATCTTATATCTATGTTTAAGTTTTAAGACGTTAAAATATTGAGTCAAACAATGTTGCCCTCTAGAAGTTTTATTGCTTAACCCTTAAATTACGGAAAATATAATATATACAAAACAAAAAAATTATAATTTACATAAATTAATGATACAATGGCTTAGTTATAGATTCAATGATGTTTTTTTTTAATTTAAAATAACATACTACTTATATATAAGTCACAATGACTATAAGAATGAGGTATCGATAATAACCTGATTACGAAGATGTAATAAAAAATGAAAACCCTGAAACGAAGTGTCAGGTTGAATTTCCCAGTTCCGCGCAAAATGCCAATAATTGTTTTGTTAGGAATGCTGAATATATTTTGCGAATTAGAATCAATAAAGAGAATTTAGATATAAACTTTCATATAGCTGGGAAATCTTAAAGTAATCTTTTTGATACTTTGCAAATATTTGTGACAGTGAAAAGATATTTCTTATAAGTAATTAGTCAATCCGGCATATTATTATTATTTTATTCGTTCATAAGGATGCAGAGAAAACAAGGCTTTCCTATTGCGAATTGCAGCATAAAAATGGTAAATTATTATATTTAAAATAAAAATTGCTCTGCGTTAAAACGTATTATCTCTTTATGTTCTTAATTTAATTATACATTGAAGACTACTCAAGAATGTTTAATAAATTATTATTTACCTATAACCATATGACCGGTTTTGGTTTAATTAGGACACCTTTAACAGCATTTTCTTAATAATAATAATATAGTGATGGTTAAAGAAACAAAATATTGGCAAGATTGCTGTTTCTGATGTTAAAGAACAATAATAATGCATATTAATTAATAATTTACGGTCTTATTTAAAAAACGATGCTCTGTGGGTGCTTAAAACACTAATTTCACTCTTTCTGTCATTATTGATTTGACATTCGAAAGAAAAAGACAGTTGCTAAACATGTTCATAAGTAATTCATATATGATATGGATCTCTTGTAGTGCTTCAATATCATATCTCTTGTAATTGTAGATTCTAATCATAGAAGGTAACCACATGATCTAAGATATTCCCATACGGCTCAACTTGGGAACACTCTTTATTGTTCTATTTGTGTGTTAATGAATTAGCAGCTCGGTTTTCTGACTAACAAGCCTTTGTGTTTGTTGATTTTTATATTGTTAAGGTTATAAAAGAAGAAGTAGGTGTTGTTCTACTTTAAGCGGTTAATAATATGTTGTAAACATAATCAAATTAAATCTTTCGTAATAAGCTTATATTGCATTTATGAGAAAAATTACCAATGCTTAGGTATTTTAAATTCCATTTGAGATTCTGACACTATGTGAGACTTAGATTTTTTTTCATTGTTATTAACAATTCGAGTGTCCCAATAGCTTTTAAACCTCTAAGCTTTGTACTAAGACAATTTAAAGAATTTTAAACTCAATAATTATTTGATCATTTCATATATTTAAAGCAAATAAGGATATACTTAGTGACCTTAATAGTGAAATTACTCACAATAGATATAGCCTAACTACAGGTAAATATTTGCCTATTTTATTATTATTTTGTAACAGCCGGACAGCAGCAACGTGCCTATGGAGGGAATCCTGGAAGAGGAGGAGCCATTGCAAAGGCGACAACAGCTTATTAATTTTGGCCATGCACAGTGGGGCTTCAACAACTGGAACTGGTCTGTTACTAAGCAGGACTTAGGTTCGATGAGATTTTTCTGTTTAATTCTAATTGTTATAACACTGAATTTTATTAATGCAATAAAAAAATAACTTATAAAATTTGACAGACTTTGTGGAGTTGTCAAATGGCAAATACACAGCCGGGGTAGTCGCATTTGTGTCGGTCAAAGTGAAGACCCTCGACATACACAGGGAAAACATTGGCTATGCAACCTCTCTAGCACCAAACAAAGGAGCCGCCATCCACAGGGCCAGGAAGGTTTGTTCATTACCAAAAACATTTCATTTATTATTATTATATTTATTAAATATAATAATGAATTATTACTCAAACGAAACTCGTAACACAGTGCGCCGTCACCAACGCGCTCCGCGAGACACTGCTGTCGTTCGGCGGCACCGTCGCGACCGAGCTCGTCGAGCTGCTCGACGCGCGCCGGCCGGAGCCCGCCGAGCCGCCCGGCGAGAGCAACGCCAACGCGCTCAACAGGCTCGCCGAGCCGCGCAACTCGCCCCAGGCCGGCGCGCGCAAGGAGCCCGCGCCGCCCTGCGTGGCCGTGAAGAGCGCCAGCATCCCGCCCGTGGCCAAGGCGCACCCGATGCCCGCCAACCTGCCGCCGGCCGCCAACCGCGCGCCGCCCGCCAACGCGCCGCGGCCGCCGCCCCCGCCCCCCGCGGCCGCGCCCGTCCCCGCGCCCCCCCGGCCCGGCTCCAACGTAAGTTTCGTGCTGCAGCCGGTGCCGTGCGCGCCGCTGTTCGGCGCCCCGCCGCGCCTGGCGCCGCCGGCCGGCCCGCCGATGTTCCCCAACTACTACGAGCTGGCGGGCCCGTGGCACTTCGCGTACGAGCCGCTGGAGCGCGCACCGGCCAACGTCAACCTGAACTTCCCGCCGCGCAACGTGCTGGTGGGGCGCGAGTGCAAGGCGCGCGAGGACCACTTCGCGCCGACCCCGCAGGGCTGCTGGATCAAGCCGACCATCTTCTACGACGGCTTCTGGACGGAGCAGAAGGTGAAGAGGTGGGTCGCGGAGCAGGTCGAAAAGCAGTTCCCGGAGGACGCGCACAAGACTTCGTCGCCGGGCCCGCCGGCCTCCAAGCCGTGAGCGGGAGTGAGTATCGACGGTCTCTCCTCGAGAGGGGTGCACTATTTTATATCGAATTTTTGGATGTCTCTAGGTGTAGATTTAGATTTAATCTCGAAAATGTCCAGACCTAGGTTGCAATCGTTCCACTCTGCAGAGTATTAAGTAGAAAGGTTGACTTTCATATATTGAGTTGTGTTCACTGAGACACTTTAGGAGCCGAGAAATCTCATTCTGAAGGAATCATGCTGTCTGTGTAGTATTGTTTAGTTAGTATGCAAAATAACTAAACTAGTGGACTAGTATGGTTATTCACGTGTTGGCAAAAGTTTTGATAATTCTTATACACTCGGCTCGACTCAACTTGCGGTTTTAATCTTCTAATAATACTATAGAATAGATTATTATACTGAATGTACGATTCATGTGGTGTAGTTACTACAGGTCATGAGAATATTTATTGCATTTTTTGCATTCTAAGGTTGATATCTCTCTGTATTAGATTTGTAATTATTGAATGTGATGTTTTTTTGTCACAATGTAAAATTACTGGAATTGCAGATTGTATAATGTTTATAGACTAAGGTAAGACTTTGTGTGAAATAAAACATTTGAAACGATGGGATGTTTCATTGTAGCTGTTTGGTTTTGTTTGTTTCATGTAATAATTGAATAGATACTCATTTACATGAATATACATTATAATCAATTTTTTAATTACACATAAACAATTAATTGCTGGGATTTTAATCTTTCAGGTGTTAATTTTATACATTTACATTATATTTATTCAAACTATACAAGAACATTTTTTATTAGTAGTATTTAGTAGCTTAGTACATCAGAAAGAGAACCACACTCATCAGGTGAAACCTCATAAAAAAAACAATGAATTGATAATACATCAAGCTAGCATGGGATGTAATAACTAGACCAGATAATTAGTGCATTTACAAAAGAAGAGCATTGGCATTACAAAGAATGTTTTTACTCTCTTAAATAAATCTATTGAAATTTGTGTGTACAACTAAACTGACTTTCTATGAAAAAAAGAAAAATTTGTGAACATTTAATCTAAAAAACCAATAACATTATTGAAAGATCTCAGAAACTTGGTGATCGATTGTAATTAATTAATGACAGGAGGTGAAATCGGAGGCACTCACGGAAGAGGAGGTTCGCGCTGAACGAAAGCGACGACAAAAGTTAGCTCAGGAGGAATTCCGCTTAAAGCATTTGTTGAAGCAGAAAGACACCGGTTAGCAACATTATATAACACAAACGTAATTGAATTTAATAATTTAAACCTTAGAAATTATCTTTTATAAGGTTTAAATTATTATTATTAATGCAATTAAGATATTTCGTAACTTCAAATCTTTTAAAAACTTTGTAACAATTAATAATTGGAAATATTAACAATTGTACCTATGAAATTGTTAATTTTAGAATATTAAGATGATTTAAAAGGCGAGGCTTATTGAGGCTTAGGTTTTACAGTTTGTGTGACTTTTTTGATTTTTTTATTTATACTTTTAATTATTGCTGAAGCTATTTCAATTTCAAAGTTTTGTCATAATGCGTTCAGGAAATTCTAATATTTTGTATTTTATTTGTACGTTTTTATAAATAAATTTTGATTTTCTAATATTAACCGTAGAGTCGATTCTTGTCCCAGATTTTTTTTTAAATTATTTAATAAAAGCTTTTCTATAAAAATAAATAAGATTATAATGAAAAAAAACTTTTCTTCAGATGAAAATCAAGATATCAATAAAAATTGCAGTCTCGATACTTTATTGATGGCAATACCGAGTCAAGAAATCGTGGTAGAGGGGACTGAGAAAATTGTAAACGGAAAAAGAAAATCACCCATGTCCGATGGCAGCAACAAACGTCGAAATTTTTTAAATACTCTTACTAATACATAATATAGACATATAATTGAGATAACTAGACTTAATAAACAATTGTAAATTTTAAGTCGTTGGGTAGTTGGGCAGTACACAATTCGCAAAGGTCATCTTGTTAAGCTGAAGTTTCTGTATGGATGTAACATTAATATATATATTTTAAAAATTATCTGTTTGAGAACAATGACTTGTAAAATAGTGTTCGTGTGATCTTAGGAAGTTTTTTGTCATAACAGAGTATGTCTATAGCACTTATACCACCGATTAATATATTGTTTGTTTGACAATGTCTGCTTTGTCTGTGCAAGTTATACTGTTTTTAATATAATGACTTGCTAGAGTGAAACTCGACTAGCAACTCTCAATTCCGTCTCCAGACAGTTTCTAAAGTGTATTTGCATTAAAGATAGTGTGGCGGATTTTTTGCATCAAAGGAAAAAAACATTTGGCCCATTAGAAAACTTTACTAGATTTTATAATTTAATGTAAAATAGCATATTTACTTTTTACTTGTTTTACTATCGAAATTTTTATTACACGTTTCTTTTTAAAATCATAGTTTCCTTTAGTACCCATTGTGACCGTGACAGCCTGTGAATGACCCACTGCTGGGCTAAGGCCTCCTCTCCGTTTTTGAGATGGTTTGGAGCTTATTCCACCACGCTGCTCCAATGCGGTTTGGTGGAATACACATGTGCCAGGATTTCAGTGAAATTAGACACTCAGGTTTCCTAACGATGTTTTCCTTCACCGTCAAGCACGAGATGAATTATAATCACAAATTAAACACATGAAAATTCAGTGGTGCTTGCCCGGGTTTGAACCCACGATCATCGGTTACGATTCACGCGTTCTTACCACTGGTTCTTCACCCATTGTAATACTACTAATACTTCGTAAGTATGTATGTGCAAAACTGTACCCTGACTTGCAAGTTGTCTTTTAGTTTTACATTTAGGTGTGACCATATAATTAAACAATTACCTACATAATATAATTGGAAAAGGTGAAGTAAATAAAACATCGATATGCGAAATCATATTTAATTAAAGTCACTAACAAATTACGAACTTACATGTATTTATATACAGACACTAAGATAAGCCTAACCTCAGGTTATTGTACTCAGGTAAGAAACGAAAAAGTCGACTCGCTTATATTAAAAAAAAAAAACGAAAAGTTACCTTACCACAAGAACTTAAGAACAAACATTTATCAAATACACATTCAAAACCGATGAAAATTCCTCAGAAATTCTTCGGGAAAATACTAAATTATAGACATCTTTGATATTCCATATTTCGCTGGAAATTAAATACAACAGATTAGCTTCAAAACGGAGGAACATAAGATCTAAAATAATTGTAATTCTCTTTTCAAATAAAACCTATTTTATATTAAACACATTTAAAATTATTTATTTTTTATTCCAGAAAAATAAAAGCAAAATCTTTATGTTGATCACATTTTTTACTTTCCACATATAAAAAAAAAAAATAATTAAATCGCATACATTTTTTTGTTTCATACGTACAAATAATTATGTGACATAGTCCGAATACTTAGTCATACATTATTGTATAGTATAAAATTAAAATATTTTTTATTATTGCGCATTTAAAGCTTTTCGTTATATACGTTACAGTTATTTATATCAAGTTAGGGTAATATTTGCACACTTAATTATATGATGATGATGAAAATGTTACAACAAACTAAATAATGTTTTATGTATCGAACGTTTTAGACGTTAATTGATGATTATATACAAATCGAATGCTTTAAAAGGTCATGAGTGAATGTTTAAGACATTCTGCTTTTCTAAATTATAAAAGTTTTCAATAACTATAAATGCGTATCTGGATTCCTTATATTTTGAATCCTTATTGAACACCTAGCCGTTAGTGCAAATGGTCGTATGTACGAATTTTGACAACTTTACACGAAAACATAATGACTGATATCCTTGTGTTTTCTTAATACACATTATTTCTCTCCGCTGTTACTATGGTAACCAATTTATAACAATTCTGCAATCGTATTACCGTTATAAAAACGCGTGGTTTTTTTTTCACTTTTTCTGGCATGTATCTACGCTAGTTAAGCGCAAAATATTCTGCCAATGTCACATATAAAGGCGTTGACATATACAAGATCACTCTATTTTAAATTTTGAAGCGTTTGATGATGATAAGCTATGTAATACCAGTAATATAATAGATATGTCTTTTTTATGTTTAAAATTGGAACATAATTTTTACAACCTTTTGCGATTTCAGTGGCAATAGGAGACACATAACTTCCAAACTCATTTTACAGGATTAAAACTTGTTATTCCTATCTTGGTTTATAATATCCGGGGACATTTTTCACACACGGCCATCTGATCCCAAATTAAGCTTGTACAAAGCTTGTGCTATGGAAACCAGACAACTGATATACTACATATACTACTTTTCTTTTTGTAAATACATACTTATATAGATAATTACACCGAGACTCAGGACAAACAGACATGTTCATGCACACAAATGTCTGTCCTGGGTGGGAATCGAACTCACAACCTTCGGCGTGAAAGGCAAGTGTTCTACCAACTGGCGTGGTTGGTAGAACACTTCGTTCTCCGGCTCGTCAAAATAATAATTAATAAGTTATTAAATTAAAAACCTTTCTACAAATAAGCTATTACTCAATGTATGTACTAGTATGCCATGCGAATAAATCCGAGTTTATTAGACTGTCTTATCACCGGCACTAAATGAGTAAGACAGAACTGTTTAAAAGTTCATTTTCAAGATTTGTCCGAAACATACTAACAAGCAGTGGCGTATTTCAAGATTTGTCGCCCCGGACACAGAAAAATTACCACTGCTTAATTTTAAGGAAAAAGATGTATTACATTTTTAATTATTAAATATTGCTTAATAATTCAGTATACTTGTGTGATACTGATTAGGTAGGCTCTCTAACTGGTTACATAACAGCTTGTAAAAAGGATATCATATAACCTGTCGTATTTCTTAGAGGATAACATATCTGCAATTCGATTCATAGACATACTTACTGGTGGTAGGGTTTTGTGCAAGTCCGTCTGGTTAGGAACCATCCACTCATCAGATATTCTACCGCAAAACAGCAGTACTTGTTATTGTAATGTTGTGTGTATTACAGGCACAAGGGACATAATATCTTAGTTCCCAAGGTTGGTGGCGCATTGGCAATGTAAGCGATGCTTAACATTATATATATATATATATATATATATATATATATATATATATATATATATAAAAACTTATTTAAATAGTCGAAAGTTATGAAAAGTATTTATATACAATAAAACCTAATGACCTTTACAAGCATCCAATTCCTATAATTATTGTCAATTTACTATAATCGTTTTGTGTTTAGAATTATAAAGTGAATTTTAAACAGAAAACAAGAAAAGTTTTAGGACGATAATGAGTTTAGTAGTACCCACAATGACGGTTACAGGAATAACAAATTATTAGCAAATACAATATACATACGGCACTAACCATTTTTTTTGTGGTAAAGTTTAAATTATTTCGTCATGTCGTATTAAAAAAAACCCACTTATTGGTATATCTCTTTGCATATAAACAATAATGACCTTATTTATAAAAATTGCTTAGTGGATGATAAGTTGAAACAATGCTGTCTTTTTCTTTCAAATGTCAAATCAGTAATGAAAGAATGAGCAAAATGAGTATTTAACTGGACAGCCGCTAAGCGACGTTTATAACAAAGGCCGTTAGGCGTTACAGCAATAAAAAGTAATTTATTGGCCAATAAAGGCTAATGGGGTGTTAGAGCTTAGAAAGTATGTATTATTAATTATAGAATGACAAAAAAAAGTTTTGTGTTCTGTCTCTTATTTCGATGACATTTATGTTTCAGTATATAAATAGTTCTTATATCTGCTTAATTATTTTTAATTAATAGTTAACCTTATTATATGT